>NC_088105.1:10592224-10895254 GCF_036370855.1 Dromaius novaehollandiae | reverse complement strand
CTCTCACCAGAAGCTGCGTTGGGGCAAAATCCTTCCCATGAATAGCTTGTCCAAATAAAAACGCAGTTCCGGGACAGCTAAACCTCTGAGCGGATCCAGGCTGCATCCCCCAGGGACTGGTGGCAAAAGCTGACAAGGCCAGAGAGTAACATTTCAAAATACAGATTCGTGCGTAGCCACAGCCTGGGCTCTGGGTTCATTTCTAGACGAGAATAACAGACATCAGAAAATGAGCCATTTCTGACAGATCAACACAGCCTTGAGGAGGAAGAGGTTTGTTTGGGGTCGATTTTTTTTTCAGAAAATCAATAATTCCCACTGATGCAGTCTCAAACTGCTGCAGTCAGATATCGATAACCAGTCTCTCAGGGTTCCCAACTGTTCTGCTTTCTCTGTGTTTGAAGATAAGGTCAGAAGAGCTCAGAATCATCCCAAAACACAGCAAAGAGCACTAACCACTAAATACTGCTGAATGATAACAAAACACAACACACAAGCAAAATACAAACAAATCGACGCAAACCTAAACCCAAAGGGAGGAAGTAGCTCCCTCAGCTTTTCAGACTGCTAATATACCTGCCCGTGAAACCACAGCAGAGTGTGATATTACAGCACAGTAGCATACTAGAAAGCAAAGGGTTTTTTTAAGAGTTAAAGACCCCCTTCCCATCTGCTGAAAAAATAGCATAGATGTTCCAAACTACTCCTTCCTTCCCCAAGCAGGCAGGATTCCCTCCTCCCTCATCGGTGACCTGGGATTCCCCCTTTTGTCTCCACACAAATGATTTAAGATGTCCCCTCCCTCACCCTGAGCCAGCAGCTTGGGACTTCCCACCCCTCCTCTGGCGACCCGCGGCCCAGACCCCCTGCCCTTCAGAAAATCCTGTAACTCCTCCGGCAATCTCTGCAAACACAAAGGGGAAAAAAAATCCCACTCCCAGCTATCAGCTTCTTCAGGCAGCAATTTCCCTTGGAAAAATCTGGCCCCGTGTCTTTCAATGTTTTATGGAATTTGCTTTGGTTTCCTGGGGAAAAAATGCATTTATTTGTCTGGGGTTTCCTACCAGGCAACCCTTCTATTGTAGTTCACCTTCCTGTATTTTTTTTTCCTCTCTGATACGCTTGCAGTGGCTTCTGTGCCTTTTCCAGAGAAGTGCGGAGGACCGTGGTCTGTGCGCTCTCTCTAACCCGGTTATGCAGATGGAGGTTGCCTTGCGTCCAGTGACAAAAAACGCGACAGCACTGGGACCCCGGTCACCGCCTGGCAGACGGGCCTTCAGCTGCCCGGCGCAGCGTTTGCTTCCAGCTCACTGAAAGCCCTGCAACAAAGTGCTTTCTGCCGGAGCAATTTGCTCTGCAGCTGCAGCCTTGAGGGATGCACTTACTCTTTGCTAAACAGGAGGCAGCCACAGTGGCAATCACCTATGGCCCAAGACAGGGTTAAAAGTCACACGTTAACTGCGTGAACGCCACATGCAGTCAACTAAAGTCACACTTCAGGGAACTGTGGGGTAGACTGTGTGCCCAAAGGAGTCACGCTCTAATTATTTTTTTCTCTCCTCGTATCTCAATGTCACCTTCCTTTTAGCTGGCAGGCAAAGGACTGCTGTAGCCCTGTGTACATCCCAGAGCGTAGACGTGCCCTCCGTTCGACTGCTTCCTATTTAAGCGTGATAGGAAGGTTGTATAATGACACTCTCAAGTCATGGACCTGTCATCCCCAGAAGAGATTGCCTGCGCCAGCTCTCTGCTGACAAAAGGGGGGGACTGAGGTCCTTGGGACTTGCCAGCAAAATACATCACACACAGTGCTTATTAAAAGCCCAAAGACAGCCGGAAGGGAGCCTTTCGACTCCTTCACCACCACCTGAGCAGAGCAGCAAGGGCAGAGCAGACCATGCCTGCGTCAAACCTCTCTTCCCACAAAAAAGGGAGACTGCAAAATAAAATGTCTGTGCCTACTAGCAGGGTTTGATCTCCCCGATCCTTTTGATCCGTGGCCCTTTGCCATTGTAGGGACCTGCCTTTGGCCACTTGGTTCTTTCCCTCTGCACAGCCGACCTGGTTTGCGAGGCCAACTAAGTGACCGCCTGCCCTCGGACAGAGCCTGGGGCCCTGGAGAGGTGCCCCAGGACAGTCTTCCACAGACAGCGGGATGATGAGCAAGGAATGGTTATGGAGTAAGGTTGCCTGGGAAAAGGTCCTTCTAATTTCCACCCGGGGACAGATGCACTGGGCATTCACATGGGTCCCACGGACGTCCTGCTTAGTACGATGCACTGCAGTGCCACAGCTTCCACTATCTAAATCGCAGCTGGAATCAGCCCAACCTCCCTTCCTATCATCAATTTAAAAAAATAATGATGACTATGGCAATCTGGCACCTCACTACTTATGTAATTATTTTCTTTCTGAATCTGAGTAAGCTCTCAGCATCACTGGCACCTCGTGGCAGTGCGTTCCAGAGGTTCGCTGTGCAGGAGGCAACACCTTCTTTGCTCAATTTCATTTCCCATTCTCACCTTCATGAAATAACCAATTGTTCATGCACTATGAAGAAGAAAATTAATTTTCTCCAAAACAACCCTTATTCTGAATAGTCATCCTGCATCCTCCATGGATTATCACCTTGCGTTTGCTCATTTATTCCATTCCTATTTGCATTTTGAACTTTTTTTGTCTGGTTGCCCTCTTAGGGATTGCAGTGTCCATACAGCCAGACCTTTCACTGTGGCTACCCCAACTGAGTGTAGGGCTGCAGCATGAAATCAGCTTTCATTAGACAACGGAGAACCCACAAGGAAGAGCAACATGACGAAAGCCACAACCACAGGAAAAGCTTCAGTCAGGGTTCGCTCCTTCCCAGATACCAGAGTCCAGCTGCAGGCTGCAAGCCCAAGGAAACCCACTCCATCAGCTCCACATACCGAGCTAGCCGTAACTTAGCTGCTTCCTGGCACGCCTTGCTGACCTGGTAGCCATTGCCTCTGTGGCCTTCACCTGCTCCACTTTGGCTACATTTTGGGCCCTAAGAAGGCAGAGATTCGAATTACTGACATTTCTCAGCTGCCTCGTTAACTTGTGTGCAGCTCGGTACCTTCCAGGTTTCATCTCTAGCTGGCCAGGCGTGTGAGTCTGGAAGCGTCCAGCATTTAAGCCTTCCTCTTGGCAAGGAACAGTCACCCCTTGAGACCGTTTTGTTTTAATACCTCAGAGTCACTGATATCAACACGTGACACGACTGCACGGCAGAGGCCTCATGCCATCTGCCCCCTTTGCATTTTAGAGGCAAGTCACCATAAGACCTCACATTGAGATGTCTAAAAGAGAGAAGCTAGTTATGAACACAGAGGGGCCGCAACTGGATAGGATTTGGTGCAAACTCTTGCAGCCTACCACAGCACTGAATATTTAACCACAGACTAGTGTTTCGTGTCAAGTTATCATTGGCCTAATCCTCCTGTTACAACCACCATTGAAAATCTTCAACAACTTTTACTAAAAATGCAAACAAGGAGGAAAGGCACGTAGAAGCATCTGAAACTCATTTACCTTATTTCCTTTACTGCTTCTTCCTTTCATTTTAAAGCCTTGTCTATGGGGAAAAAATCCCCTATACTTTTGCAAATCCAAATCCAAACAAATCCAGCTTTTCCCAAGAGGAAAAGCCATCTCTGCTATGTCAAACGCATATCCTTAACACCAGACTACTAGCTAGCATGGGATCAGACACACACACACCCCTGTGCATGTATACACTTGCCACAAATATTTCTCCGATAAAAGTTTCAGTGAACTCGGTTCATTTCTGCAGACAGTCTTGATTCTGACGAGTTGGCACTTTTCAGCACAGAAGTGTTTAATCAGATCTTTCCTGACCAGTTCTGCAGCTGTGCTGTGTGCCATTCACAGAGCACTCCTCACCCGGGGAGAAACAGGTTAGCTGAGCACAGGGAAAGCGACCAAACCACTCCCTACGGCTTCGAAGCAAAAAATCAGAACTTCCCACAAGAAATAGAGCAAAAATACTTCCACCCTAAAAAAAAAAAAAAAAAATACAGCAGCAATTTGACTTTCGTGTGAATTTATGACATCATGTAAATTAACTCAATTCCCAGCATCAAAAAAAGGCTGCCTTTTTTTCTTTCAGTGAAGTTTGCAACTTCCCTGCATTTCAAAGGTGCCTGCTTGCTTTCAGCCCTCAACAGCACCACGAAGCTTTATACTTTTTCACAAAGGTGTAAGAGTCGTTTTCTCCCCCTAAAGCAACGTGAATAAAGGGGTCATATAATTTATTAAAGGACTTCTGAAATTCCCGGCTAGCAACTCTCAGAGGCTATCTGAGCTCTGCTCTTTCATTCCCAGCGCGGGGAAGACTCAATGGGATACCTGCAACGTGACCAAGCCGAACTGCACAGCCTCAGCAGATTGCCCCTGCTCGACTTTCACAAGCGTTGGAACAAACCTAACCGCGATAACCTTTGGTGTGATGCTCAGAATACACCACCTTGACGAGCACATGAGCAGACAGCCAAGTAATTAATACAGCCAAGTCCAAGCATGAAGAGCGACTCCCTGGGAGACTCTGAAAACACAGCAACGAGGCTGCGACGTGCTTTGAGCTGCCGACCGGCGGCTTCAGCAAGGTTTCGCCGCGGAGGGTGCGTATTCGCACACGAGCTGTGTCTCAGCCACGGCGTCCCGTACTTTCCCGAACAACCCACCACCCTCTGAGCCGGTTTGTGATACGCGTGTGGATAAGGCATGCTGCACTGAGGCATTCTGCCCTTGCAGAGGACACCAGCACCCGAAGCAAAGCCAGCATGGGCACCCCTCGGCTGCACCACGCGGCGGTGAGGCCTTTGCCGAACATCTCTCCCAGGGGAGCAGGAGGAAGCCAGGAGGGCTCAGTAGCTGCAGGCCAGTCCAAGCTCTTTTTTCCCTGCTTGGAAAAGTGCTGATTTTCCCCCTCCATCCAAAAGTTATGGTCAGCTCAAGCCTTCTGGCATTTCCAGAGAAAGGCAAGAAGTCCAAAGCTGCTAGGGCAGGTGGCAAGGCTGCAGGGCAGCAGGAGGGATAGTGGCAATGGTGGTTATTTTGCAGGTAACATGAAGACTCAAGTGCAAGGGGGTATATAAACAAGTATTGCAAAAAAGGAGCTTTGGCAGCTGGGCACAGGGAAGGTGGAGAAGCGAGGTGGGAGCCCTGAAGAGTGTGAAACGCAGGCAGAAATCACAGGACTGTGGGGCTCGGAGGACAAGGTCTCACGGGGGGCAGGTGTAACTGAGGCAGTGTCTCCTGGGCACTCTGCTTTCTGCTCCCTTCCACTAGCCCTCTCAGTGTCCCAAGGCAACTCCAGCCCTGCACAGGGCACATTCGGCTCAGCGCATCTCGCGGGAACCCCCTGAAACCTGCCTGCGTGGGAAACAAGCCATCCAAGGGGAAACAAGGAATAGCTGGTAGCACAGCCCCAGTGCTCCTGCGAGTTGCACCACCCCTGACAAGCGGTGGTTTTCCAAGCGTGGGGCTGGCCAAAGCAGCAGGCGGCTTTCTTGCTCTGCAAACTGAAGAAACCAGTTCTACATGTGTCGCAGCCTTCCCACCCCACACTCATGAGTAAATGCTGCGATTGCAAAAGCGTCTTATCCCGTTCACATGCTGAGAAGGCATCTCTACAGCTAGCTTTTGTACCTATTCCTTCAGCTAACCACGATGTCTTTGCTATCGCTGCTGGACTGCAGTCACGCAACGAAAACGGAGGTAGCGGCATATGCTCTGGTTAACACAGCAGAGATGCAGGGGAGCACACCTGGCCAGGCCTCCCCAAAATCTTGCGGTGCTTCTCTGTCCCTAGACGTGACGCACCCCTGACCTGCGGGGCCAGCCCAGGCGGGGCGCTGCCCCAGAGGGACACGGGGACGTGCCCCAGGACTGCCAGGGGGCCGCTCCTCCCCGGCACCACCGCTCTTCCGCCGGCACTCGGCGCCCAGGGGCCTCCGTTCCCACAGACGGGAATCGTCCTTCCCCTCACACCCACCCGAGGGGCTGAGAGGCTACAGAGGAGGCAGAAGAGGGGGAACAGGCGCTCGTCACCCAGACAGGGCGCCGGGAGGGAAAGTGAGAGCCATGAGGTCGGGCTTTCCCTGCTGGAGGGGCAGGGGAGGGAGTGGCAGCACTCCCGGCCGAGGCCACAGCACGACGGCCGGGCCACGGTGGCCGCACCAGCCCCGGGCACGACGGGCCTCCCCCGCGCGGAGCGCTGCGGGCAAGGCAGCGGGCATGGGACGAGGCGGGAACGCGGCCTGCTGACAAAGCCGCTCAGCCGGGCACAAAACGGGGGCGCCGGGAGGGCTGAACCGGGCCGGGACCGGGCAGCGCTTCCAGGCCGGTGTCTCGGCGGGGGAACCGCGACCGCCCCGGCTGCCCTCGCCGCCGAGGGAGCGGAGCAGAGCGCAGCAGCCCCCCGAAGTAACCACCGCCGCCATCATGGCGGCCAACGGCCTCACGGCGGGGCGGGGCGGGGCGGGGTGGGGTGGGGCCGTCGCGCCCCGCCCCCCGCGCCGGGCGCAGGCGCGCGGCCCGTGACGGCACGGGGGGCGGGGCGGGGGCGCGCGGGGCGCCGGGGCTCAGTCGGCGGCAGCGAGCGGGGCGGCGCCGCCATGTCCATGGAGGACCCCTTCTTCGTGGTGAAGGGGTGAGCGCGGCCGCGGCGCGGCGGGGAGGGGAGGGGGGCGGCGCCTCGCTGCAGGTGTCGCCGCGGGGGGCCGCGCGGCCCGGCTCGGCTCCGGCTGCCGCGGCGGGGCCCGAGGCGGGGCGGCGGCCTGGGAGCGGCGGGCGGAGCGGGCGGGCTCGCCCCGCGCCGGGGCACCGGCGGAGTGTCCGCCGCGGTGCCGTGCCAGCGGGCGCCGTCCGTGCGAGCCGGAGCGCGGCCGGACGCGGCGCGGACAAAGGGGGGAGGCGCGGAACGAAGGTGGCGGCGAGCGGGGGCTGCGCTCGGTGCGGTGAGGCCCCTCGGCCTGCGGAGAGCAGCGCGCGGCGGCTCCCGGCCGGTGCCCCGGCAGCGGGGCCTCGAGGAGCTGCCGCTGCCTGCAGGTGGGGGGGAAGGGGCTGGCCGTGCTCGGTGCCATCTGCCCTCCTTTGGTGCGGAGCTGCCGCCTTCGGAGAACAGCCAGCTCCGCTCAAACCGCCACTTGTAGGTACTTCCTCAAGCGCGTCCCGGTTAAAACAACCCAAAACTTGCTAGCGAGTAACGGAGGAAGCAAACCATCCTTAGTCCTGGCTGCTGGCTTTAGGGAACTAGATGCAACAGACACGGAGCCGTACGCCTGCGAGAAGAGGAGGAACACGTCCAGGTGGAGAAGGACCTCGGCATGATGGTGTAACGTAAAGAGACCCGGCGCCTGCCGGCCCTGCGAGGGCTGCAGGGTGAGGACGTGGTCCACGCGCTTAGGCTTCTCCAGCTGATGAACTGCTTGAACGCGCTGGGGGTCGGTGCACCTCGCGCAGTGCTGCGTGCAAGCCCTTTGGTGCCCACCTTCAAGAGCCAGCAAAGCCTAGCTGGCGTCGGTCTTGCCCCTATGCCTCGCCGTTAGTCCAAGCGAATGGTCCATCCTGTTTGTACGCACGGACAATCACGCTTACCAGCGGTTACCTGCCCTCTTGTCCCCAACCGTGGGTGTAGTGTTCAGTGCTGTCAGCGAAGCCTACGTCCCGGTGCTGTGAACGCGCTCTCCTCTGAAAAGCTGAGAGCAGCAGGAGAGAGTTGTGTTCGCTAAGCCAGTATAGAGGAGCCATGTATATTTTTTTAATGCTGAATTGAAATAAACAGCACTGCGCTGGACAGTCTGTGTGATTGTGTTGTGGGGACAGTTCTCGTAATTCTGTTTGCTCCTGGGATATCTTGCCTAGGTAGTCAACAGTCTTTAGAGGAAAGATGTTGAGAGAAATGCAGAATAGCAATTGCCAGAGGAGAGTCTTGTGCAGGCAGTTGCACTGCCCTGTCTCGTGTTGTGACACTTGACAGAAACCTCCCCTAGAGAAACAGGTCCCTCAGTTAATTGTGGTAGCTGAACTGTGAATTGCTGCTCAGGACTTCACGCTATAACACAAAAGGAGACAGGGTTGTCCAGAAGTATGGCGAATCCTTATTTTACGAAATAAACTAAAAACATTTGAAGGAAAGATGTTTGCGGGGAGGTTACACTTCCCTCCTCTGCTGAATGTGGGAACGTCCCAGCGTGACTGCTGCAAAAAAACTGATAATAATCCCTTCACTTCTCTTTAATTATCCTGACTGCAGGGAGGTGCAGAAAGCAGTGAATACTGCCCAGGGGCTCTTCCAGAGGTGGACGGAGCTCTTGCAAGATCCCTCTATAGCCACAAGAGAAGAAATCGACTGGACCACTAATGAGCTCAGGAACAATTTGCGGAGCATTGAGTGGGACTTGGAAGACCTGGATGAAACGATTAATATCCTTTTTGTGCTGCTGGTGCAGTCTTTGGATTTAGAGACATGCAGTTCCCACCTTGTAATAAGCAGTCAAGTGCTAGTGCTCACCAGTAGTTACTTTTTGCAGAAACAAAGACTATTTGGGACTGAATTTTCAGTTTGCCCCAGGTTTTTTCAAATTGCAAATGAGAGATGAAGATGACAAAACATGTTCTGCAAATGAATTTCCCTCTGTTTTTTTTTTTCTTTTGAAAAGGTGTGTTTAAGATGCTTTGTTGCAAAAACTGTTTTGTTGAATGAACTTGGATTTTGCATAGTCAGTACTACTCTAGGCTGCCTTCCAGAGATATTCCTTTTCCCTTCTGTTCAGCTGAACACTCCTGAAAGTGCTGCACAGCATCAGACAACCAAAAACCACACCAGTGGGAGGTTTCCCTCTCGTGTGTTCACCACAGTACATTGCTGCCGTGCTTTTTTCATGCTTTAGTGCCTCGTACCTTGCTAATCAAATTTGGGAAAAAAGCACAGGTAAATGGAGGAGCCGTGCCACGTGACAGATTCCTCCTTGGTGGTCAGGGTTTCTGTGTCTGTGTGCCTACTGCATCCTGAAAAGTGATTCCTTAACTTGTTTTCTACGCATTGTTGAGGCAAACCCTCGGAAATTCAACCTCGATGCAACGGAGTTGGGTATACGGAAAGCCTTCATCACAAGCACGCGGCAGGTGGTCAGGGTAAGGAATGAGGGCTTCAGGTGGGAACAGGACAAGAGGACTGGGGTGGAGGAGCTGCTCCAGTGGGAAAGCTGAAAGCTGGTGGCCATTTCAGTGGTGAACTGCAAACTGTTTTCCTCTGCAGTAGAGGATAAAGCTGTTACCTGCTCTCTCTTGGGCTTGGGCTTCTTCCTCTTGCCCATGTGCTCCCTCCATGGACTTTCCAGACAGGCTAGGGGCAGCGAGGATGCAGAGGCCTCATTGCATCCCCTAACCGGCCCTTTCAGCTGCTTCTTTAAGTCTTCAAACATCTCTTGTAATAGTGGGCCTGGAAATGCATGAACACTGGAAATGAAGGCTAAAGATCCCTCTGCTATGCAGGGGAAACTGGAGTCTCCCTTCAGAGTTAAAGGAAATAGTAACTGTCTTTTACTTGTATTGCTAGTTTTCAAAAACAGAAAGTCCCCTTTGAACACTCACTAGCGTTATTTACGTGGTGACTTCAACTTCCTACTGCTACAAAACAGTCAAAAGAGCCACTAGTTTTTATTTTTAACTGGGAGAAGGCTTTTTTTTAGTTCAGACTCACACTCTTAAATAGCAGTCCTTTGAACAGAGATGGGCCTGGCAAAGCTCTGCCTACTGGGCAGCAGTTTAGCAAAGTCCAGAGCTGCAGGCAGGGTTAAAGTGAAAAGACGTGCAGTATCAACTGCAAAGAGAGTAATGTTTGCTCACAGTGCTTTCAGGGAGGATTCAGAAGCTAGACAGGGATTTCAACAACTTGATGGTAATAAATGGGGAAAAAGCATCTTCCCAAAAGCCTGATAACAAACTGCTAATTAGGAGATTTGCTCTGTATTAATATAGCACTATGGCAATATGGCTTAGTTTCTGCTGTCGCTCATGACTTGAATGTTCCTGCTTCATAAAATGCATTGCTCTAGCTAGAAGCAAGCTTGTTATCCTACCTGTAATGCTGCGGTCTGGATACAGTTTTTAAGGCTTGCTGCTCGGGAACAGATCCTGAAATCGTGATGGCCCCAGGTAGCGGGCATGTGCATGTAGTCTTACTTCCCAGATGAGCAAGATGAGCAAGCCTGCTTTATGGTCCTCTTTTTCAGGCTGCAGACTGCTGGCTAATGGATTTTGGAGCAGTGTCTCCTACTGTTAAAATTAAAATTTTTAGTGCCATTACCTAGGTGGCTTCCAGTTTCCACAGGGGGAATGTGTGATGCATACACAGCAGAACATGCGTTAGTTGGTGAAAAGTAACCGAGTGCGTTCTGGTGCTCTTAGAAGATCTGTTGCACATCTCTGAATGGTAAAACATACCTGTGTCTTCTGGTGACATCAGAACTGTGCTGGTACATGAGATGGATCACACCTTGCTAGATCATACTGACTGATAATCTATCTTATAAAAACTGGGCTACTTTACAAAGTGTTTGGGAGCTTTTTATGACTAGCCAGCTCCTACTGTATCTCAAGAACAAACCTTAATTCATAATAGAGAAATCTAGACATAGTCAGAGAGAATTGCCGTAGGACAAGAAATCTACCTTGGCCTATACCATGTTAAATCAGAGGTACCTGGGAATAAAGTGCAGGTTACAGATGTCCAACACCTTCAAGTCAAGAACATGGTTCTTCTTTACAGTCTGTTAGTGGGAAGATCAATTTAATCCTATACAAATCAAAGTGTTTCTGGCTGTGGAGAAGCAAAACTAGTAGTAAATAAGTAATATTTTCAAAATAACCCATTGCAAATGATTCTAGTATTAGTAAAATTATGAACTGTGATGGAACTTTCTTCAGCGTCCTTCCAGGCTCTTCAAAACTGCATATGTTTTTAAGGAAAATTCCTCGCGCCCCCCTCCCCCCCAACAAGAAATCTCACTGGGTATAGACAGCATTGTAGCAAACTGAAACCGCCCATCACCTCAAATCTAATGCTCACATACTACTTCTTTCCTTAAACAAACAGGAAATGAAGGATCAGATGTCAAACTCTTCCATGCAGGCACTGGCTGAAAGAAAAAACAGGCAGGTGAGACTCAGAAACAGGCAAGTTAAGTGAATGCAATAGCTTTTTTGATACTTGAAAGGAGGATTTATCAGCTTTAGCAGCTGTTGTCTTAAGGTATGTGTTACATGAAACTTTCATTTGCACTTATTTTGGGGCCCCACATCCTAAGGTAGAGCGTGTAGTGGTGAACAAAAATGCTTAAAAGCAGCAATTACAATATATATCCTGTTTTGTAGCTCATCTCCTAAAAACGTTTTTGCTGGCAAGGGGCTTACACGTTGTAACAAAGCTGAGTGTTTGAACTGTGTCTGTTTTGCTGACCTGTCGTTCCAGAGCCCGCGAGAGAGCTGGCTCTCACAAGCACACTGCTGTCACTCTCTTCCAAACCTGTGTCTCAGAGTAATCACTTACCGCTCACCATCTGTCTCTGTCGTCAGAACTGACTGTGTACAACTGTCAGTGTTGCATCACCCTTCAGGAAAGGGAATCTCCCTTCTTCTCAGGAGGAGCAGAGTCAGTATCCAAGGCAATAAATGTAATCCTGTGCTCGACTGTACTTAGGAGCCGGGATGCTCTGTATCCTTACAAATAGCTACATCTCGTAATAGTTGCCCTCATAAGAAGACGGAAGAAGTTCAAGGAGTCTCAGGTTGTCTGCACTCGTAGTCTAAGTAATAGATGCAGCTTGTCCTCCCCTCCAGCTGATGGGGAAATGGTAATGAGATCTCCAAGTCAACTTCCAAAGCTGCCTCTTGTAAAAATTGGTGTGCACTTAACACAACAGACTTACCTGCCTGAATCGATCTTATCACTTGTGGCAAAAATGACAAACCCTGGAACAAGCTGCTGAGGAGGACAGAGCTAATTCCTGAGCTTGTTACAGGGTTAATTAACATGCTTGGAAAACACTTGAAGAAGCAAAGCCGTTTATACCCCTGCTCAGACAGGTCTGTAGATATCTCTGCATTTTGCTGCTTTCCTTTCTTTGATGCCCCTGCTAGCTGTAGAAGGCCATATGGCCCAGTTCATGCAGTGACATCTGTTCAAGAAAACTGATTCCTCTTGGTGTCTTCCTCTCCCTTCTCCAATTCCTCACCTTCCCTTCAGACTGCGAAGACTGAGCTGTGCAGGGCTGCAGGGGGTTCTCCAGAGTGCCTCTGTGTTTGAGAGGCTGGCTTTTGGCTGCTGGTGACTTGACCCTCACAGCGCTAAGCTGAGGTTGGGAAGCACAGGCTATTCAAGCTGCAGCAAAGCTAGTGCACGGTGGTAAATAAGTGATAGTAGTGCTTGCCCCAAACTGGAGAGAATCAGGAACTTGCCCAGTATCTCAGGGGCGGACAAGAACAGATGTCCGTCTGGCTTCCTGCTTGCTCCCCCACGGCTTTCTCTGCCCTCCCTGACCTTTGTAAACCAGATGAACCGTAGAACCCGTCTCGTGTTTAACCTATCTTAGTCGCCTGGTCCTTGTCTGGCTGCTCTTCACAGAGACGCCATTGTCCCCTCCTTCTTGGCTGCCCACGTCCAAAAGCTGCAATATGTTCTCATCTCACCCTCCTACGCCTCTCTGAAAGAGTTGGCCTCGCCTCTTGTGCTGGTGAGCAAAGCTCCCTAACCTGTTAGTAATGCTGCATGGTGCAGCTCCTCGCCTTCTGGCCGCAGTTGATTCTCCAGCATCTGTCGCCCACATAACCTGTTCCAGGGCCCAGATTTAGTCAGTTGTAAAGCCTGCTTCTCCGTTGGCTTTGCACATGCTTTTCCATTCAGGTTGCAGAGCAGGAAGCAAGGGTAGTCTTGTATGTTGTTGCTGTTGTAAATGGTATGCAGGAGGAACAGGTAACTTGAACCAAAGAACCTGAGCCCTGCATACAATGCTGCATTGTTTATATATTGCACTGTTTTACTCTGTCAGCTATTGTGCTCAACTGGTTAAGTACTTTATCCACACACTCTTAAGCCCCAGTCATTCTTAGCACAGTGTCCAGTTCATGCTATGCATTTGTTAACACTAAATATGTGGATGCTTGCCATCCTTGCACATAGTACCACACCTTTAGTGGACTTTGGACTAATGCAGACATCCTGCTTATGCTCTCTCCCTGTCTGCAGTCGTATTCCAGCTCTCCTGTTGCTTCAGTGGTATATCTGCAGCAATCAGGCTGCAGAGTTTTCCGAGGTTGGCACTGTATCCTTTTAGTTTGACAGCGCTCTGGCTGAGTGGCAGTCGAGTGGGGAGGAAAAGGGTGCTGCTCTGTGTGTTTATACAGGAGTTTCCACTTTTCCTATTCACCCTGTAGACAGGCTATGAGCAGACACAGAGGTCTTGCTAAGGGCTTTCTGCATCTGTTTAGGCACTCCTGGGAGAAAGCGGGAGTCAGAGTTGGAGCTCTGGACCCGACAAATACAGCCGTCTGGATCGGGAGCTGCAATTGGCAAATTCACACTTCATTGAGGAGCAACAAGCTCAACAACAGGTAAGGCAGCTCCTGCACAATGTCAACAGAATGGCCTTGCTTGCCAAACGTGTGCCAGGGAGATGGTGTGCAGGCTGCAAGAGCAAAAAAAAAATCCAGTCCTTGGCTGGTCTGAAGCCAGGAGCCTGATAACCCACTGCTTAGCTGCAGTATATACCAGTGTTTGTGTTCTCCGTTCAGCGTGGCTTTGGATGTATCTGGGTGCAGAGTTTTTAAACCTTCAGATTTGGGTGTTCTGCTCTGTACAGAAGACAAAAAAGATCGGAAAAAAGGAGCATGCTAAACTTGAATATTGCAAGGATTGCTGAAATGCTTGGAAGAGTAGAAACGTTGGGAAAAGGAGAGTGCCCATTTCTCTTATGCAGCTTTCTCTGGTTAAAAAGTGAGCTGATGTTTACTGCTGTTTATGTGCATCTCCACCAGAATAGACTAAGCAGGAGCATGTGCCTACTTCCTTTTTCTGCTTTCAACCACAAGATTCGCCAGAAGATCTGCCTCAGGGCTTTCCTAGAATCCCTGCTGCAGTGGTTCACTGGAGCTGGTGGAATTTGTTTGGAGAAGGTCTGGGGCAGCGCACAGGTCCACACACAGCAGCCCACCCAAACACAGGGCCTTAAATAGGCCACTTCTCAGAGGCAGTAAACTCTGGAAAGGTTTCTGACACAGCACGCTGCTCCGGCTTTCAAATGAGTTTTACCTAGTGACTCTAGGAAGATAAATAGATTCAGAAGTAGGTAACTAGGGTAAACCTAATCCTTAGCATGATTGTGCCCTGAAAGTGACTTAAAACATCAGCAGACTTATTCCTTTGGCACATCCAGAGCCAGGCTTGTTATTTTTAGCCATAGAAGCTGTAACAGCCTTTTACTCACGTTAACTCTTCATTAACTCTGCAGCGTGCTCTGGGTTACGTTCCCTCAGGCACGGCAGCAGCGTGGCTCCCAGGTGCCCACTGTCGTACCTGCTGAAGGCAGTGAGGCTTATGGAGGTTTTGCTAGCCAGGGGCTCTAGCTTTGAAGAGTCGTCTTAGTGGTGGGTGCACAGGGAAAGGACGCAGCGTGGCTGAGTCAAGGCTGAATTTTCAGGAACAGTAGGAGGGACTCTGCAGCTGGCTGTGGTGCAAGGATGCCTGGGAGGCTTTCATGCTGCTGTCAGTTCTCGAGCATTTCTTAGAAGTGCGGTCCTGGTTCCTGGAGGCTTAGACCTGTTCCCAGGCTCTGCAGCTGAAACTGGTGGAGTTAGCAAGCATCTGTCCGAGCAGCCGGCTTTGACCCAGTTGCAGAAGGCAGCAGGACTGTAATTGCCCGTTTCCCTTCTCTTTGGCCCCAGCTGATTGTCGAGCAGCAAGATGAGCAGTTGGAGCTGGTCTCTGGCAGCATCGGGGTGCTGAAGAACATGTCCCAGCGCATTGGCGGGGAGCTGGAGGAACAGGCAGTGTAAGTGCTGAGACCCAACACCAAAACCCTGTGGGTGTGGGGCTGGCTGCAGCACATCTGGGGCAGGAGGGGGAGGGTGTCCCTCACTGACACACCTTTACAGCTGTTAGGACCTTGAATTTCCTCACCCCCTGGCAGTCACTCCTAGCTCACCCCTCCGGCGCCCTGGACTGCCTTTCATTTCAGGCAGTGGAAAGCATTTCTTATTCAGGCCTGCAAGGATCCAGCTGCAATCTTCTTCCGTTGAAAGCCTGCACCTGGGGCAGGTTTAGCTGCCAGTTTTACCTTTTGTCTCTCTTAGTCTTTTTAAACACTCCCCTTAAAGCACAGTTATGCTCCTTTGACTTCAGGCAGCCAGCAGTACTGGACAGATGAGGGAGGGCAGTCGTGTAAGCAGGATACTAGGCGCTTTCCCACTCCACAGGTTTTTGTGCTACCCCTGGGTAACTGTTTGGGGTTGCACGACTCAGTAGCTCAGAGCTCTGCCTTGCTGGGTTCGAAACATGCAGCACAGAGCTGCTATTCATAGTTAAAGCTAAAAATAACGCTCACCCACGCAAAGGGTTAAAGGGTAGCTCACACAGTAGTTTGCATCCACCCATTTGCATATAAATTAGATTTCTTTATCCCCCCCCCCGTGCATGTCCTGTGCAAAGAAGTGCATAAAGTTTCCAGCTATGCAGGCCAGCAACTTAGGCGTGAACTTAAATGGCTCATGCCTAAAATCTCCTTGTTTGGCTGGTAATAGTCTGGAGGGCTCTGCCCCTTGTGAAGTAATGTTTCCTTTGATGGATAGGAGGAACTTTAAATGCAGTGTTTATGAAGGCCTGCAGCATATCTGTGCTCTCACTGAAGCAGGCCAGCGTGGTATGTCTGTTTCCAGATCTTCACATATGCCATCAGTGCTTCCTAGAGAGTAGCAGATAGTTAAGGCGATACGGCTTTTTTACAACTCTCTTTTCTACCCCAAATGAAGGTTTAACAAAAAGGGATGACAAAAAAAGACGGGACAGTGGAAGAAATTTGAGTGCCCTAGACCTCCAAATGAAGGAAGCTGTCCTTTTAAGCATGGGAGAGCTTTAGAATGCTGCCCACTGAAGATGGGTACCTTGATTCTGGATGTCCTTGTTTGTCTTGACATAGATTCTTGCCACTGACAAAACACTGTTTCAAAAGGCTTTCAGATCCATTACAGTTGTTGTGTGAAGGAAGTGGATGGGTAACTTCCATACAGAGCTTAAAAGCACAGTAAAAGCAATTGCAGATCTCATTCCTGCTTGATACATGACCGATACAAGATTTTTGCTTCAGCTGCAAGCCTTGAACAACAAAACAGATTTAAAGTCCAAACATTGCCTAAATCTAACTGTTCTCTGCTAATCATGGATTATAAATATGACTTTCATCTTAGAAGGAGGAAAAACCCTGCTCCTCGCCTTACAGAGATCAGTGGAGCTTACCTGCAAAGTGCCTGCGTGCACTCAGGGAGATCAGTCAAGCGGGAGTCCCAATTGAGTTCGCTTTCCACCACAGCAGAGCTGCTGCTTGAGCAGGTTCTTTTTTTGCTTGGGTGCTTTCAAGAGAGCAAGCTGCGTTGCTTTTCTTTGCTAAGGTCTGATATGCTGATCACATTGGTGTTTTGATCAGTGCATGTCAACACATGGAGAAATCCTGAAGGGATGCATCGCTTATTAATTAGTTCTGCACTTCTCTGTCCCCAGGATGCTGGACGACTTCTCTCATGAATTAGACAGCACTCAGTCACGGCTTGACAACGTCATGAAGAAGCTTGCAAAAGTGTCTCACATGACTAGTGGTAGGTCCTGGGAAGGGGGGTCTGACCCTGGAAAGGGAGAGACAGGCCGATGGATTTTAGGGCTATGATGCATGGTGCTCTTACCCACTGACGGTCAGACCTAAGAAAAAGAGAGGGAGCAGCTTTTTGCCGGTGCCCAAGAGGTTAAAGATGGCGGAAGTACTCCAAACCTTGCAACTGTTCTTGCTAAGACCCTGCTCTGTAGCATGTCCTCAGCTTTTGTTTTATTTACAGATGCCTTTCTGTTCGTGCTGCTACTGCTATGGTGGGAAAATACCTCTCACAGATGATGTGTGGGGATGCTCTGCAGCCTTCCGCTGTGCTGCAGTTTCCTAGGCTGCCTGCCTAGCAAAAGCTTTCAGCGTGGCACAGAACAGTTGCAACTATGCGTGGCTTCCCCTACTCAAACCCTCAGCTGCAGCAAGCCCCTTCCTACCTCTCAGCTCCCCGCACAAGGCATTGCTGGCACGTGGCAGGAGCAGGCTGGGGGACTGCAGGCATGTTGTCGGTCGGAAGTGCCTTAGCTGACAGAGGACAGAGGTGATTTCGAATGGGGGGGAAGGCTGAGCCCACAAGAAAAGCCCTTATAAGGCTGTGCCTGAACTTGGTGGGCCTCGCAGCTGGCTGGGCGCCACAGTAGTGCAAACAGGAAACATAGCATGCCTGCCGGGAAGTCCCTCGTCGCTCGTTCTCGAAACGGAGCACTTACTGCGTGCTGTGTGATAGCCTCCTCTGTTATCCCCTCTCCCATGGATACGTGTGTAGCTTGTGGAAGCAGGAGCAAGTCAGGAAGGAGAAGAGTGTTCTCGCTCTGCAGGATTAGGCTGGCCAGGAAATTTACGGGGTTATTGAAATACGGTCCCGTGGAGACAGGCTGTTCAGAGTGCTGACAATCTCCTTCAGGTTGCAGGTGGTCTTGTGGCAGCATGACCACTGGCAAATTTTGCCTGTCTTGACTTTGCACCAGGAGAAATGCTTTGATCATTGCAAAGTGCGTCTGAGAGTCATGAAAGACCATCACAAGCGACGGGGCTGATGCAGGGACGTCTGGGAGACTAGCTCAGACTAGTGTTTGGGGTGGGATGACAGCAGCCCTGCCGCCCTGTTGCACCACCATCTAACAGGGGCGTTATCTCTGGCACTGCAGATGTGGCCACAGGCAGACAGCAGCTGTGAAGCCTTGCATTGCCCCCTCAAAGATTGCTGCAAGCAGAGCTTATCTCGGTAGAGGTCTGCACTGCACGAGTGACTCCTGTGCTTGCCTTTCTAGTTTGTATTGCACAAGGGCTGTTATCCAGGGGCCGTGGGGTTCCCAGTGCTGGGAAGTCAGAACCAAACATTAATTCAGATGGAGAAGTCTTCCACTGCAAGAGTGAAATGATGACAGACAGCTTAGAGCGATAGCACAGGCTGCCTTATTTTTGCTGTGTAGCATGCACTGATACATCCTCTCTGAAGAGCAGCATTGGTCTGGCAATGCAGCGAGCTCCCCGGGAAAGCTCCAAGAGGCGATGCAACACTGAGCATCTGCGGAGCATTCCTATGGTCTGAGAGGTGTACCGAGACATCTGGGAAGGAGAAACCTGATTCCTGGGACTCTCTGACAGATTGCTGGGACAAGCTGTTCCCAGCAAAAGCTATTTTAGAAACCTCTCTTTGGACACCTTTTTGTTTCTCTAGCAAACAGGTTACACAACAGACTAGCAGCAATGCACAACAGCTATCTGCTTGTTCCTCCCAACAGCTTTTGAACTGGCTTATCAAATTTGCTTGAACTTGGCTAAGGAGAAGCCTCAAAAAAAACAGCCAAAATCCTGGAGGAAAAACAGTGTGGCCTTGCTAAGCTTTGGGCTGCAGTGGGAACTCGGCCCTTTCGGAGGGCAGGGAGCCTGCAGAGGGACATGCTGTTTGTCCTGCTGGTTGTGGAGCCATGCCTTTGCCTTTTTATGGCTTCCCTTTAGCTGGACTGGGGATCCTAGTGGTACACAGTGAAGAAAAGCTCTCTCCACCCCGCCCCCCCCCCCCCCCCCCCCCCGGCCCCAACTTCCATTTTAAAGTAGGAAAACTGACACTTCCTTTTTCTTCCAGATCGACGGCAGTGGTGTGCAATTATCATCCTCTTTGTTATCTTGCTGGTGGTGCTCATCCTGTTTTTTGTCCTGTGATGGACTGAACTTCCTTGGACGCCCCCCTTCCTGTCCCCCCGCCCCCTTAAAACGGGGAAATGAAACTGTTACTGTTTCCGTCCGCCCTCAGAGATCCCTGCAGAGAAAACCTGCACCCAGCTCTTACCGTTCTCCTCCGAGGACCTAACGCCTGTGGCTTGGCTCCGCCGTGGTCTGACTGTCTCGTCACCTGGCCCTGGGGAGGGGGGATGGAGGCTTCGAGTGGTTTGTGGCTCCTCTGTGCCAGGGCTGTGCCGCTCTGGGCAGCGGGCTGCCTCCTCTCCCGGTGCGGCAAGGAGGGCACTAGATCTGCACCTAGGCAGCTGGAAAGGACTTCACCACTGTGTTTCCACCTCTGCAGGTATGAGCCGGTTGCAGCCTGGAAGCGGCCCCAAGCCGCCCAGGGTCAGTCGCAGGAACAGAGCAGCAATTCCTTGCGGGGGGGGGAGGGAGGAGGGGGTTACTTCACTGAGCATTAGGAGCAGCATCGCCAGCTGGCTGCGTCGCACTCGTACCCTCGCGGGTGGTCGCAGGAGGCAGGGGGGCCCCGGAGCACTGCCTCTCCCGGCTGCTGTTTTTGTTTCTACTCGGGCCACCTTCGCTGGGCAGCTGGGCCCAGGGCCCCCTCACCGCGGCGAGCGTTTCATGCGCGCCAAGCCGCGGCGGGCGCCTGCTGACCAAAAGCGTTAGTCAGGAGAGCGCCGGCTCTCGGCTGCTGACGGAGACCAGTGTGAATGTGCACCTGCGTGTCCGAGGCGAGGCCAGGGCATGCGGGCCGGGCTGCGGCTGCCCGCGCGCTGGATCACCTTCCTCTCCGTGGCGGGGTCTGACCCCGCGCGGCGACGCGGAATTCGCTCTAAAATACTACAGTGAATCTGGAGCAAAACATAAACATCCAAGACCCCTGGGCTGCAACATACACTGCATGTAGGTGAACCGCAGGGTATACTGTCCTGCCGTTGGTGAGACAGTTGTCACGAGAAACTCCAGAGCTTTAAACCTGCGTTAATGCACTGCAAGCTGGAAGGTGGCAGACAAACATTAGCCTGAGGGTAAATTTCGTAAAGCTTTTAAAAGCCTCCTTCATTATACAAGCCTCTGAAGCTCATTGACTGATGCTTTCCTTGCCCTTGTATGACTGAATAACTGCTTCTGTTTAACAGCTGCTTCCCTTTGGCAAGTGATTTGTCAGTTCTAAAATAAGTTATTTTTTTTTTTAAAGGAAAAGAATGTTTAAGATTTTTTTTGATGACCGTTAGAGCCATGTTCTCTCTGTGGATGCAAGATGTGCATTTTCAGAGGAATAGGGCTTAATTATGTATTTTGACTGCATATGAACATGTAAATAGAATGTCTTAACTTTTCCCAACCAACATTTTTTGGAAACTTTCTTTGTAGGAAACCAAAAGGCATGAAATTCAAAGCCAGGTCACTTCTCTGTGTTACTGCCCAGTCCTTTTGTTACCTTTGACTTGTCCCAGAAGTGTTGGTTAGGTCTAGTTTTCTTGCTCTTACCATGAATTAGGAGTTACAGCCAATTAGTTGAAACCAAAATGTGGTCTAGAAAGCTCACCCTGGCAGTATTACTGGGAGAAATGCAAGTAGGGGGTTTGTGCTGCAATAATTGCTTGCAGAAATATGGGGTGACTCTTGATTTAAAACAAACCAAAACAAAACAACAAAAAACAACTTATTAAAATCTGTTCCCTTATTTAAGTTTCTTTAGGGAAAGAAACAGAGTCAGGACGAGCTGACTTACACTGCCCATCTGTGTCTCAGATGGGGCTGGGGGAGGAAGTTAGTTCGTGCTGACGCTGAGACCTCTGCAAAAACTGCAAACTACCCCTGAAAACCATCTGCCCTGGGAGTGAAATTCACTGTCTAGGTGACTTCAGTCACCTGGATTTTTAGGCCATGCTTAACATTCCTCTACGCACTGGTGTTTGTGGCTCCGTTGAAGCTGCAGCATGATTTACTGTTCGCGTGGTGATGCGCTGAAGGTAGGCAGCATCGTGCCTTTCACCGCGAGGTGCGGGAAGAAACCATATCACGCTGCCCCGCTGAGTCGGGGTGGAAGCTGTTGTGATTAACGCACACGTGTCCTTAACACTAACATGCAAAAATTATTTTGGCGATTGCTCTTAATTATTGCAGAGCATCTTGTTTCTCTCGGTTACATTGTATTAAATACATGCTGTCTCCGATAATTGCTGTTACAGTATCTGTACACCTCGCTGGGTTTAATACCTCTCCAAGACTAGGTCTGCAGGGAGCACGCTTCCAGAAGGTGCCGGTCAGCGGTTATCCTCTCTGGGGATGTGGGCATGGTGCGGTCCTGCTCCAGTCTGTTTCCGCCTCGCTGTTACGGAGAGGATTTGGGTCGGGGGAGGATTCGGGTGTGAGCAGCACGGATCGCTCACGCTCGTCTTCTGGGGACAAAGCAGCGGCCGCGCGTTTGGGACGGCCTTCTCTGAAACAACTGACGGGCGCCTCGTGCAGTCGGGGACCCGGCGCCTACGTTTTGCAGGCTAGAGGCGATGAGCAGGGGGAGGAAAACACAACCTCTGCTTTTTGCTCGCCCCTACTCCGTTTTTAGGCAGGCTGAGCGCACATGGCCCCAACAGACGGGTGTAGGGCTCTCCCTTTATTTATATACCTCCGTTCCCTACATCTATTTTATGCGTGGTCATGCATTCTCCAGGAATTACTTCCAATGATTCTTGCAGGACTGCTCCTCTGTGCAGGAAGCTGTTAGTCTACTGCATTACCAGAAGGCGACCAGAACTGCTGTGCTTACATGTCTGTCTCGGTGTCGTTGCTAGCTACCAAATTGTCATTGATCGTCTTTGCTTGTATGTTTGCCTTTTTTTTTTTTTTTTTTTTTTTTTTTTTTTTTTTTTTGGTGACGGTGCCCCTTCATTTAATGCTAAATAAATGCATTACTGCAGGCCGGCGTGTCGTGGCAGAGGAAGTAACCCCGTTGTCCTCTTAGTGCTCCGTGCTGGCGGGAAGAGCGGGCCATACCTGCACGGCTGTCGCCGGGCCTCGGTGGGTAGTGCCCCGCTTCGGCGGCTGCTCCTTCAGCCCCCTCCCGCGGGCTGGGCGCGTGCCCTCCGCTGCGGTGCCCAGGCCTTGGTACCGACGGAGAAAAGCTCCCCAAAACTGCGGCGAGGCAGGCTGTGCCCTGCTGACGTCCGGGCTCCTTTCCCAGGTGGCCGGCTCCTGGGCACTGTGCCGGCGTGCAGAGGACCTGGTGGAAGGCAGCCAAGGCGAGGGGGTCCTGGTGGCCCTCGCTGGGCTCTGCTGGGCATCACCCGCCTGGTTTTTAAGGTGCAGATCCACCCAGGAGCAGGTGCCCTGCTTTTCCCTCGCCCCGTTGCCACTACGAGCCGCAGGTGCAATGGAGATGCAGAGCTGCCCCAGGGCAGCCAGGTGCCGGGGAGCCGCTGCAGGTGAGAGACAGCTCAAGGCTGTCCAAGGAGCATTTTAAAATAAGCTTACTTTGAAGCAAGGCCCAAGTGCAGCCCCCGCAGAAATGGGTGGTGTTAATCGAAAACTCACCCTTGAGCGTTTCCACTGCTCACGCTGCAGCTACACCGGGGAGCTGGAGCCCTCGCACAGCGGGAGGCGAAGCAGCGGCTCCCTCGGTGCAGTGGTGCTGCAGCTTGCAAGGCTGCTGGGGCGAGCAGCTGGCAGGCGAGGAGGTCTGAAGGACATCCTGGAAAAAAAAACACCTGTCCCCCGAGGCAGAAATGCAAATCTCTCTATAATTAGGGCCAGGGACTTGCCTCAGCACCCCTCAGCTCGGCCCTGCCTGCGGAGGAGGTGGGCTCTCCACTGCCCGGCGGGGATGGCGGTCCTGCACGAGGACGGGGCTTGGGCGAAAGGAGCCGGGGCTCAGCTGAGCTCCACCCCCACCCCCCAGCCCCAGCTCTGCACTCCTTCCCGCAGGAACAAGCCTGGAAAAATACAGCTTTTGCATGGTTTCACTGAAGTTTCCACCCAAAACCTTCTCCTGCAAGCGCTGGCCATCAACCTACTTTCCCAGGCCTGGTTGCACCAGCCAGGGCAGCACCAAGGGAGCCTGAACATGCAGGTAGGCGCCGGTGAGGCACCACTAACCGACTGGCTGCTGCAGACACGGTCAGCTCCTGCTTCGCTGCCCTGGTTCGCACATGAGCACGGCCTATTTACTGACAAGCATTTGCCAAGCAGGAAAAGCCGCCCTGGGGGCCTCCATCCCACAACAAGCTGGAGGCAGACGCGTGCGGGGGACACGGCCCGGCCGGGGGAAGCGCGGCCCGCCAGCCAGCCCCGGAGGATGCACTGAGCACAACAGGACATCCTCACCCCGTCGGCGGCGGAAAAAGGCCTCGCGAGGCGCCTTTCAGCAGGCTTCCTTCAGCGGGGGGCTGCCGTCCCGTGACTCTCCACAGCATCGCCCTTAAAGTCCCGCCTGCGGCCCCGGTACCCCGGCATGGGCTCCTGGCACAGTGAGGCCAAAGGGTGACGTTTCGGGGCCGAGCAGAGCGATTTCCATCCTGCCCCCGCGGTCCGCGCACCTCCCCTAAAACCCAAGTGCCGCAAGCGTGACCAAGCCCGAGGGAGGGTTTGGGCTGTGCAGGGCCCCGGGTGCCTTCGCCCCTTGCTGCGGTGCTCCCGAGCAGCCAGGGCGGCTCCAGCACAAGCCCCAGCGCCCAAAAACCCTGCCGCAAGTGAAGTGTGTGTAGGGGGGGGGTCCTTTGGCTCGGCCAGGCACCAGCTCTGCCCTGCCGTGGGATCCTGGCGGCCGCCACACCCCATCCCAGCCCCCCGTCTCCGAATAGCCGTTCCAGCGCTTCTCCCCTCCCTGGTACCCAAGAGCCATGGGCAAGGAGACTTCTGCCATTGCATTTCTTTTCTTTTTCTTTTTTGGCCAGTTTGCAATAATTTAGGCGAAACCCGACGGCCCGCGGGCAGAGGTTTCCAACACTGTTCAGGAGTCCCTCGGGGACCCCACCGCGCCGGGGAGCAAAATATTGCACAGAAAGAGCCCAGGTCCCGGAGTCTGGGGGCAGCCTGGGCACGGGGCGCCCCTGCCCGTGGCAGGCGCAGGAGCCTGCTCGTGCCACCCCTCGGGCGCGGAGGGGGAGCGGCACGGCGAGACGCATGGCTTGGGCTGGACTGGTGGGGACCCATCTCCAAGATGTCGCCCACGGTAGCATCCTCCTGCCGAGCATCCCAGCGCCACCGCCTCCCAGGAGCCAGCCCACAGCTACCGCTGGGCGGGCCGCTGCCGGAGCACGCGGAGGGAGAGGGTGTCTGCCCGGAGCAGCAGCTCGCGGATGCGGGCCAGCCCCAGGCCGGACACCGCGGCCCCGTTGACCTGGAGGATCTCGTCGCCCACGGCGAGGAGCCCCGCGTAGAGCTTGGCCGTGCTGGCGTCCGCCATCTCCTGCACGTAGACGCCTGCAAAGCAAGGCAGCACGAGGGGGGCACCCGAAACGGCCCCCACAGTGGCGGTGGGGCCGTGCGGCCCGAGCCCCTACCTGTGTCAGGCCGGCCATGCCCAGAGGCGACGCGAAACCCGAAGGTGCCGTCGGGCGGCCGCTGCAGCTCCAGCTGGCTGGTGCCATCAGGGAAGACCTCCACCAGCCGCCCCACGGCGCGCAGCAGGTCTGGGGCACCGATGTCCTCCACGCTGAGCGTGCGCCGCGGCGCCGGGACCCCCGGCTCGGCCACCAGGTAGGCGCTGGCACGGGGCGCCTTGCCCACAGCGGCGCGCAGGTTTTGGACGGAGGATGCTTTCCGGGGCTGGCAGAAGGGTGACGCCTCGGGAGAAAACGCCCGGCTGGGACGGGGCCCGAGGCAGCGTGGGGACCCCTTCCCACCCGCTGGCCGGGCTCACCAGGGACTGCAGCGAGGGGGCTTTCCGCAGGGGGGGTGATGCAGGGCCGCCCCCCGCCAGCTGCTCCATGCTGTAGCAGCGGAAGCGGCCCAGGCGCTGCTTGGTGCCCTGGCTCAGGCTGCATAGCAGCTTCCGCAGCCCCACCGCCGAGGCGCCGCTGCCCTTGCGGCGCACGGGGGACTCCGGCAATGCGCTGCGGGGACAGGACAGGCGTCTGGGGACCCGGCGGAGTGCAGCAGCCCCAGACTCACACGGGGGATGGGGAATTTGGCCAAGCAAGCCGCCGCCAGGACTCAGGGCCCATGGCGCCCACTCACCCACATGCCGCACTCCCGTCTGGACCTCGCTTCTCTGCAGCGGCGGTTTCCCCTTCCCCGGCGGGCTGCATCGCCGCCGGCCCCAGGGCTGGGCGGATGGGGATGCCAGCAGTGCCAAACCCCCGGCCCTGCGTGTTGTTGCAGTTGTTGGTGGACAAAGCGCAGAGGGGGCTGTCGGGGGGCCGCCGGGGGCTGCTCCCCACGCCATCCTCCTGGCCGCTGGCTTTCCCGGGCAGCGGCGGTGCAGCGCAGGGGGGAGACGCCTGCGGCCTGTCCGGCCCCCGGGGCTGTGGCGACGCCGAGACCCCATGGCGCTCCGGCTTCCCAGCCACTGGCTCAGTGCCCAGGGTGGTGCCGTGCCGGCGGGCGCCGCGGGGTCGCCCCTCCTCGCTGTCCGTGCGGCAGCCGTCGGAGGTGTCGGTGCTCTCCAGGGCAGAGTCGGCGTCGTCGAGGCGGGTCGTGTCCCCGATGTAGGTCTCCTTGATCCTCTCGGTGTGGATGCGCTGCCGGGAAGGGAGGATCCACAGGGGAGACCCCCGGGGGCCCAGCGTCCCAGCCCGGGGCTCTGGTGGGGGGGCAGGCGCCGCGTGCCGCTCGCCCTGGCCGTTCTCCACCGCGGTGCCCAGGTAGGAACCGCAAGCCTTGCACTTGCCCCCGGCGCCCGCGGCCCTGCCCGGGCCAGCCGCGTCCCCTGGGCGCCCCGGCCCCCGGCTCGGCCGCTCGCCCTCGCCGCCAGCTGGGCCGGGCTTGGCGAGCGGGGGGCCACGGGCTGGGGAGCTGAGGGCGGCATCCAGTGCGCGGCGCTGCCGCAGCTGCAGCCGCTCCAGGTAGCGCGCCTCGGCGTCGCGGGCCGACTCGTCCTCGAAGCGCACGCGGGACGGCGACGGCCCCCGCGCCCGCCGTGGGCCCCCGCTTGACTCCCCGCTCGATGAGTCGCTCAGGCTCCCGCCGGCCGGCGCCTCTCCATCCCTCCGCTTCGGCTCCGGTGCGGGCGTCCCACCGGGCTCCCTGCGGTGAGGACAGACGGACGGATGAGCTGCGTCCGCTGGGAAAATCCCTCTGCGGCCAGGGGGGCTGCACACGGGAGGGGAAATCCAGCGCCGCGGAAGGCTGCCGGGGGCGGGTGCAGACTCACCTGGGGCCGGCGGGCAGGATGTCGTGGCTGGCGCGCAGCGGGTTGGTCCGCGCCTTCATGCGGGCGCGCTGCAGCAGCTGCTTGGCCTGCTCATGGCGCGGGCTCAGCGCGAGCTCCGGCCCGGGCACCGAGGCCCTGCAGCCCGGCGAGCAGGATTAGGAAAAAATAACAGGGATTAGAAGTGGTTTAATGGGGATGGCGGCGCTGCTTGGCCCGGAAAAATGCCCGGCCTCCGGCGCCAGCGGGCCGGGAGCGGGACGGAGGGCCGGGGCGAGCAGCCGCCTGCGCGCTGCAGCCTTGGGCTGAGGGAGCAGTGACATGCGTGCAAGGGGAAACCGAGGCACGCGCTGCCTCCGGCCCCACAGCCACCTCGCTGCGCCCCGCGGGCACGGCTGGGCCGCAGCCCACCCTGCTCACCTCGCTCCCTTCCTACCTCGGCACCGGGGCTCCCGACCCCGGGACCCGCAGGGGCACGGAGCCGCGCCAGCGCTGCCATCCCCATTGGCTGCTGCCCTAATCCCCCTGATTAAAATAATCAGCTCAGGCAGTCACTTGGGGAAGCCTGGCGTTAACCCCTGGGCGCCGGGGCCGACCCCGCACGGAGACGGTTCTTCTGCACCCGAGCACACAAGGATGGGAACGGCAACGGCGGCATGCGTGGAGGCACTGCCATCCTCCCTCGCCCAAGCGCCTCCTTACTTTTAGCGCATGTATCTATGGTTTATCGTTAGCCCAACGAGACGACCGACTCCTGCTGCCTCCATCCTCCAAAGCACCTGCAGCACATCTCTGCCCCCACCCCAAACCCTCCCTCCCACGAGGGCCGCGGCCGACCCACCTGCAGCCTTCGGCATCCGGCAGGGAGACACCCGAGTCCCAGTCGGCATCGCTCGCCGGCAGCTCTGAAACGCGGGAGATGCATCGTTGAGACCGGGGCGCCGGGGCCGGGCCGGGCGCACCACGAGCAGGGAGGCTGCCCGCTCCTAGCGTCAAAACCGCTCGTCTGCGGCTCGGCCCAACCGCACGAGCCCGCCCGCTTGCCCAGCACGAAGGCGCCGGGGAGAAGCGCCGCCGCGGTGCCGAGCACCCACCGTGAGCAGGGCCGTCCTGCGGGGGCCCGGCGGCCGCCCTCCCCGGCACCAGCGCCAGCACCTCCTGCAGCAGCCGCCGGTTCCTCTCCACGCGCTGGGCCAGCGAGAGCCCACCGGCCCCGCTGCCGGCCCCCGGCATCCTCCAGGGCCCCCCGGCGCTGCTGCCGCACGGGGAGGCCCCGGACCCCGT
Source organism: Dromaius novaehollandiae (assembly GCF_036370855.1). NCBI lineage: Eukaryota > Metazoa > Chordata > Aves > Casuariiformes > Dromaiidae > Dromaius > Dromaius novaehollandiae. Next base: position 10,867,561 of record NC_088105.1, on the reverse strand, counting down.
CTCACCGCCGTCCAGCAGCCCGTCAGTGAGGTAGGTGCAGAGCCGGGCCCGTGGCTCCGGGGCGGCCTCGGCGCCCGGCTTGGCCCGGCGGGGCCGCGGCTTCTTGGGCGAGGGGCGCTCGGGGGCGGGGGCGGGGCCCCCTGGCCGCCCGGCGCCCCGCTTCTCCTTGAGGGCCTTCACCTTGCCCTCCAGCACGGCGTGGGGGCCCCGGGCGGCCGCCTCGGTGCCCTCAGGGCCCTCTGCCGGTGCGGGGGCCCGGTTGCGCTGCTTGGGGGCCCGGGGCGCCCGCCGCGCCTCGCTGGGCATCTCACCCCCATCCATGGCGGCGCGCTGCCTCCTGGGGCGCCCTGCGGGGAGAAGATGCTCTGGAGGGTGGGCGAGCCTCGGCACCCCCGGCCCGCTCCGGGACGGAGGCGAGCGGGGACACATCCCGTGGCAGGGCCGGAGCCCGAGCCCACGGGCGCCTCATCCCCCCCAGGGCATCCTGGCTGGGCACGGGCCAGGGGTTTCCTTACCCCACTGCCCTCCCCGGGGCCGGAGCAGAGCATCCCAGATGGGCCGGGAAGAGGGAGAGGAAGGCGGAAGAGGGGAAGGAAGCAGGCAAAAAAAAAAAAAAAAAAAAAAAAAAAAAAAAAAAAGGGCAGAAACCAGCAGCAAATCCCGGCCCCTTCAGCAGCGCCAGGACTCCGGCGCTTGGCTGCGCTCCCTCCCTCCCTCCCTCCCTCCCTCCTCCTCGGCGCGCTCCCGCAATCCAGCTGCAGGGCAAAGCGCCCGTGACGCCGAATACCAGGCACCTGACCAAAAACAGCACCAACGCAGCAACGCTGACCCGCTCCCCCCTCCCCGCGGGCCAGCAGGGGCCGGAGCGGGGGCGCCGGGGCCAGCCGAAATTCCCCAAGTCCCACACACGTGTCCCCCAGCCCCAGCCCCAGCCCCACTTACCTGGGCGCTCTCAGGCTGCCGCCCCGGCGCGAGCCCAGCGCCGGCCGCCCCACCGGGGCTGCGCAGGGAGGCGAGGCGCAGCGGCAGGCATGGGTGCCGCGGCCTCACCCCGCGGGCAGCTGCGGCCCGGCTGCCGGTTTAAGCCGCAGCTTTTGATATTCGTGATTGGTTTCATAATCCCGATGAAAAGGAAATCACCAGGATTATGAAATTGTTTTAATCCTCCCGGCTCCGGCCGCGCCTGGCCCCGCCAGCACGAGCGGCAAGAAATCACTCGCATCTTCTTAAAGCATCCTCCGGCGCCCGAGCAGCCCCGGCTGCCCGCAGAAGGGGCAGTTCCATTTGCCGTGCCGGCCTGGCCTCGCAAATCCCACCACAGCTGAGATGGAGCCCGTGGGTTTCATTCCCAGCCCCGGCCTGCCCTGGGGGACAGGGCTGAGCCCGGGTGAGCCTGGCACAGCACAGGAGGGCAATCCTGAAGCAGGGGAACTGCAGGCTTTCTGCAGGCCGGGACCAGCAGTCTGCTGCAGCATCGCCTAAGGTATATTTTAGGCCCGCGAGCTCTGCCTGGGGAGGGCGAGGTTAAGGAGAAGCAAGGATTTGCATGCCTAAGCTGGGAGCAAAGCTCCCAGTGAGACGCCAAAGCAAGGTATCCCGGAGCTGCACAGCCAGCGCTGGCTGCGGAGATGAGAGGCCCCGGCAAGCTGCTGACGGACACAAGTGGGAACCAGCCTAGATTAATTCCAAGGCGCTGGCTCTTTTCCGGAGGAAGATTGATTACAAGAGATCATGAAGGGATTTAACAGAACAAAATGAAAACGCAGACCCAAACAACCCAGGGCCAGGCTGCTGGCCTTCACGCGGCCCCCCCTTGCCCCCTGGTAGGTGAGGACACCTTGAACCAGAGCTGGTCGAGACGGGCCACCAAAGGCTCCCCTAAGGACCGAGACCTTTTCGGAGGTACAGAGCAGTCTGCGCCCGAGACTTCCCCCAGCAGTGCCCCCTCCGCCGGTCGATCGTCCGGCTGGGTGCTCGGTCCGAGCCCTGGGCCAGGTGGGAGAAACCCCCCCATTGCCTCTTGCTTCCGTCCCAAGCATCGACCCAAGCCCCTGTACCACAGAGTACGCCGTTTGCGTCCCTTAGGGAGAGTGAGGGTGGACAAAAGCTCCCCCTGCCCAAACAGGAATAATTCTTCCATTCTGAACTTTTCAGGCGTATTTCGGCACAAGCCTGGTTCGGCTGTAGCCAGGGCCTTCAATGCCAGTGCTGGCGTAGCTGCTACCGCCTTCCCTTCCCCCCCCAGCTTTAGAGGAGCACTGAACGCGAGCGCCTCGGTGATACGTACAACACCGAGGGCACATGTGCGCCTCCCTGCAGTGGCGCAACCGCTCCGATTCACAGCTCTCTAAGCCAAGAATCGCTTGGCAAAGGTACCAAAGAGCCCACGAGAGATGACAACGCGGAGGCGGGGGGTTGTTACCGCCAGGTCCGTGCAGGGGAGCTGGCACGGGCGCCAGCAGAGGCCCTTTTCTTTCCTGCCCCTCTGCCAGCAGCAGCAGGGCTAGGACAGAGGCAGTGTGGAGGGCACCAGACCGCCGCGTCCCCTAGGGCCAGGCCGCAGCCCTGCACCGCGCGGCCCGTCTCGGTGGCGGTGCTGGAAACGTTCATGAGCAGGGACAGGAGACAATTCCCAAGGTCTGGAGTACCGATCGGCGTGAACCAGCCCTTGACAGCCGAGCGATGCCAGGCGGCACTCCTGAATTTTACAGCCACGGCGTGCTCCTGGGCTGCTGGGGGTCGCTGCTATCAGAAATGCGCATTTGTGGCAGTTTGCAGCCTTTTCTGCTGCTTTCCAAGCGGGACCAGCCCCTTTACCCCCCCACAGGTCACACGAGTTTTGAACACCCACTTACAGCAGGTTCGGGCCATGCTTTGGGGCTTCACAGCCTTCAAGATCTGCTCTTTAAAAGCGTCAGAAATAAGGCGTGTCTCCTGCCCCAGCTCCCAGCCCTGCCACAGCCTGGCGCGTGCACGCAGTCTCTTGAATAAACCAGAGAGCAATGTCTGAGCTCAAAAATTAAGCTTGCATGACTCTAGAGGGAGGGGAAAAAAGACACAGAGACTGGTGACAAAAGAGCCATCAGATCATTGGAAAACAAAGAGCTTGTAATAATGAAAAAAAGGACAGATTTAGTAACCAATCACTTTTTCCTTTTAAAAACACAACCACAGTAACTTTGCTTTTTACAACCACCTAGAAACTATGAAACAGTATCACATTGTGCATTTTTTTTAACCTACTTATCAAGAAGGGTATTCCACACTTCAAAAATTATATCCATTTGGGAAGGAAAGAGGAGACAGCTAATAGCGCAGTCACAGATACATCATGAGTCCAAGCAAGCGGCAATTCTTTGTCCTCACCTTTTCCACTTAGCCGAAGAGTGGAGAAGGGGATAGCAAAAGAGAAAAAGGAGGAAAGAAAGAAAGCACCCACAGAGGACTAATCACATTCCAAAGTTACTTTTGACATCTACAGTTCAGGGCTTCATAGGATAATCATTTAGACCAACACAGCGGGGAGAGGGGCAGAGGAAGATGGCAGCGGGACAAGGGGGAAATTTCAGAAGAGGCAAACGCATTTCCAACCCAGGCCCCTTCCAAACACTGTTCATTTGATAGGAGGATCTGCAGGATAGTAAGGTAGTCACAAATGCTAACAGGCTACCAAATTTACCGTCTGGAGCAAAGAGTTCACAATTTGGTTGCAAGAGCTTGGGGGAATTTCACGCCACAGTGTGTCTGGCGGGTGCCTCTCGCTCCACCTCGCCAGGACCGCGCGGGGCACAGCCAGGCCGGCGCAGCCTCCAATTCCCACGGGCAACAGGCCGGGGCACCGCCACCCAAATTTTGCCAATACCCGAGGCCCTTTCCTCTTCTCCCCCTCCCCCAAACCCGCACTTCTCTTGCAGTTCCAGTGGTTTTCCCATGATGTTGCAGCAGAGACTGAAGCCCCCAGGGCACGGCGACGCGCTAGTTGAAGCCCCCAGTGGTGGCAGCTCATACCTTTGTCCCAAAGTGCAGTCTTTGGGTCAGGTGGATGGCATCATGTAAGGGAGGCAAAGTTTCATTCAAGAACCACTGAGACCAACTATGACGGGTGTAGAGCTACGGTAATGACCTTCCCTAGGAGCCCCAGCCCCTTTTCCAAGGAGACAAAATCCAATAGCCTTCTGGAATAAAAATTAAAATTAAAAATGTTTAAGGCAGAAGATTTTCTTCCCCCTGTGAGTGCAAATCAGAACCGTGGAAGAGAGAAGGGAGGACATGGGGCCGGGATGCAGCACTTGAGCTCAGCTTCTCAAGCAAAACTGTTTTTGTGCTTCCAACACTCGAGCCAAGCCACCCACCTGCCCTCCAGGCAGGCACAGCAAGCCACCAAAACCCCAGAGGCGTTTCCAAACATGATGGCCTAATTGTCAAGGCCACAAACCACCGGCTCTGCAAAGGCCTGGGGTGCACACTAGTGCCAAAGCAAGAAGTACCCAGCAGCATCCTTACAGGATAAGGTCAAATTATTTGGGTGTTCAAAACACGGACAAAGTTGGAACACTTTGCCATCTCCACTGCTTCTCAGAAGATCTGCAGTAAAATCCCAGCAACTTCTATCTCCTGACCTGAACCAGAGCTGCGCTTTCCCTCCTCGCCTCTTCCCTGCATGCACCCACGCAGCCACGGCGGCCAAATCCCAGCAGCAAATCCTGCTGCCTGGCCATGCCACGAACCCCAGCACGTTCTTCCTCTCCCCTTCAGTGGGGAGGTCCAGCTGGAGGAGGGCTCCTCCGAGGGACTTGCAGGAGGAGCTTTATGCCTGGCAGACAGGAGCGAAGGAAAGGGGAGAGACCCCCAGTTCTTTTTGGCCCTCGGTAAGCAGCAGCAATAGTCAGAATAGGCAGTCCAAGAGAAAACGACCAGGGAAGTAAGAGCAGCTTCCATTTCCTAGAGAAAGGATCAAACTCGCTGCTCCACAAGACGTTTTTTTCCCCATGGTTTTACGCCGAAAGCTGCTGCCTGTCTTCTCTGCATGCCATCTGTGTCATTACCTTCAGAAAAACGGCAAGGGCAGAGACGCTGACAAAACAAGAATGGCCGGGAGAAGGGTAGAGGGAGGCCTAAGACAGGCAACATTGGATTTTCTGAGAACACACCTGGATTTGAGAGGTAGGAGCTTATTTGATATGCACACACTACAGCCACAAATGCTTCAAATACACTTTTAAGATGTGGTGGGAAATCAGAGGCTCAGGCTGACAGAAGGAACTCAGCACAGACTGACCCAATTTCTACCCTTGCTTGCCAAATCCGGTTCTGTAAAGCCCAAACCTGCCCTATGACTACGGTGTTATTTTCCCCTCCAACCCTCGCAGCTTCATTGCTCCTTTCAGAAGAATTCATCCACAGACCAAGGCATCCCCTTCTGCAAAGCAGAGGGAGGACATGGTTTTTGATGACCATTTGCTGGCGATGCGGTCCCAAAGCCACAGAAAGCAGTGGGAGCTGGAGACAATGCCAGGAACTCCAGCTAGCAGATAAACTCTGGATGCTGCAAATCATAATCTGCAGCCCCAAAATCCTAACATCCCACCCCCTGAAAAATCCTTGGAAGAGCAGGAAGGATGGAAAGCATCAGGGAATGAGCATGGAGAAATGAGCTCATCTAAGGGTGCTGGCCATCTTCAGCAGTCACTGATCATATTGTGGCATCTCCTCCCTTTAGATGGGGCCATCCGTAAGGGCTTCAACCAGGCAAGGCGGGGGGGCCTCCACCCTCCTCAGAGCTGAGCACAAACTGCAACCTCTGACAAGCCTCAGTCCTACCAAGTCGCAGTGAGAGGGAGAAATCAACAGCAGAGAGGCCACGCTGCTTTGCGGCAATCACAGAATTGTCTCAGCTTCCCCTTTCAGAAGTTGAGACCGGTTTTCTAGCAATGTCCCAACAGCACTGGATAAAAAAAAGCCCAGCTCCTTTTGTTCTGCTCTCCCCTCTCCTTCTGGATTGTCACCCTGCTTTTCTCCCTCCAGCAGTGTTTTCAAACACCCATTTCAATTCCATTTGCAAAGCCGACTCATGAAATTAAGCCATCCCAGGACTACCATCTTCTCTCACTCTTGTTTTGCAGACTGTTCACAAGGAGAGAAGGGCCAATTTTCTATCACCATCTGCTCTGCTTTATTATAGCTCATTTTATTGGCCAGATGTTATCACAGACTCATAGCCATCCTGTTTTTAGTGCTAACTCTTGGGAGGAATCTGCAGTCCTAATTTCTCAGAAATCTCTGGTAGGTAGGGAATACACACATGCAGCACCGGGGAAATGGGATTCTTTTAAAGCCATGCTTCCAGGAATTCAGGCTACTTTCCTCAGAGAGAGCATCTTCACTGCCAAAAGGACGATGTTTTATTTTAGGAGATAACATTTGCTAGCTGTAGCACATCTCCTCCTCTTTTTCTTATTTTTTCTGGCAGCAAAGACAGAAAAAAGAGGGAAGGGAAAGAGCAGAGCAGAGAAGAGGAAAGGTCAAAGCAGCAGATGGACAGATGGAATTCTTGCTTTCCATAAGGATTTGATAAACTACAGAATAAGATTTTAATTATTTGCAACCTGATCCTTCCTTTTAGGTTAGGGATCAAATCCTAAGACCCTGCACTACCACTCACTAACGTGAGAGGCAGGCCACCTAACCAGACCGGGCTCTCCCCAGCTGAGCCCAGGAAGGCAGAATTGCTAGTGGTTTTGTGTCACTTTAAAATTGTTCTCTGTACCAAGCGAAGTATTTTTTTCATTCCCTCTGACAGGAAGAAATACCAGGAAGCTCTGTTTCTTTTTATAATGCACCGCTTGCTTAAGCAACAACAGTTGGGTTTTTTTGTTTTTTTGGGGTTTTTGGTTTTTTTTTTTTTGGATTGTTCCCCTTGGTGTGGCTACCTTGCTCTTAAAATACCTACAGGTACGTATGGCTTCACTATTCTCCAACCGTTCTCGTTTGCTGAGAAGACCCTATCAGCTAGCTTCCGCGTCAGAGCGCTCCGCTCTCTGCGCACCTATGAAAGGTTTGAACACGGCAACAATTGCTGCAACGCCAATGAAAAAAAACGAAATATTTTAAGGGGCTTTATATCCCAGACTCCACTTCCATATGAACAGGAACCTCTGTTTAGTACGAACAACAGACCTCAGGGAGTTAAATACGGGAAGCCAGACTCCCGGGCACCAAACGGCTGACGAGCCGAACTCCCCACTAGCCTCCATTGTTCAGACTCCCTCCCGCCGGCGTGGACCGAGGCTGAAGCCGCCAGCCGCGCAGGAGGAGCGACACGACACGCACATCATCTACTCCACCATAATGACACAATCACAGCCAGCAGATCAACGACAGAGCAGAGGCATTTCCTGGCAGATCCATCAGAGTTTCTTGGTAAGTTTAGAGCATGTCGCAGAAGTGTAGGTAGTTACAGTTTTGCAGTGCTGCCCTTGTTTTGTCAAGGGGCACTGGTTCACTACCACTTAATCTTTTTAAAACTAAACAAATAGAACTAAGTTTCCTTCTTCAGTTCCTCTGGGCGAGAGGCACAGCAGGCAAACTGAGAAAATGCAATGCACCAGTCATGTGAGAAACCATGCTATTAGCTAATGAGAAACATAACAACTGAAGAGCAACCGAGCAGGGACTTCTACCATCCCTTTGTCGAAACTAGACACAAGTCCATGGACAGACATCAACACAAGGATCCTACTTTAACAGTTTCAGCTCTCACTTGCAGTCCAAGCAGTAGCTACATGTGGCTGGTGACGGCTGCCAAAGAGCTGGGACACAAGGAAAGGTGGTTAATAAGGAAGGAGAGCTGCAGTCCTGGGGACCATGCCCACCCCAACAGACAAACTTCAGCAGTCCTGGCTGTGAAATTCAGCTCTGAGCTGGACACAGGGTTCAAGGGAACCGAGGAGCTTCCCTCGGCCACTGACACTATGCTGTGCAAGAGCAGGCACGTCGCACCATGTGAACGAGCAGTGGGACTCGTGCGCGCGCAGCCTGCAGCAGTGCAGCATAGCTGCCCCAGGCACGTCTCTTTTTCTAAGGGACAAGAGACCAGTATCGAGTTATCATCGCTGTTCCTACACAACCTGCTCAGCAATACAGATGCCCTTCACCTGAGTCTGCTCAGTAGGATCACGCTTTCTGAAGCGGGGTGATAAGACTTGGCAAATGGCATAAATGGCAACCAAACCATGGGAAAGCGTGCTGGGACAACACCTGACAGTCTTTTTGCCAAAGTCAAGCAAAACAGGTATCATGAGGGGACCTTTTATTTCAACCTCAATTTCCCTATCAGGTGGGCACAACACAGTCCTGTCCTTGCTCCATGGCAGCTCCCCGAAGCACAACCACCCCTGAACCAAAGCCTGCTAAATGCCCGACCCTGCCCACAGGAAAGATCTTGTCCTCACCTTGCCCCACTTTGCTTTTGCTATATGGAGCTGCAGGAGAATGCCAGAAAAGCTCCCTACTTTGGCATGCGATGGATCGTGCCCTCACTTTATCCAGCAAATATTAAGGCTTTGAAAAACAGCTTTTGATCTGGAAAACGAAGTTCTCAACCCTTACTTTGCCTAGCTGTTTGTGCTGTTGGTAGGACCTAACTCTCCTTTAAAAAGGTTTTAGAATCATCTGCACTACTTTCACACAGCTGCATGGAAAGTTGGGGATGAACCGGCACATGAGATATGCCCAGGCGTCTGAAGCAGTAGCAGCAACTAAAAATTAGAAAGAGAAACTTTGGTTTAAAATAAAATTGAAAAGAAAGTAAGACATAAAAGGTAAACGGGTGCAAGTTGTCTCACGAGAGCAGTATTTGCAGGGCATAACCCCATAACCCTAGAGATCTAGATCGACATTCCCGGCTTTGTTTTACCATTACAACCTTCACTGCACAGGACTCAAAATCACTCTCATATAGTTGTTAAGTTTCATAAATAATGTGAAAACTATATGCAACAGATACATCATATTTCCAAAAAATTATAAGAAAAGTTACATCAAATTAAAAAGTAGCTTCATGAATGAAGATACTGCTCTAAGTGCACTTTCCCTGCAAGTGCAGCCAGTGCCTCAGCGCTGGATATGAAGGAAAAAAACAAAAACAAAAAATCAGATTTAAAAACCTAAGTCCGGTTTCAACCAGTCAAAACCGGGCCAAGCAGAAACCGAGTACGGTCTCGGCACTGTCCCATTAGGGAGTCCCTATGATGCTTCTTCATCCAGATAGGTTTGTATGTCCTTGTTGAGACTGTAAACAATCCTTCTTTCCTGAACTGTCCTCTTGGTTGGCAAAACGAAGTAAAATATTTTATTTTTTAAAATAGAAAATCAAAATTAACCCAGAAGAAATGAAACAAAACACAGTGAGCTTGTTGGAGTCCATAGGATCCGGTCTGGAAGAGCTCGGAAAACATGTTCAGTGTTTTCTCCTGTTTTCAGCTGGAACTGTACCAGAGATTGGGTTACTTGGGGAACAGGGGAATAGAACGAGAAAATAAGGGATGCGGAATAAGAGACCGGCTGTTTCATGTGTTCGCTTCATCGTCTGTGTCCTCTACCAATACCTTAGCATCACGAGCCTTGGACCTGGAAAAAAAATAAAAAAAAAGCACAATCACTAGGAGAAGAAAACCCCATTACTACACACAGATAATTAAACCACACTGCACTTGCAAATCTTTCTTACACAGGTAGGGAATAAGCAGGCTGCTGGAATTGTTTCGCACTCCCCTATTCTCACCGGGAATAGAAGAGCCGTACAGACATGCGCCAGCTATCCCTTAGCATCTCTCTCCGTCACCCTCCCGACACCTCGCAGGCTGCTTTCCGCGCACGCATGATGCCCTCTACCGGGCTGTGCCGACAAGGGACAGGGTGGGAAAGGTGCTGGTGCGGCTGGGTGCATCCATCCCTTGCTGGCACAGGAGTCCATAAAACCCTTGCAGCAGACACTGCAAATCAAAGCGAATGTCCCTGTTCAACCTGTCATTCTACTACGCAAAGGTGCAGCAGCTTATTAAATAACATGCTCAACATGTCTCGGCTCACTGTATGTCTCAGGGATAAATGGAGCCTTAAATCTATTTATTTAAATCCGCCTCCATGGTTGACCACTGCTCGGCTAGAGCTGATGGAGCGGAACAGTGTGACACCAATGCCTTGGAAACTACACCGGGCTCCTTGTTCCAGGAGTAACATGACGAACAGACAACACAGTTTTTGGCTTCTGTTTGGTGTGGATCCTGGCTAGGTGGACTGCACCCTTTTGCAGAACTCAGGCTGTCCCACTCCTTTTTCTCCCCCCTCTACCATCCCATCTTTGGGGTATGGAAATAAACTGGAGACATAGGACATGAGATGTCTTAGGGAATTCTACGTGGCCTTTGTCCACATCCCCTCTGCAGAAAGTTTTCGTCTCTAACAGCCACACAAAGAATTACACATTTACTCTGAGCCAATAGGGATAAGACAAGCAGGGCTGTGGCTCTGACCAGAGAACATCCTCTGTATGACAGCTACTGCCTCCTTTTTCTCCCATCTGCTCCTCCCAGGCAGTGATGAAACAGGGGGATGTGCTGCAGTGATAGCACAATGTTCTTTATATGCTGTGCTTCTTTAACCCAGGGGAGCCCAAGCATGCCTCTTCACCATGGGGCAGGGCTCAGGAGCAGTGCTGCAGGAGGGAAAAGTGGTGCCTGGACACTGGAGCACCCTCTGACACTTAGAGCAGTGAAAGTAAGAAGTCAACAGGTTCAGGGGCTGGGATGCAATATGGAGAAAAGTTTAGGGTGCAAGAATTTGGGGTGGGGTGGGAATGGAAAGAATATCTACATGGGTTTAGATATGGGAGAGGAAAGATTCCAACATCTCACTTATGAAATGTTAACCAAATGATATTTGAGATCTTGGGGCAGTCTGAAGTCTGGGAATGGCTGGATGAAGAGAACCCTCTCTTCCAGGTGTGGATACATCACCTCTGGCAACTGCTACAGGCTGTTTTTGCAAGAAGGGCCCTCCTCTGGGGAATTCCCTTTCTCAGTGGTTATGGAGGACCCAAAGGTGATGTAAAAGATGCATGAACCCTGCAGCAGAGGCATATTTACTTACTAATTGGACCTGTCCTTCCTTTGAAGGACTGTTTCAGCTGAGATCTTAGCATGGCTATCCAGTACTTCAAAGCCTTAAACGACCACCTCACATTAACAACTGGCAGCCCTACACGTGATTTGGTTTGCTGCACTAGAGGACAGACAAAACATACTGCGAAGCAAGACGAGGTCTGCGCGAGGACACGCTTTGGCTGCGCTTCCACTGTTTGTTCTTCCGACGGTTTTGGACACCATCTTCCTGGTCCATCATCTGCTCCAAGAGTGTCTGATCATCGGCGTTGAGCGGTGCCACAGAGATGTCCCGCACAGCACGGAACTCACCACAGTTGTTCAGGTGCTCGTTCTCCAGCCTGAAGAAGTTCCACACAAACCGCCTAGATAGAAAAAAAAAGGTGAAATGCATCAGTTCACTTCCACTTTTACAGGCATCGTCCATGTTTGGCAGAGCACTGCTACAGTCACTCAGATACCACTGACTTTCTCGCTGATCACAAACTGCCTCTGGGGAACACACTGGCAGGATGGGGAGAAACAGTAAGTCACTAACAGCAGCACCTGCTACAACATCTTCCCATTGGAGGCAGACCAAATTCTCTGGAGAATAGCAGATTTGGCAGGCTTATTCATTGTCCTAACAGTGATCACCCTTGTCTGGGCAGCACAGAGGTAGTCAAGCATCACAAGGGAAAGGAAAAGTATATGGCAACCTCCACCATATATATGCGTGAGGTTCAGCTCGGAGTCGTTACTCATCTCAAGAAGCTGGGGGGGGGCTTCAGCTAGAGTATCAGTGCATAAAGTGCATTGAAACCTTATAGGACCAAAAGCAATGATACAAAATCCAAATCAGTATTTAGAAAAGCAACTGGAAGTTGAGAAAAATTGTTAATGCATCATCAAATGAAATTTCAACTGCTTCTGCCAATAAGGTAATTTTAAGGAGAAATTTAGTAATAACAAAATTCAAAATTAGGTCTAGGCTTATAGGAAACAAGAAGCACAGCACAGAGGACCCAGCCCCACATTCCCGTGAAGCACTGTGGAGCCTTCATCGGTCAGTACGCTGCTTGAATTAAATGTTTCTGTAAGACCTAGTCTTTCAAGGACCTGCAGCTTCCATGTCCAAGAAGTAAGGCACTGTCCACCCTGCTGATGTTATACAGGCAACAAAAATGTAAAATAGAAATGAACTGTTCAGCCAAGCAGCCTTACCGGAAAACTTCAAGTGGGGCAAAGACAGTGGAAATTATGTCTCCAGCATAGGGAAAGATTTGCATGGAAGTGAGAGAGATCTGGATGGTCCAGGCAAAACGCAGGATCACGTCCTCTACAATGGCACAATAGTAGTATGCCTGAAGAACAAGACAGACAAACAGGACAGGTCAACCTACATGTTCTACACAGAAGCCAGATTGGCTCAGGCCTTCCAGAAGAGGCAGGCTTGTACACTTAAACTTTTAAGTTAACTTCCCAGCTTTCAAGTATACAGCTGCACAATCAGTGTCTGCAGGCTCTGTGCAAGGAAGATGCAATAACACTTCTTCCTTTCCATATACAAAATTTCCATTCCTGGAGAAAAGATTCTAATATGCCCAAAATTCATTGCAAACCCGCAGCATTTCCCCACACACTCACATACCTGTATCAAACTTGGAAGAGACATGATAGTCTGTTCTACTGTTTAGAACCAGTTTCATGGGCCATCTGCTGCCACCTTGGAAAGCACCACTGAACACCACAGGCAGCTCAGCAACAGAACCTGACAGTGGTCTGTGCAAAAGCTTTGTACAGATGTGGTAAGATCTGTTTTAAAATTGATTTATGCTTGTGTAGCTTCTCATTGTAGATACAGCTATCCTGTTACAGAAGCAGCAGACATATACAGAAATTGCTTCTCAGCCAATAGAAACGTGAACAGTATGAAATAATCTCTTTGAAACAAATGAACCCTACTGTTAAGAAAATCCTAATGCATAGCATTCAGGAAACACTAGTGACCAACTGCAACATGCTCTCAACTCAACAAATGCTGTTAAAATATTTAAGACTTTCTCTAAAACAAGAGTATGCTGCATACGCACTTTCTGTGGGTAGACAATCTCTTCTCGAAGAAAGGTATTTTCACCAGCATTTTTGTCAAAGAGACCCCAATCCATCTTCAGATCCCAAATAAGGGTATAGCAGGAGCTGATGAAATAGGAGATAATCCACAGGTAGAAGAACACTTGGGTATCACTGTGTTTTTTAGCTGGAAAAGAGAAAAACAGCATACTTCTGTTCAACTTAAAGCAGGTTGCTTCCTAAAACGGCTGTAAGTTGGCTGACTCGATCGGTGGAAGTTAATGCTCCTTTTATCCAAGTTCCTGGAAAATGGCTACCTGATCTGAAACAAACTGAAAACCCTATCAGGAATCATCTTTAGATTGTAATTTAAATTCCATCTTTAAACTCTGTTCAGTGTTCCGCACTTGGAATTGCAATTTGCTTCAAAATTTTTCTTGTCTTGAAACTTGTGGTAGATTTGTCATTCTAACTCTGAACAGCAGGTGGAAGCTGGGGGCTGTATTTCACAGAGGACACAGGCTTGTACAAAGGAAAAGCAATGAGGCAATGCTCAGTTCGTAGGGTTTCTTAAAGGATATGAGAGTTTGTATCCATGTAAACAACTGTAAATTAGTGCATTAAAGGCCTGAAGGAGGATGGACCACACAGGAATTTCCATTAGCCATTTCAGCAGTGGTGGTGGTAAGGGAAAAAAAGGCAAGAAGAGAGCAATACATTAACATCTGTGTATAAATCCTGAAGAAGGCTCAGTATAGAGTTTTAAATTCCCATTCAGAGCACTTATTTTTTAAAAGTAGGTCTACAGGATCAAAGTCTGCTCATTAGTGGATATATTTCTGTAACTACGAGTAGGTTCTCAGTTCCATCTAAAAAGGTTACACTGCTCCCCCAGTTTGGCTAAATTTCCTTACATCAGTCACCTGGGAAAAAACAATCAGTTCTGCTATTCTGTTTGTTTTTTTTTTTTTTAAATTAGTAACTATATCTGGGCCACGAAGTTCATAAAAATAAAACATATTATAATGCTTTGTGAGGCTGACACATTTTGCATCTCACTGCTATCAGGTTTCTTTCCTTCTCTTTGTGCAGTTATTGAAATTGCTCATTCACTCATTCTTTGTAACAAAGCCAACAAGAACTGATGCCACACTAACGTAAGTGACAGCAGTGTTTTCCATATATGTGGCTTTAAAACAACAAAATCCTTCAAGCTGATCACAGAGGGAGTAACAGTGCAATTTGCTCTTTCCTTCCCTTTCCGTTTTTAACAATTATGATATAAATGTAATGTGGCAATCCGATAAAATTAATGGAGGTGAAAATGGGAGGCATGGTGTGAGAGTACATTCTTCCCATTATGCCTCTCAGGCTTCCTGGATATAATGTGCAGGATATAGGTCAAATACACACACTCATTCTCTTTCCAAAGCACATTCCCTAAAGCAAACCTATTAAAATCATTTATACAGCAAAGCATATCTGCAGTGAAGCTTCAAATTAACAGAGGAAAAGGACAAGAGATTTTCTTTAGCTTTCAGGTTTGACTAGCTTTTCTGCTTTTGTGAAAGGTTAGAAGTATTTAACTAGTGTCCCTCACCTTCCTGCAATTCAGCTTTAGCAAGGGACAACACTGTCATTTCAGACAGTGCCATGACGTCATCTGGAAGCACACACGAAAATCCTTCATAATACAGGCTCCGATGCCCACGTAGGTTAATGCTGCTGCTATAACCACCCTTCCTACTCCATTTTCAAAGTGCAGTTGCCCACGAAACAGGACACAGGTGAGGTTTTTGAAGCTTAGCAACTAGGGCTCTACTGCAAGATTTCATTTTGTCCCAGCCATTTCTCCAAAGTCTCCCCTGCATTACTTCAGGAAGAAAAGGTTGATGCTGATGCTCAGTGACTTAGAGCCACTAAGCCCATGCTTTCCAATATTATTTTTAGCTCATTAGACCTCCATGTTTACCAACTAGAGGATCCTAAAGGACAATTCAGAGAGATAATTAAGGAATTAATTGCTTTTAAAGCATCTAAATACTCCAGACTACCCTCTGAAGCCACATTCGTCATATAGGTAGCTTAGGCTTTTAAGTCAGGTCATGCTGGATCTTTTATTTTTCTAAAGACGGTACTCAAGCAGATGAAGTCCTACTCCACCTCTTCAGGGAGCAGAAAGTCGGATGGCAGTGCAGACAGGATCAGTGCCATGCGCTTGGCCACGTCCACGGCCTGAGCCAGGTACTGCAGATGCAGTGCTTCGACAGGGCACTCTTTTGGAGTCCTTCACTCAAGGAAAGGGGCAATCTGGCCCCACGGGTTCATCTCTCAAGCTACCTGCTTGGGAGCCAGTGAAACTGGAGCTAACAAAACTGCACCCTACATTGGCAATTACATAGCAAAGTGATTTTAAATGTTAATACTGCTTAAAGCTACATTACCTTAAAGGTTATTGTGTGCAATTACTGAAAGGAGGAGTATGAGGAAGAGAAAGACCCAAGTATGGACTCTTGCTGCATTAGCAATCACCTTCAAAGGATGTGCTTGTTCCCAGTCTGTTATCCTGGCTTCTGCTCCCTCTCCCTCACCCTGTCTTCACAACAGTCTCTTTGTTGGCACCGAGGGTCACGCTGCCTGCCCCTTGCTCCTGCTTCTTTTCTCACCCACGAGCTGTATAACGTATTCAGCTCCTGAAAAACTCCATCACAAAACCGAACCACTCCCTGGTAAAACGCTCTAATCGGAACAAGACTATTGTCTTCAGCTTTGGCATTTGAGCCTCTTCCTTTAATCACTTGTCCTCTTTCTCTTCCTGCCTGCAATGCTGCTTGATACCTTCCTTCCTTCTGTCCTATTTGGTATTCAGCTGGTGTACAGAAATATGTTACTGCTCTAGGCAAGCAATTATATCTCAGTCTCCACTGGCTGGTCCTACTGGCCCTCTTCAGTGCTGCTCAGGAGGCTGGAAAATCAAGGCATTGATATTCTGCCCAGAGGTTCCATCTACTACTCATCTGCCAGTTTTTTCCAGGAACAATACATTGCTGTGTATGTTTATGATGATGTCAGGGTCTGTTTCACCCTATGGTCCTTCTTTGTTTGACGATGTGCTAGAAACCACCAAAAACATGATCAGGGAGGGATGGACACAAGAGGAGAAGCACGTATTGGACACCTGGTAGAACTCAGCCTTCTAGAGAGGAAAAAGACCCAGTCTTTAATGTCTCATGGACTGCACTGATTCTTTTGCAATGTAATGGCCAGTCCACCCAGTAAGAGGTACAGGAAGAACCTTTGGATTCAATGTTGGAAAGGGCACCACCATGCAACAACTTCCCAAGCTACTCAGTTATTCAAAACAGCACACACAAGAGTGAAAACACTGTCAGCACAAAATCTCTGCATCTGAAATTGCAGCTGCAGCTTCACCCCCCGCTGCCAAGCGGTAGATTTAAACGCATGTTCATATTAGCATGTCTGCAACTTGGAGGTGTTCAGTCATGTCAGAAGCTATTCAAGTTCCTCACGCCCTGCTGCAGTGTCTGTACTATCTCTGCTTGTTGCAAAGACAGCAGCATACCACAGGGGCTATGTCTGCAACCTTCACCACAGTTTCCATTAGCATCCTCAGTTTTCCCAGTAGATACTTTGCACAAATACACCTACAAATTGCCCCAGAAGGTCAACCAGATAAATAATGGAAGGCTTCAACCTTTGAACTGAAGCAGTGAATGGCCGCAGACCAGAAAAACAGCCAAAGGTACTTCTAGCAGCTGAATTTACTGCCTGCAAAAACTTCTGATAGACAAATATCTTTGATTCCAAAAACAGCCACAGGGGACACAATATCTCACTAGCGTTTTGAGAGAATAATAACTTGCTGAAATTATAGCCCCCTCTAAAACACAGGCAAGAAAAAGGTTGCTTTCCATCAAAGATAGACAGCAAATGCTATACTGAATGCAGTTAATATTGACTTTACCTCCAAAGAATACTCTGTTTACCCTGCTGAATTATTCTGGGGAATGTAAACACTATATAGTATTCAACACAGGAAAAATCAATGCCATGTATTATTGAAGATCTGGATAAGAGCACAATGGCCCTCGATAAGCACTCCAAGTGTGTCAGCCACTGCAGCTGGCTGTGGTTTTTGCTGATGGTGAGAGCTGTGATAAAAGCTGTAAGAAGTCTGAGGTTATCAGAAAACATAGCAAGGTAAGCCCTGCTACATGACACAAGACTGACTGAGCTGGAGCAGCTCTGCCTCCAGCAGGAATTAAAACTCTCTTCATCAAGTGATACCAAATTCAGTCTCTTTTGACGGTGAGCCTTTTAATCACAGTTTTAAGCAGAACCAAAATGAAAAGAGAGGTACTTACAGCAGACTAGTCAAGACAGAGTGGAGAACTGAGCATACACTTTCTGCCGCCCAGTTAGCCTGTGAATGATGTTTTCCCATTAACTCTATCCCATAATGCAATGGAAGGAGCGTGACAATCAGAAGTGACATATCTACAGAAGAACTGCCATCGGAATGGCATTCTCAAAGCATTTTTGTCTAGCACTTTATGGCTTGAAATGCAGTATTACAGATCCCTCAGTAATTAGACGTAGTAATGAAGAAACAGCAGTAGTGTTTCCTTTCCTGTCCAACTAGCGGGCATCTCCATTTTATACTGATCATCGGTAAAAACATGATGTGACAGTGGACTTAATGCAGTTAAAAAGCCAAATAACCTGGAGGAGCACACAAAGGACTCACCACTGTTCCCCGACAGGCTTTGTCAAATACCAACCACTTCCATACCAACAACTTTCCTGTTGGATTCTGCAAACCCCTACTATAGCCTCAAGGCACAATTTAAAGCAAAGTAGCAAGATACAGCACAGCAAAGAACTGTCAGGAGGCAACCTCTCATTTCCTCTCCTGTTTAGATTCTACCCATGTAAAAGAGGCAGATCCCTGAATTCTGTTTTGACTGAAAAATACCATACAGGCTTGCATTGCTTTGTAGGACAAGACAGCTACATTTAATTTCAAGATGTCACAGCAGTCTCCTAGCTTATGCCTCACAATCAGGAGAAATGTAATTTAATTGCAAACCGGACAACTCATATCAGTAATGACAGATTTGACTGATTCTTCATCTGCTGTCTTCCATAGCGTTTTTGAGAAATGTTACCTGGGGATGTATAACTGCTACCATGAGAAGGATGGGCTTTCCAACCTGCCCATTCCAACCTGCCCAGTAAGGATGTCTGGATTCACAACCAGATATAGTGTGGTAATTAAGGCCTTCACTGGGTAATTTAGACTTTGCAACACAATGCTGTCTGGTACTTCTAAGTGCTTTCAGATCGCCCAATAGATTCCTACAAAATATAAAAGCAACAGAAAATATCCAAATAAAATAAACAAACGTTGGATTACTGCATCTCCTAGACTGCTGCAGCACCAGAGAACTCCAATTCTGTATGCCTCTGAAAGGAAACCTGCTTATCATGATGCAGCTGGTTGCTTTTCTTAAAATGCTCCATTAAAAAAAAAGAAAGAAAGAAAGAAAGAAAGAAAAACAGACTTTTCCCTCTTAAGTGCCCGTGAAATGAGATACCAGTAGGCCATCCTTTCTACTTGCACCTTAATCATTAGTGTTCTCGCTTCTCCAGTCACCATTAACTCAAGACTGTATTAGGGGATATAAACAGCACTATTAGTCCACTTTTGAAATTCCAGCTACTAAAATTCATCTCTCTTACAGCAGCAAGCTTCAGAACCAAACGCATGAATCACTGTGCTGGTAGGGTGCCGAGGTCACCTCTCCCACGCAGCCAGGCTGCTGGCGCTGGGAAGTATCCCGCTTGACATTTATAGGCCTACAAAACACGGGGAAATCTCCCTGCGGGACTATACGCCTCATTTGTGCTGACATTCAGGGTGCAGCGGCAGTTGCTGAAATCACTCTGCCTAGGAGGGCCTCCCATGTGCGCTGCGGAGCGCGCGCTGGCCCTCTCCCCTTCCCCGCTCACCTGCCAGCGGTGGCTGGCGAGCAGGCTCCCGCCGGGCCCCAGCGCAGCCCTGCCGGGGTGCCGCGCCCTTCCCGTCTCATCCACAAAGCAACAGCTTCGGGAGCGGCGTCCCAGCAATCGGACGAGCTAACAAGCCGCTGCTCAGAAGTCGGGCTCGCTTCCGGCGCTGCTGACGCCAGCGTCGGAGCTGGCACGCGGTCAGAGGCCAGCGGGGAAGTGCTTGCCCGTGGCAATGCCTCAACTTCTTCACTAATGACACTGGCACTGCGCTGGCGGAAAGGATCACAAGGACTGGCTAATGAGCGCCGCTCATTACTGCCGGCCTCCTGGGCACGGGATGACAGGGTTTGGGAAAAAACTCATCCCAGCTCACAGGAATGTGACAGACATTGCACATTTTGCCTCCAAATTACCATCCTGATGGAGCTGCCAGTACGCTAGGCTACTGCGAGCCACGTGAAAACAGCAAGTATTAAGAAAAAAAGACAGTTAATCCCATCACAAAGTTTGTTTTACTTCAAGAGGTGAGCCTGAGCTCTCAAAAAGGCCCTTGTGACACCTAAATCAAATGATCTGTCTCGCTGCAGTGCTGACAGCTCTTCCAGGGCTGAGAAAGAGAGGGAGATGGAGACCCAGTACCAATATACAAGGAGTAAACTAGGGAACAGGATCTCACAAATGCTGCTAACTTCACTCTTTCATGAAAAATATCTCAAGCTGCTTTTTTTCTTTGTTATTAATAAAAGAACCATACTTGAACTCCAGATGTCCATTTATTTTGCCTTGCCAATTCTCCCTGCTCACTAGATATGAAACTACTTTTCTCATTTTATACAGCTCTCCCAGTTCTCACATCACCTTATTCTTGTCTCCTGCTGTAACTGTCTAGGATCACAGCTAATTATTGTTCCACCTACCAGCAAATTCACTCTACAGGGGTTGCATCCGGCCGTTCCCAGCATGTTAGCAACAAGGGATAAAAGACATAACTCACCCACGTCAGCCTAATATATTTGACAGTACTTTATCTGGCAGAGCAGAGCGCAGCTAGGAGGCAGTCGGATACTCTCCTGCAGATCCCAGTGCAATAGCTGGCTGTCACCATCCTCTCCCTCTTCCCGCCACCTGTTATCATCCTCCACCTGGAAGCCACCACTCCTTCCCAGCGGAGCTGCTCTGAGACAACCTGTGGGAGAATCCGCGAAGCCGGTTTCTGCAGCGATGGGAGGAACACCGACAGAAGCAGCATGCTCTTCAGAGACACGCTATTTAGTCAACGTCTATATTTTTAATTACTGTCAATTTCCTGCACTGTTTAATGAGAAAGTACATGGCAGCTCTATCGCCTTAGCCAGATCTAGGGCTCTCCACTGGGTTTCCAAGCTGGTGACAACCAGCATTCAGCGCATCTGGAAAGGGCATGGGAGTAGTACAGAAGGAGAGACACTTGCTCGTATCTCCAAGCCAGTCTCCAAGATTAACTCTGGTAGAACTCAGACGTTAATAAAAAGCTGGACACCACCCAGACCACAATGATTTCATTGAATAAGGTACGTAAATGAAAATGAAAATTTAGCATAAACCACTACACCTTTCACCCTTTCCTTTGGTTAAAGGATAAAATCCCACATAGCCAATTTTAACCTAGTACTTGTTTTTAAGCTCAGTAACATGTTCCTGAAAAATCAAGGGAGACACAGAAATGCTCACACCGAGGCAGCAAATCACTTGAAACACAAAAACAACAGAAGACTACCAATGACTCAAGAAGCTTAGTTATTCAAGCACAGAAGCCAAATCTACAAGCTATGTGAGCCACACACGTCAGATGACACCGTGGGAACAAAAAGGCATGAAGGTAAGACAGAAATAACAGCAGAAAAAAGCGAAAGGTGTCTCATATTACAGAGAACAAAGTTACAGCACAAATCACACACAACACTTGAGAAGCAACCAGCACTCTCAAAGAAGTACAGCAAACTTTTTTTTTTCCAACTGCGTACCTCTAGTTGCACTGTTTCTCAGTGTGTTACAATGAGAGCTGAATACCTAAGGTTAAATATGACCATTGAATCCTACAAAGACTGAAACGTATCCAAGGGATGAACCAAACCCAGGCTGGCTCTTCTAGCTATGCCAGCATCTCCCATTAATGTCAATGCACTTTATACAAGAGGGAATTCTTGAGGAATACTGCTCTAAACAGGACTGCAGCAAGAACAGCTATACCAGCAACATTGTTGATGCATCTGTCAAGAAAACTGTATCTGCTTCCGGCAGAGTAAAAGCACCACAAAAAAACAATCAGGTGTCAAATTCTGCTCTTCTGGTAAATTTTCTACTGAAAACTAGGACTTAATCATTTGTTTCCTCAGCACCACTTAAGTTTTCCGTAAATAGGCCAATATAACATTCAGTTGGCCAGCTCTGGGCAAGAGCACTCAGCACCCTCAGGGAAGTTAATGACAGCACTGACTACTTAGTGCAAAGCAACAGTAGAAAGACCCGGGGGCACAAGCTTGCGCTAAGTCGTGCTGTGAGCAGGCGGGGGCCCGCAGCACACGCTCCGGTTGCTAGGTAGCTCCGAGTTACAGATATGCCTCATTTGTCTGTGTAAACATATCCTGTAGGACTATATTTACAGAACATGGCCTTTGCTTCCCATTCCTTTGAGTGATATAAAAATGCTTAAAATTCTTCCTCTGGGATCTTAGCAACAGTTGCCCTTTGGATACTGCTGTCTTTCCCAAAATGTGGTTGTGTTTTTGTGCTAGTAGTGTAGCATACAGCTTGAGTTAGCGCTTATCCATGCAACCATGGTCTGCTCGAGTCTTATTTTATGGGGTGGCTACTCTCTCTTACACTAATTCAAGAGATGACAGCTTGGAATTAACTCTAAAAAAGTGCAATTCCAGGACACCAAGAGTCCCAGTTCAGAGGAGAAAACCTAACAGACTTTGCTTTGATATTTTAAGGGTTGAACACCAAAACTGCAATAAGCACAGAGAAAACTGCATTTTTGCATCTAAATCAAAAGACAGACAAGTAAGGAAATGGCCTAAGAGAAGAAGCGATCAGAACTCTGCATTGCCCAAACAATAGGAATTACTAAACAGTGATATACTGGGGAAATCGAGATACTAATCAAGAGCCCGCAGTATAATGTAGTACCTGGGGGGATCCTTAACTGCAGCAGGTTTTGAAGAGGGTAGCACCATACATGAATCGAAACAGCATATCTGCCTTATACATAATGAGGTGACACCCGTACATTTGTTTAGTGCAAGTTGTTTTCCAAGAAGTATATGAAAATATAGCACAAACACGCTGTAAGTGCACTCTGTATGAATTAGCAGCTTTCAGCACTGACAAACCCTCCTAACCACATAGTCCATCTTCACACAGTTGGCAGACACAGGCCCAAATCTAAAAAGCAGCTACAAATTATTCAAGGTACTAAATCAGTGGGGAAAGACAACCCTATTCTGGGGGCTGTGATTTCCCCAGAACTCACAAGTTGAGAGCAGGTGCCAGTGCACATTACCTGACCTCCCAAGAAAAGGCCACAAATTACCCTTTTGCCCTGGCAGCTGAAAGCTGTCATTCCAGAGTTGCAACTCACAGACCTGCATGCAGAGGAATGAAAGACTGATTGAATAAAATGCTAGTTACTACAGCGATTTACCAGTTTGTTACTTACTGCAGTTTGGAACAGGTCTAAGTACAAGGATCTCCACCAATTTAACACTCATTTTTGGCAAAGCTTTCATTCTTAGTGGCAAACTAGCCCCAAGCAGAAGTTTTGGGCATATCCCAGGTCAGTGTCTGTCTCTACTATACTTATCCAGACATGGAGAAAGTGTGGGGAAGCAGGGCATCTGCTTCCAGCACTGACATCCTAACAACTTGATAATAGACCATCTTATTCCAAATCCAAAAGGAACTGGAAGTCTATGCAAAGCACATCGATAATGTTGGAGTTTTAACAGAGACGGCATATTACAAAATGCATTCATGCCAGGATGGGAATAGGCTTGCAGAGCTGTCAAGACATGGCGAGGTTTTTAGGAAGCCCTCTAAAAATCTCTACAAATCTATGTACAGTGGCATTTACAATATCTGTACAAACACACAATTTATGAAGGCCACGAAGCTTTCATTTTTTTTATGATACCAACAACTATGTGCTGTTGACTCCTGCTGACAAAGCTGGACACATGAAAGCTAGGACTCACAAGTGTCTCAGCAATTGGAACAAGCCCTGTGCCTGGCTCATAAACACCTCATTACAACCCACTCAATGCCACATCTGAAGAGCAGGCAACAGTTATGTACGGCAGCAATGAGAACAAGAGTCGGCAATACTGGCATAGATGCAGACTTCAAGGGGACTAGGAAGAGGTCAAATTTTTAAACAGGACATTTTGACAAACGCTGATTTCCATCTTCATCTCAAACCTAGCTGCAACCTTTCCACAATAGGCTGTTTTGGAATGCCCTCATGGGAGCAAGAAACCTTAGTCAACGTCCTAAAAGCAGGCACTGCACATAAAAATCATGCAAGCACTGACTACAACCAAGCAACCTGCATTTGTGTCTTCTTGCAGTTTAGCAGCTGTGACTAACTGGACTGCAGGGCTGGAACCGAAGAGCTGCACAACGTCACTGAACAAACAAAATGGGAACAAGCTCCACGGATACCACGGCAGGAGGTAGGCGCACAGAAGGGGCAGGCGCTGGGCCACGACAACATCTGCCACTGAGTGTTCCCCCACCAGCTTTGTGTGTGCATCCGGATGCAGAGCACCTGACTTCCAGCCTTCAGACAGCTTGCACCACTGCGCTTACGTGCTATTTCTGTGCTATTAAAATGCAAGGCTTGACAAACATTATCTGTATTATTTCAGGCCTGGCTACTTCAAAACTGCCACTTCTTGGCCACAGGAAGGTTTCTAATAACCATTCCATCTCTCAAAAGAAAAAAGTACATTAACTAGATGCATGCCTTGGACACTATACCCTGTCTTGCCACAATCATATTTCAGGGTAAGTAATTGCTGATGAGCGTGTGCAGCTGTTAATTCCTGGAGATATAGAAGGCAGATATTTTCAACGGAAAGAATACTGCTTTTAGGAGTTAAGAACAATGAAAGGCAGGGTGACTGCCTGAAGTGCAGAAACTAAAAGCTTTTTCCTTCAGAACAAGAGCAGAATCAAGTAATTGTCGTTTCCACGGAGATGGGGAACTTGAGGGATCAGAGCTCAATCTGCAGTTAAATGGGTTGGAAACAATTCCCTACCAGCTGCAGAAAAAACATGGATAAAAATACATAGGAAAATCCAGAGGGGGCTTTTTCCCAGCACTGTGCACATCTCCCTCTGTTCAGAAATGATGGATCACCTTTATTCAGATGATTCAGAGTAGCTTTTCACAAATGCCAAGGGAGAAGTATTGCCTACATTCTCCCCTTCCTTACACATCTCCCACTCAACCTCCATTCACGGCAAAAACTGACAGGAATTTCAGTCCTCTCCTTTTGAGAGAGAAACCTGAAAATCCTTCCTGATGTTCCTGAAGCGCAGTTATAAGCACACTGAGTAAGCCAAAAATATCTAAAGGAAAATCTTGAAATACGTCTCGCAAGCTAGGCAGGCCTTTGGTTTTCCACTAAAATGTTTCACAGATACCAATGGACAAAAGTTCACATTTGAATGGGAAATCAGATTTTGAGCTTCTCTCCTGTGTAAGAAGCAAATCCCACGACTTAGCCCGAGAAGTTCTATTAAAAAGAAAAACCGGTGAGATACGTTGGCTTCACTGAAGCTGCATATGGACAGATGTGCACCAATGAATGCAGCCCATTCCCCACACAGTCTCATCCGTTCCAATGGAAAAATGACTCAAAGCTGAAGTACAGTGATTTAAACACAAAGAACAAATACTGCTTTCGCATATTGCTCTCGCTCTAACTTGGTGAGAAAATGACTGAGGTGGTCCAGCAGCAGTCCCATTCTTTCAGACGGTGCCCTGAAAAATAAGTCTGGGGAACATGGGCTGACAAGGAAGGGATTTTCCAAAATAACCAATACCTTCGTGAGTGCTGTAGAGGGCTGCAAATGTCACCATGAAGAAGGTGGTGGAATATTTTCCAGCATTAACCAGATGAGGAAAGGCCCGTTTGCTATCACGATAACGACGCAGGCACTGGATGAATCGCAACCAAGCAGGGATGCACTGGACAACTGCTCTCACTCCGTAGGAGTAGCTGTTACAAATCTGATTATCTGGAAGAAAGAGACATTTCAGGAGACACAGAGACAGTAAGTTTAAGAACTTCTATCCTCTTCCTTTCTGTATGAGCAATCTCATCATTTTACTTAAGAATGCAATTCCCAGCATCTTGCACTTACACACATACGGGTAGTATGCATACATGCACTCACAACAGCGAGCAGCTCATCACCAGGCGATTCAGTGAAGTAGCAGTATTCTGAACCCCTTTACTCCACCCCTTTACTCCTAGGTATGTAGATGGCATGACATCAATAACACATCCAGACAGATCACCTTCTAACTCTTTCACTGTTGCCAGAGCAATTAACACAAGAGAAGATTAGAAATAATCTATTTCTAATTTGCTTTGTGCTTTTGGCAGTACTGTGAATAATCAAATTAAGGATGGAATTACAAAAGGCCCTCTATACCGAAGCTTTGTGTATAAATGAGAAAGCATTCCCAAACTCCACAGGAAAGCTCAAAAGGGTACTTTGTCTACGATGTCCTTGACCCGATTCTAATTTTTCTTGCATATTGTAATAACAATAATAAAAAAAATAGATTTCAGAATGCTCTTTTAAGAAAGAGAGGACATAGCCCTGACTTTAACAACTGGGGTCATGGGAAACTAGACAAACACAACATTATGTCACAGAGACATGACACTGGAAAGCCCCTATTTTATTACGGAGCGATCAGGAAAACCCAGACTTCGCCTGGAACCCCCAAACATGCCATGTTCTTACTCTGCCTTGCTAAGCACACCTCACATAAACAACCCACTGATAAGCAAATACTTGTTTGTCATTCAGCCTCAGGGAGACAGATTCATAAGCCAATATATACTCCAGGGCACTGTGTTATCATTCCAATGTTTGGATTGGAAGAGGACAAGTAGTAATTACCCAGTTGCTGTATAACATTTTTTAAAATAAATAAATGTTCAGCTAATTCCAACACTGGCTCTGAGAGAAGATAGAGATCAGACAGACTGGAGGAACAAAGTGATTGATGCTGAGAGAGTTTGAAGTTTGCTTCAATAGGCAAGCATCATGAACCCATCAGACAACACGATTTGCCAGCAGTCACTGCCCAGAATGGAAAGAACGTTGCCTGATGCAGTGAGAGACAGTACTATTTTGCCACTGGGAAGACCAAAGTCAAAATTCATATGCCATCTCCGGCTTTTCTAGCTAGAAGCGGAGAGGCAGAGCACGCACAATCCTTGTGCCTCAGCATCAGCTCTAATGGAGTAAGGGGTGGCACTAACAAGCTCTGAGGAAGTTCCTCCATCTCCTCTTGCTTAAGGGCACTGTGACAGACCCTGTAAGCAGCAGATTACAGCACGGATAAAATCATGGTAAACAAGCTCAGGCAACTCCTTTTATCATTTCCATGCTAAGCAACAATAACAGGCTAAAAGCAAATACATGGTTAGACTACTATGAAATAAAACAGCGATGCCAGGAAAATTGCTTTCTCTTTCCAATCAAGAAGTGCTGTGGCTAAATTCTTTGATGAATATACAAGTCATGCCAAATGACTGGATTAGGAAATGAACACTGATGTGAAATTCCACTTCTCCAGATGGAAGTAAGAAATGGGAGACTATCTCTAATGCTATGTTTACGAGAAATGCTAATTTAGTTTCCTATGTAATTGGTAGGCCTCTTCAAAAGGGACAGACGCCTATGAGATTGTCTTGCTCAGTGTTTTCTAGGTCATTTGAACAGCACTCGTATGGATGGCCAGCATTACTCTACCTGTGTTTGCCAGAAGTCCAGCATTGTTCTCCCACTGAAGCTCGAAGCTGTAGAAACAGATCATGTACTCCAGATCCATGAGGATCACAGCCAGGCTGTTGAGCTGATCAGCCAGCCAGAAATCCGCGAAGCCCACCTTGTGGAAGGGAGCCGTGAACACCCGAAACTGCCAGGGAAAAAGGAGGAGTTACGTGACACACTAGCAAAGACATTAACTGCAGTGGCAGATCACAGCACTGAACAACTACGGAAATAACAGAAACGCCTGAAGATTTGTTGCTGACCTTTTGTTCCAACTGCCAAGAGATAACCGTCTCCCCACTTTAAATGTAAATAAAATTCCCTCTTTCAGACATCTAATCCTCCTCCTGCACCAACTAGTCACCCTTTCCTTACTGGCTGCAGAGCCGGTCTCCTCCGACAACACCCTTGCCCAGAAACTCACAGTCTCCAGGTAAGGCTTCTTTCCACACAGCTCCGCTTCGCCCGCTCCCCCTCACGCTGCTCAGCGCTTTCCTCCGGGCATTTGTGTCACACCTATCGACATCTGCCACGCTTACCTTGTGCCTCACGCTTAACGTCAGTTAGATTACAGGCGCGCAACTTGACCATTAATCTGTGCATGGCTCAGTTTACTTGACATCTTAGCTGTTCTTTGCTATTAGAAGTTGTAGGAGTGAATACCTTTACTGATGGATCCCCCAAACCCTCTAGCATAGAAAGCATTAAAGAGCAAAGCAAATCCTATTAAGCGGCAGTTAGACTCCCTCCCAATCCCAGGCCACTTTCCCTTTCAGGCTTAACAGCAGTTATGCTACTTTCAAACCAGACACTTATCATGGTCCATTACCTTTGATTACAACTCTCTCTACCCAGTTAGTTATAGTTACTAACGGCCAATTTCTCAAAGAGACAGCACCAGCATTGTCCTGTAGGTCGGAGATTTATGAACCTTTATATTAATGAAAGTGCAGGCCAGCATTGATCTTTTATACTGCTCTTCTCATTAACCTAAAAGGCATATAGTTACAGAAACCAGTGAAAGGACTGCCATGTTCCCATCCAGCTTACAATGCCAGTTTAAGGCTCTGGTCCTAAATTTCAAAATCAAATAAAGGATCCAGACATAGTGACATTAAACAGCAGATATGGATCTTGAAACAGAGAGCACTATGCTCCTCAGGACAACACCTATTACAAAAACTCAAACAGTATCACGTACGAACATTAGGAACATCTGTTCTTAGTCAAAGGGTTCCTGTTATGGAACAGCTCCTGGAGAGCTCAGAGAACCCACAACAAAGCCTTCCTTTCCACAGAGCTCCTTCCCCCATCTAATCAACACTCCCTGATACTATCTTCTATCCATTTAATTCTGGACACGTTTCTGAAGCAAAAATCAACCAAAATAAAAACAAATTGCAAAAACACAGCTTTACAGATAGATCTTCCTGAAAAAGAGGAAATCAGTAATGAAATCCATCTTGTTATTTAATTTACAGAGAGACACTTGGACACTGTCAGCACATGACAGCATAGAAGTTTAAGAGAGTAGAAGCTTTCCACCTAAAGGCTACAGCAGACAAGGAATCAGCAGGTACCAGTGTCTTAGCTGGGTTATGTACGCATCCCAGTCAACTCCTCAACAAACTGAGCTGCCATCTGAACCCTCCTAACCCCACTGGTCACACTGTGGTTTCTGATTCTGTGCTGCTGCGTGCGGCCTCAGACACGTTCTGCTTGCCAGCTCCTCCGAGCCGCATCCATTGGGATGGAAGCTGGGCCTGGCACACTACGTAAGCCACAGAAGACTGGCATTTGCGGAGTCTTAATGCCCCGGTGTGTTAACGTGCATCCCATTCAGAGGGGCATGAAAAAGCACAAAATGCACACTGGATACCCAGCTGGTTCACCTGAACTCCACAAATGCTTATGTGGCTGGCAAAAAAAAAAAAAAAAAAAAAACAAAACAAAAAAAAAAAAAAAAAAAACCAAGAGAGAGGAGGGGGAAAAAAAAAAAGGGGTCACAACTTGCAGTGTGGTTATATGAGAGTGCTGGCAATGAAGGGCATGGTCCACTGGCAGGTACCTCAAGCTAATCTGTCTTCCCAGCTGAGAAGCGTCTGCAATATTCTTCAGTAAAGACAGGCTGCAAAAATACCAAGAGCTAGAGCTGAACTTAAGTTTCAAGTAACTGGCTGCAATTACATTTAAACGGTTCCACGATCCACGTACAGACTTTCAGGTGCTGATTACTGCACTTTCAGCAATTAGAGCTAGAGCTAAACACTTCCTACATTTTCACCTCACACATGGATACGCTCCCTGCACTTGTTTCACCATTTTAGCACCCTGCAGAAGGTATTGGTGTGTACGTGCTAGTTCATCCTTCACACTGCGATCTGATTCCTTCGGCTGGCCGTGTCCCCCAGCTACATATTCAGGATGGTTCTCATTTGGCAGCAAAGGTGCAGAGCATGCTCAGCTCGGTTCATTTGTCAATAGACAAGCATACGTAAGCAGGATGCCATATAGGCAAGAAAGAAGAAAGGTGGGAATTAAACACCAGATTAAAAAATTATTCTTCCTACGAGTGAAAGAGTTGAGAGCTACCCGGTAACGTGTCAGGGATTAAAACAGATTCTATCTATGACAACCAAAAAGCAGTTGCTGATGAACAAGGGTGGATGCAGTATGCCTCCGAGCTCCACCAGGAAACACTACAGAACACTGAAGTATACTCCTGAACTGGTTTTAGCAAAACTGAAGTGCCACTCAGCTACACCTGGTAATGCCAGGCTTCATTTTGGCCAGCACAGTAAGCTTAGGAAAATAAACATAGCAAGCATGGAAGAGAAAACGCTCACCAAAACCGAAACTTGTGTGAGCAGTACAGTTCTAAGAAGTGCACTCTTTAAACTTCTTTCACCCAAGTAACTGCTGGTAACTGCAGTAAGAAACAAAATATACCCAGCCAGCCAATTACATAAAATAAAAATTAGAAAAGCCTAACAGCTACTCTTCACGTTGTGCATTCGGCCTCTTTCCGTCCTCCCGCCCCCGCATAACACACAGCCAAGAGTACTGTGTCATTTTCCACCATTAAGCATTTTGATGAGGCTTTTCTCCCCAGGAGACCTTGGGATGCCTTGGCCTCTGCATGCCTGAAGATACGTCCGTATCGCAGAGTGCAGCGTAGTCTGAAGGCAGCTGAGATAGAGCAGGTACTGGAAACTGTCTAGCCAGGGCTACAAAGAGCTCCGTGAAGACCGAGAACCTTATCCTGCTAAGACATTAAGGAAAATTAGCACAGATAGGGCTCACACTATTAGACTGTTTCCAGTACTTCCCCTAGCACCACAGGACAGCAATAACACTAATGAGGCTAGGGACTAAAGGTAAGTCTGTGAGAGATGGCTCAATGCTGGAAGGGAAAAAGAAATGGAAAACTAAATAGTAGTAACATAGCAAATCAAACAACAGAGGTAAGTGCACAGAGGTTAAATGCCTGTGTGTATACCTGCACACACACGCTTGAAGTATGATTCTACTCTTCATCTTTGTAATGTTCCAGATAAAGTTAATTGTTTTAATTGGTATTAAATTGT
This sequence comes from Dromaius novaehollandiae, assembly GCF_036370855.1. NCBI lineage: Eukaryota > Metazoa > Chordata > Aves > Casuariiformes > Dromaiidae > Dromaius > Dromaius novaehollandiae. Next base: position 10,836,669 of record NC_088105.1, on the reverse strand, counting down.
GATTCCATGAATAATGTCAGCCAGCCAAGCACTCTCCCTACCCCCCAAATGCCCTCAGAGCAGTTCCAGCAAGAATAAGGTATCACGGGAACCAATTTGATTAAAGCTAATTCAAAAGGGCACACAGAGTGGGGCTGAAAATGTGAAACAGTCATTTTGGAAGAAACTGATGAGCCATTCAAGGAATTTGAAAGCTGCTCTTTTGAAGTTCCCACCTATAACTGGAACACTGAATTAGCATGCATATTTACATTCACTTTATCAGATTTTTCTTAGCAAGGAAATGGGAGCTGGGGCTAAATAAATGTTTCTGCTTAAGACCAAAAAGGATTTGCAGAAAAAACTATGAGCATAACTTTATACCCTTTGCAAGGGTTCCCTCTCCATGAAGGAACACTCTCAATGTTGGCACCCTCCCAGTTTGGGCTGGGGAACACCAACGCAGCTTTCCTTAGAGCACCGTAACTCTAACCAAACTGTTTTAACATGTTAACGGACAAACAAGCAAAGATATATTAGTGTTTCTATACAGGCAAAAGTATGCATGCAGCTGTATATACTAAGATTAACAAGTAACTGCCTGCAATCTGAAGATAATGACAGACTGGTACAGACAAGCAGAAGTTGCTTTTGTAACCCCATGCTCAACAGACATTTGCAGTCAATATCTTATCATGTCTAATCTATGAATACACGTGTACAATGGTATGGCATCCCTCTAGTCTGAAAATCAGTGAGTCTTATACATGCAAACCATTACAGCCCAGTTGCATCCATTTTTCTCTCACTTTTTTTTTTCCCCCCACAGATCAGGTTTGAGACTTACCAATAGTTTGAGCAGCCAAAAACGGGACTTGTAGTATAAGGTTTTGGTAGGGTTGATGAGAAAAAGCAACATGAAGCCATACAGGATGAGTGGATTCACCTGCATAGGGATGTAGGTGAATTTACCATATATACATGCCAGCAGGCTCAGGCACCACAAAACCCCAAGGAATCCAGCAATCTACAGAAAGACAGAAGAAATACAGTTAGATATCTTGCGATTACACAACTCCAAATCTTACAATGAATTCTCATTATAACAAAAGGGAGAGCAGTGTTCAATCCTGTAATTGAATCAGACTTCAGCAACTTCCTCCTCTGCATGCAGTAATTGTGTTACAATTCCTTGCCAGGAAATGATACAGGATTTATCCTCCTGATACTCAGAGCTTAACCACTCCTGCAATCTGCTCTGCTTACCTCAAAGAGATGCTGATGGGACAAGTTGCTGCGGGGATTGAGTTCAAAGATGAGGACATGATTCACTCCAGCCTGTCTCCAGCCATACGTGTTGATACCCAGGAGAAAGAGGAATTCTATCAGGAGAAAGCCACCTCGATAGATTCTCACCAGTGGCCACACATTTGGTCCATCTATAAAAACCACACCTGACAAAGAGAAGGAAAAAAAAAGAAGGAGAAGAAAAAAAAAAGAGACCTTTATGATAGCACAAGCCATGTCACAAATCAAACTACACGTTTTTATGCTGGTTCTCAGACACCCAGCTATGTCCCATGAAAACTGAGCACACCTGTAACTCACCTGCATGTTCTAGCAATTGGAAGACAGTTTACCTAATCTATCAGAGGCTTGGCTTGCTACAATTTTGAGGTTGTCACTTGACCTCAGGTCAACCAAGAGGAACAGCATCTTAGCCACTCTCTAATTAATAGACAAGCTAGATAGGCAAGCCTACAGAAAAGAGGTGAGTCATCTTGCCTCCTAGTCTATTTTTTCCTCATCCTGTTATATCGGATACTTCAAATTCCTTTTAACCTAAATTTACTGGTGCTACAGAGTTCCTTAAAATGATTTGAGAGTATTCTGGGGAAATTTCTATCTGTAGCTTGTGTAGTCAGATCATTAGCAGCATCATAGGTCTCTTGTATCACACTACAGGCATAAGGGATAGTACCAGCAGAAATGTGACTGTATTCACTTAAAATTCTGGTTTAACAGAGAAGAAATCCCAGCAGAGGGAGATATAAATATCTCAGCTCCCCCTAAAAAAACAATAAAGTACAATTTACAGCATTTAAAACAATGCTAAGATGCCCCTAATCACTAAATTCAATACAACTGTAATGTAGGACAGCAACGATCAGCGATAGACTTTCCAACCGCACCCAGACAGAAGCATCCAACGCAAGGCAGCAATACGGAAAGCCTGTTGCTTCCTTTGTTCAGTCTTCCAGGTTTTGGAAAGAGATTCACTTAGCTTCAAACAGTGAGCAGCCTTATAAAGTAGAAGCTTTGTCCAGCCTAAGTCACTTTGCAAAATACTGTCCTCCTGATTGCCTGATATGGGTTTTATTAGTAAAGGACAAATAAAATTGTTTCAGTCATCAATTTCAGTTTCACTGAGCATTTCTCACCCACGTCTTTCCAAAGGGAGAAAGGAACAAGTAATTTAACAAAACTGATACCGAGAATTTATTCTCACACACCCTCCTGCCTGAACTACAGCCCATCTGTTTCCAAACTTTTCTTCAGAGAAAAAAATACCTGTAAAAAGTTTCATGTGTTCAGCATTTGTACTTTACACCCCAAGAAACTATGGAGGAAAATAATGAAAGGAACAATGACTCAGGAACTGTTGCTATAGATTTATAATCTAAAGCGAATATTGCATTTAGGCAAAATAGAGTCAAGTTTTGGACAGAAGTGGCAGATTCCCTGACGAAGGGGAAAGAAGTTTCTCTTAAGAACGGAACTGAAAAAGCAAGCATTTCACACTGTAGTCTGAAATGGCTACAAAGCCACAGAAGTTGCTTCCAAATAGGACAGAGTAGCCCCAAAAATACTGAATCAGAAACACACAAAAATTACCAGATAGAGAACAGAACAGATGTGCCCTAGTAGTCAAGTCAGAAGATATAGACAAAGGTTTATCCCGACATAAACATAGTTTAATATGGCAATATACAGCATATGTCTTCCATAGCTAATACCCTCTAATCTTATTTCTGTACTCTCAGGGTGATACAGAACCATGATTCCCATATCAAGCAACAGCTGATTCAGGAGGGGAAAAAAAAAAAAAAAAAACTTATACTGAACAATATCTGATGGGCTGAGCTACTGAAACATAGATGCTAGGAGCATTTCTCTATATTCTCTCCTCTGAAACATGAAGTACCTACCTAGATTAGCTTTCACAGTATAAAGGCTAGATTTGATTCCTTTTTCACTCGTGTTTCCTAATACAGTGGTTTTCTTCACTACAGCTGAACAATCTGATTGAAGAAGCTCAAGCATCCAAAAGCTGGAGGGAAGGGCGCCTTGCCCATAAAGGCGTACAGGGCCTCGGACCGCTGGGGCACAGACAGCTTTAAAGCAAGGTATCAGCTCAGAGAAGCAGGGAGGGGGCTGAAGGGGCCATCTGATACAAGCCAGGGAGGGGAGAACACTCTGAAATGCCACGGAAAGTTAAAGCGTCACGTAACATATTTTGCAGTGAAAAATCATGCCTCCTTTTCCTTCCTCATTTTCTGCATAACTTGAGCGATCCACATGGAAAATTGAAATGTCTGATAACAGACACATCAGTGAAGACCAGAGCTAAGATTCAATTTCAAACCACTTTCAGACACTCTTCTGAAGATTCAAACATTTTCCTTCTCCTTTTTTAAGTTCACAGACATTTCTCCTTAAGCAAGTAAATGATGGGATCTAGTCTGAGTGAAACAGTAGAAAAACTGGGGAAAGCTTTATAACTACATGCCACCTCGAACCTACGATTTTTTTTAATGTTGTGTTTCTGGCCTTTTGTTAGCACACTTTCCCTCCTGAGAAGCTGTGCTGATACCAGGCAAGACCACCACTCCAATATAACCCAGCATCCAATTCAGAGATCCGTACTCAAGGCCCGAGGCAAAAAGATTTTCAATTAATATATTGCTTCCACTTAAATCCAACACTGTAAATCAAGTCATTTCCTACAGTCAGCAGGTACATGACATTTGATTAACTCATCCCTCCAGTAACCGACCCCAAAAGGCTCCAGCAGACAAGAGCTCTAAACAAGGTGATCGGAGAGGAAGATTTCCCTGGTGACAAGTCCAACAACATCACGATGTGATTCTCTTCTACACAGACTCTCACGTTGCCTCAAACATGTTTTAATAGATCTCTGTACACTCATTGCGTAACATTTCAACATGATTACTCACGTAATTAAGGCCAAGTGTTTTCTTCTCTTCCCCAAGAATGCCCTATGATTTTGAGTGCCTGATGACAAAATCAGTAACAACACTTCTATTCATTCATTAATATCACGGAGAGAGAATACATTCACTAATGTAAACGCCATTGTGCAGACATGTTCTTCGGGCTCAAAGCTAGCTCTGTGACCATGCTCCCTTCCCAGATGAGAGACAGACAGAGCACTGTCTAAATAGCCTTGAGATTTTGCACGAAGTCTTACAGAGTTTTGATTAATAAATCTTACCTCTACTTCCATGAACTTTCAGCCTCAGTTACACATTAAATTCGACTCACAGTAAAGCTCATGTAGAAACCAGTGAGGCCTCAAAATAAGTGTTCTTTAGTCTCCCAGGGTCCACTTGTAGAAGTTGCAGCCTTTCATGGACCCCAAGTTACCGTGAACTCATCTCTATAAATGCTGCTGTTCTGTTTTCAAAGTTGGGGAACACAGACGTGTTTTGCCAATGGAAGTTAAGTTCTAATGTTGTATTACAATTTCTATACATATAGCACTAAAATCCTACCTGCACCAATCAAATCATAAAAACAATTTGGCACAGAGATATAGAGGTTAGCAAAGTAATATCTAATTAAAAACAGAAACTTTAGAGTACAATTTTTACCCAATATTTGAATAACTTACAGATAAAAGAGCATGTCTCTTGATATAAACATACCTATTATTCATACTAGTTTATTAATATGTGCTTTAGAGGCATAATCATGTTTATGAATTCATTCTCACAGCAGCATCACTTTTTCACTCTCTATGCTGAGAGACAAAACAAACACAGCCAGCTTCTATCACATTTGCATCTCATACAGAGATCAAACATGTAAGTTACAGAAAAAAAGAAGAAATAATGAATAAAGAACAACCTATTCACATTAAATAGACCCTTCACACAGAGGGTCAACTTTCTGCCTCTACCACAGAGAGACTAGAAGGGAAGTTCTTGTAAAAATGTTCTGCAACAGAGAAATTCTATCCCACAGGATGACTGGATCCAGTTACAGAAATACCCGATTCACAATTCTTTTAAATCAAACACAGGCTTTCCCTAATGCAAGAATTTATACACTGTTAGCCTTTTCCTTCGCGTTGTTTAAGCAAACTACACCACTCTACTGAAACCACACACACAGTTAGTAAAGCTGCTTGCGATATTCTGGATCTAGAGTACTAACACGGTATTTACACAAATGGGAGTTTCCAGTAACTCAGAAGGTGCAAACCAGAGTAAAACCAAAGCTTAAGGTAGGCAATAATTTACTGTAGGTTTTAAACAATCTCGCCACAAGTCTGTCAACAAGGTAAACCCAATTAACTCAGTTAATGGGCACCAAGCCTCTATATGCCCTAGGAACTGCTACAGGAAAACTTCCTGAATGCCATAGTGCCCACACAGCTATGCGACTGCTTTCATTCTTTGTACGGAGCCAGTTTTATGCAAAATTTAAGCTCTACAAGCACCTCTCTCAACAGAGATAGGGTTGTGTGCTCACAGAAAGAAAACAGAAATTCATCTTGGATGTTATACTTCCAGAATATCCCCACCATGAGTAAGGAGGGAAGCAGGAGCACAAACCACAATACATTCAAAGATCAGTATCTGGGTATATAGCATGAGAGCCTCTACCCATTATTGAGCAGAACTAACAATTCACACCAGTGTGATCTGACTCAGCCTGATCTAACCCAGAACATCCTGGCCAATCCAGCTCAGCTTCAGGCCATTACTAAGCGGTAACAGAGCCATACCAGGCTGTGGGAGTCACCCGGGCCGAGCTGAGCACACCTACCTGAAAGTATGACAACAACGGTCAGTATAATGAATACGCCGCAGAACAATCCAACTCTGAATGTAGTCCAGGCTGGTGCAGGCTGCAAACAAAGCAATGGTAGAATTAAGAGGAGATAAACATGTTATCAAAGTCAGACTAATTTACAGAATAAACTGAAAATCAAGGATACAATATTCTGGCCTGATTGTATTCTCCCCTTCTCCTGAAGTGAGGTTTCTTTAAACTGACAAATACTGCATAGTGTTCTTGGCTTCCCTGATGCTGTGTTAGAACAGAGCTCAGGCATTTCAACATCTTTTGGAAAGTCTTCTGGGCAACACCAACAGTAAACATATGTTATTATTAGCATGAATTCCCCTTTACTATTCATCTCATCCCTTCATTACTTCAGCTTCATGCATTAGGACTAGTAAGCTACTTCTATATCTTCCAAAACTAAAGTAAATTATGTGACCATACTCTCTCTCTCAACTTCTGGAACATGCTCACACCTACATATTTTCCAGTTCTCCATTCAGAAGCTGAATCTATGTTGGCCCCTTGACAAACTGAAGCAGCAGCTTAGCTATATAACTTGATCTCTCACCTGAGCTGCTCCCAAGGGTGGAACACGCAAACGTTTCATAGCCTTCTGCCTATCTCCATCTTCTAACTCGTTGGTCACCACTGCCTAAGGAGATTAAAAAATATACATCACAGAAGCTCATTGTAATGATATACTCCTACACATTGCCTGCATTGAGTTATTACACAATAGAAGCTAATGCTGCATTAACTCTTTAGAGTGAAAAGTAACCAGCTGATGACAACGCACATAAATTTAAGCAAGTAATGCCATAAGTCAGTGGCACTTTAAAATCAATTAACACTTGCCTTAGTGGTGGATACAAGGTGTTCATAGGGCAAAAGACTAAGAATAGAACATGAAAAATAAATTGCTTCCCAGCTAAAAGAGAAGTCAGTGTACAGACTAGCATCTTTACCTCTGTTTCAGAGATAAGCTGATTGATTTTCTTGCAAGTGTAGAATGGTGCCACTTCCACCTGGGCCACCCGCCAGTCTGCTCCTCGTGAGGTATCCAGGATCTTGTCATGCTTCTTTAAGATCTTGCGGAAGCCAGTAAAGTTCAGGTTCTACAGACAAAGGGAAAAACAAAGTTACTTGTTTTTAACCCCAATCAGTTGAGAAGAAAATTAAAACGTTACATTCCAGAAAAACCAAAATTATTATGTCTATTATTATATCTATTGTCAGGAGGGTCTTGTGTGCTATTACTTTTTTAGAAGTAGCATAAATCTACTACAAATCACAGAAAAAGTGAGTGGAGCAAGGGCACAGAAGAGAGAGAACTTATTTGCAGGGAACTGATTAAACCTAATATTCCCAGAAAAGCCAAATCATTGCCTCTTTCCTCCATAATCCAGAAAGTGACAGCATTCCTGATGACACTTCACTGAAGATAAACAACCTTTGGACATACTTAAAATTTGTACATTTAATGTTACTTCAAGACATGCTGCTTCTGTATGGGTACACCTTACTGCACGTGTCCCATGTCCTGCAATTTGGCAGCTGGTCTCTTGATCACCGATGGTTGCAACGAGCTCTTAACAAAAATCACAAAGCTGCAGAAAGACTGTTTTGGCCTAACTCCCACACTCATTACTGAGGTAAGGCACCGATCAACCTTTTCGAGGTGTTCTCCCTTCTGAAAAGAATAGGCCACTGATTTCTAGTTTCTTTAAATTTTATCTTTGTTTTAAATCCAATTCTCAACATTTTAAACACTGCAAATCAAATCCGGCCAAGCGCATTCCCAGAACAGCATTCTGCTCCTCAGACAATGTTACATGAGGACAGCAAAACAAGCCTGGGCCTGCAGACCAGGAAAACGCAACTCTAGTCTCGCAAGATAAGCGCATGATACTGTGTTAAGGGCAAAAATAATGACTGACTTCCAAGTCACATTTGAGCCCTGACCCAATAGTTTATACGCAGTTAGAAAGACATAAAAAGCTCACCACACTGCATGAGGCAGGCAATTGCTGTGATAAGATGCATCTGAAATACTCCATTTCACTGTACAGAAAATACCGCTCAAAAAACTTAACATTTCATTCAACCAACAGCAGGGGCACAGGCAGACCAGGGCAAGAGTCACTTCTTGTTTTCAAAAAAGCTTAAAAAATAGCTTGGAAAGAAAAACACAGAAAAGAGCAGAATCCAATACCTTGGGGAAAGGCGCCAACTACTCACTGAAATTATTTTCAATCTAATTATGCTTAGAGTGATTTAATACCAGATCCCCATCATATAGATGGGGAAAGGAGAACGGGGAGACGGGAGCAGGAAGCCAATGCATTAATGATCTGCATTACTGCAGACAAGAGACTTTAATTACTTTCTATTGGAGAAGCCAGCATTCCACCCCTGGGAGAGCAGATCATTCTTTCATAAATTTGAAATGAAAAAGATGCAACAAAATGATGATTTTTGTCAGAGAATTTTCTGTAGCCTGACCCAACATCACTTTATTTGCCATTAGAGCAATCACAGTAACTCTGAGGTGCCTCAGGAGGTACTGGTGTATTCCTGTGCCAGGCACCCTACGACCTCCACGGCGGCATTTCCTCCTCTGGCTGCAAAAATGCTGCAGCCCCAAACTGTACGTGAAAACACTGCTGGTTACAATGATAATTTTAACAAAGAACATTCAGGGAAGAAATTATGAATGGGAATGGTCAAATATCACTTACAACGTCAGAGATTTTGTATTTCTTGCTATTCAAAACACTTATTTGACAAGAAGTTTTCTCCAAGCCTGACTTCCATTTCTGCTGATACTAATTGAATCTATTGAAGGGCATCAACTAACGGTTTGTTTTGCCATTAAAACTGGAAAAAAATCCTGTGCAACTAACAACATAATATTATGCAAGATCAAGTACAATGAAATGACAGACTCAAAATCTTTGCTCATACATAAGTGTATTAGTTAGGAAATGCAAAAGCAAGGCAATTGCACAGCAGTTTAATAAGACTGAATCAGCCTCCACTGTTTTCCTCATGAGGATACAATATCATTTAATTTCAAGATTTGTATGTTCTAAAACATAATCTTTCAAATAAATTATAATTAGATTTGTGTGTGTGTGTGTGTGTATGTGTGTATGTGTACACGCACACATGTGTGTGTGTATGTAGAATTATATACTTGTGTTATCAATGAATTAAGTTAAATTAAGCTAAATCACTGGTAAGTTGAGAAAAATAACAGCTGTCCTGGAGCTAAGTTACAGTTTCACTTCTTCTCATGACATTTTCTATTTAATTTTAGAAGTATTCCTCTATTACCCACATAGTACTACATAGCTAGTATCAACCCACAGGCATCTACGTGTTTGTGTACCTTAAGAAACGGTGCATTCAACTTTTGCTCTTGCTTCAGTGCTAACAGCCTGAGAAGTCTGAGTCACATGGATTTTCCTGTCTTGGTAGTCCAACTCAAGACTTTGGCATTCTGTGGGAGCCGTGGTTCGTCACATATAATGCCACTGGTGACCACCTACATGGAGGCTTCAGCTATGTCTTCTTCCCACCAGGTCATAGTTTTGCCTCACCAAAACTGCAAGGGCTTGAATATTCCTAGTTCTTTGTTTCTAAACCCAAATATGTAGTATTTCTTTTTTTCTTTTTCTTTCCTCTCTATTTTATTTTTTATGTTTTGGTACATGTATCCCTCATCCTCAACTTCAACACCAATATGCACTTACTTTTCCTCATCCTTTTTGAGGGTAAGTGCTAGAAAGGAATTCTACTGCTCTTGAAAACAGTGAAAAGTCTCAGCTCCAAATGGATTTTATATTATTTACTATATAAAAAATGTTCCTGGACTCATGGTTGCAGAAGTCCAAACAATGAGTGGGCAAAACACCTTTCTTCACTGATGTGGAGCAGCAAAGGATTTTCCAAAGGAATGGCCTCTGTCATGCCTTATTTAAATTCTTCATCAAGCATCAGACGTGATGCTTCATAACCAAGAGTAAGAGCTTTCTTTTTTTTAAAAAAGTGAAGAAACTGCAGTAGTTAATACCGCTTCACTCCATTCCAGAAAAGCTGAGGATACTCTGCCTTCTCCAGGACCTTGAACTAGACACTCTAATAGTTAAACGGCTTTACTGAAAAACCCATGGACCAGTGTCCCAAATAGTTTCTGCAACTATAAAATCTGGGTTCAGGACTCACGGAGGGCCATCTGCTGTCTGTATAACCAAGCAGCCATAATGTTTCTAAGAGGGGCTCTGAATATATCCCCAAGAACGTCCCATTAAGCCAGCCTGGAGCCTGTTTTAATACAAGTTGGACCACGAATTTCCAGCCTAGAAACCAAGTATTAAAGCAATGAAATTCCAGTTGAGGCATCTAAGTGAGTAAATGTTGGCAGCCTAAGCACATGGGCTCAAGGGCATAATATCACTTAAGAAAAGTTGCAAATACTCAGAATTTTGGAAGAATTAAGCCATGTCCATACTACAGAACAATATTTAAGTATTTCCTACAGTGAATTTGTAGTGAAATTATCAAACAGACAGACAATCCCAGTAAAGATCTAAATAAAGATGTAGCGATTTTACGTTAAAGAACTTAACTTTCAAAACTTTTTTTTTTGGCCTGTTAAAAGACATTTAAAAACATTTCAGAGTATTTAACATCAAAAGAATTAGTCTAGTGACAAAAGATCCTGACAGTTTAGGATTTTTGTTTCGAGATTTTTTGCAACAAGATTAGTCTCTGCAACATTTATTGTGCCTTTTCGTGTTAGAAATACAAGTACAACTAAAGATTTGTTTTTTCATATTTCCTTCAAGGCAAACAAGCCTGTACCCTACGCAACTAAAAACATTTTTTTTAATGGATGTTTTAAAAAGAAATATTGATACAGCAAGGTCAGAGCCACTACCATGGTAACACCAGGAGGAAACAGCATGTTAATATTTCAAACTTCCACTGCAAATATTAGATAAAACAGCTTCTTCCCAAGCCTTGTGGCTCCAGCTCTGCACAGAACACCACATCACAGCAGAATGCGGCCTCTGAGTGCCGGCAGTGATTTCATGGGCTGACCATGCCTGGGGCAGGGGGGCTGCGGTCAGCCAGCCCCAAAAAGGGAGGAGAGGGAAGGTCCTTCTGCGGGTCAGTTTAGCCTTTCTGATTCAACAAAAAGCAGCAAAGCAGCACGTTGCTAGCTGCCTTGGGTTGCTATGCAGGAATGTGCTCCTCCTTTAAAAAAGTTTAGGGGCCCCAAAGTGAAAAAGAAATTGGAATCTGTCTTGAATGAGGCAGTTCAAGGATACACAAGCACAGAGGTAACACACTCGCAAAACAGTGTAGTAAAACCACCTCCTCTCGTGGGTACCTGATAGTTCTGCAGTAAGATGAGGCTGAGGTAGAACTCGCTGAAGGCCAGTTTCAGGTCTCTGATATTCCTATGCTGGACACGCTCTTCATGGGACAGGTGGAAGACCGGCTTTCTGCGCTGCCGCAGTGTGGAAATCCCACTGGCTTCTTTCTGTGCATCCAAAGTTGATTGTAATTCATTCTGAAGAGTAGCGAACCTGCGCTGAGCTTCTGCAAGCTTTTCTGTTAGCAAGGAAAAGAAAATGGCAGGTGAGTGCGTAGCAACTTGCTTATCAAGTCTGTAAAGAGCACTGTGCTCTTCCTCCAAATAATGCACTTGCAGGTAAAAAGCACTGAACAGAACAACCTACTGCATGGCCTTTCTCCACTAATCATTAAGCTCAACAACTCTACAAATATTTCATTTATGCAGCTCCTTCCCATTAAAGATTTTAATGTACTCCTATGAATAACACACTCAAAAAAAAAAAAAAGACAGACAAATCTCATTCACTATAGTCAAAAATCAAGCGTATAAACGACTGTCCCTTTGGTGCAGGTTAAGGTAGCAGCAGAAATAGAACTCAGATCTCTTGACTTCCACCCCAGATTCAGTTTCTAAATGATACTTGTTCCAGGACCGTATAAATACCCGTTACTGATGGAAGAAGCCCAACCTGAGCAGCTGTTGCATGCAGAAACTACACATCTGCTACCCGTAACTAGAAGCTATAAAACAGCCCTTCTGAGTGCCAAGGGGACGCAGAGTCCGATCTCCCGACATGCCGCCATTCTGGCAGAGCCATAGCTGGAGGCAGCCAGGCAGATACTATCTCATTTAAATACCAAAATAGCGACCACACGTCTATTCTGTGTGCGAAGGCAAGCACGCTTCTCTCATTTCTCAGATAAAGCAAATTCACAAAAAGAAAAAGCATTAAAAACACCTGCTAGCCAATATTCTGAATCAACCCAAGAGCTGGTAAGTAAAGCACTCTCAGTACCCGTGCATCTGGCACTGGCTAAGAAGTGTTTGCCATCTTTTCATTAGACAGCAAAGAAATCAAAGAAACACACTTCAAACATGACGCTGAATTTAGAAGCTCAGAAAGCAATGCAACCCTTCTGCCAAACAGCTTCTCCTTTGATCAGGACTTACAATGCTACAAACTGCTGCATACAGTTTGCAGTAATAATTTATCCCTCCTTACCTCAAAAATTAGGATCACACAGGTTAGAAGCATTGCCTTATATTTTTTATTGGTTAAAAGATAGTCAACCTGTATTTAAAATAATTTTAATGAATTTTCTGAATAAATAGGTCCTCTTCTTTGCACCTCACAAGTATGAAAAAGGTATTCCTTTAGACATGCTCCTTTATGTTCTTTCAGAAAAGAATCTTCTGTGCTAAATAATAATCTTTTTACGCTAAAAACAGCATAACTGAACATATTCTCTTTCTTCTAGTTTTGTACGGCTAGTTCCTTCCAGGCTTTTTTCCCCTCCAGTGAGAGTTGCAGGCGCAGCTTTGGTATCTCTACTGATGAGCACCATCGCAGGACACGGCAAGCAGTGTTTGCCATGAAGACACCGAGCAGATTTAGAGTCCAGGACAGACCGTCGGGAGCTGGAGCCATCTGCACCGAGCTGGCAGAGCATGAACCCATCCTGCATCAGAAACCAGGGAGCCACAGGATCGTTCCCCAGCACAAAGCTCTGCCTAATTGTAAATTTAATTCTCATTAGTATCTTATATAACAACTTAACGGTAATTCTCAATTACTTCCCCCACACACACACATACAAGTAAGTCTCACTCTTATGGGAGTTATTCTGACCTTTTCTGAGTCAGTCTTGTTCAGTTCTGATTAATTTTAACAGCAAAACTCCTCTGTAAATAATTTTACAGTGTTCTCCATAGGATGTTTTCCAGTAGCAGAATACCTTTCTGAACAAAAAAGGGAGATCAGTATAGAAAAATCAAGTATGGAAGAGACTGAAACTTTCCATCGCTTCATTGATCATAAGCCTAAATACAGAAGAAGTCTTAAAAACCCAGGAATGGCCTACTACTCTCCCATAACTTCTACAAGTGCTAGGAATCCACCAAATAGAGGGAATTAGCCCACAGCAACGTGCCTGCTCACAGCCTCCAGCCACATAGTATTTAACATACACAAGGCCAGACTACAAAAAAACCTCTCCCCTCCTTTGGGAACTCTCTCAGAAAGAAGTAATAGATAGATATCTGTTAGAAGCAAAAGCCTTCATACAAATACAACCCACAAGTTCACACTCTATATTCAAAATGTTACATTAAACCATCTGGTGATGCACTGAGATTTCTTTCAGATAAAATTATTAAATATGCTGGCAAGAGTTTAAATTTCCATCTCTCGATCCAAAGCACACGTTCTGTTGCCCTAATGTCCAGAAAAATCTTTAAATCCATTAGTTTAATAGCACAATATTTAAAGAAAGAAATGCTTTGAAACAATTTTTAAATAGATGCTGCAATTTTACTATCTGTTTGCAAACCTCCAACATCCATAAAAAAGATCTGCCCATTTAAACATTCCAAGCAATCATAGAAAAATTTAGTTTGGAAGGAGCCACTACGAGTCTCTAATGCAGCCTCTGACTCAAAGCAGGGCTAACGGGAAAGTTGAATCGGGTTCCTCAGGGCCTCATCCATTCAGATTTTGAAGATCTTCAAGAACGGAGATTGTACAGCCTCTCCGGGCCCCTGCTTCAGCGCTTGGCCACTGCCACGGTGAAGAATTTTTTTCTTATGTCCAACAGGGTTTTCTTCCCTTTTTACGGCTTGTGACTGTTAAGGCGGCTCTTTTACCGTGCACCGCTGAAGAGAGTCAGGTTCTGTCTCCCATACAACCTCCCGTTGGGCCAAGGAAGACCGCAGCCCTCTTAGGATGAGGCTTTAGGGACAACCGAACCAGTCTAGTGGCCCGCCACATCTGAGAACGGGCGATCCTGCCACCTTCTCAATCCTCCTGCCCTATCCCTTGCGCTGGCCCCAGTTACCTAACCCACAAATCATTTCATCTCATTAAGGGGCAATTTTATCACTGAGATTGGTTGCAGAAGTAAAATAAAGGCAAAAGGTGTGCTGTTATTCTCAAAAACAGCTGCCAAATCGCCTAGGGAAGCTGTAGAGCACAGTGGAAGTCAATTTCTCAGTTTGTAAAATACTCCAAAATATCTGAAAGGACATTCACCACTATCGCTTAATCAGTGCTTTTAAAAGGGACTTTTTAAAAAATTTGCCACAAAAGAGTCAGGAAAACAAAGCAAAAAACCAGACAGCAAGTGTTTCGAAGCTGGAACGACTGCAGCTGTGCTTGCTGCATAGTGTATGCCCCGACATCCACTAACACCACAGCTAAAGCCTAATCTCACCCGCAAAGACTACGGAGAAATCCCAAACCAGCAGAGGCAAACTCAACAAAAATGCTTGCAATAAAGCAGCAGCTTTGCCCAAAACCTGCTTCTAGATCCTCATCGAAAAGCATGGTCTAAAGCATTATCACCTCATCTACGCAATTCCCAGCTAGTTTTGTGCATCATTTCCTGAGTGTAAAGAATCCTGAAAAAACTATCGCATCAAGGAGCCTACAAAGCATCCCCCGAGGCTGCAGTCCCATAAGCAGCTTAGTCCCCAACAAAGCTACTGTTTGAACACCTGGTCGTTTACAGCGTCATGCTTGTGATCAAAAACTGTGGGTTTCAACAGATGCAGTGTGACCCAACAGCCTACGCCCGTCACAGCCCCTTCTCGGAGGCTCTGCTCAGCTCACACAGCCTTGGGTACCTCGTGTTCTTGTTTGCTAAGTTAAAGCCACAACTTCCTACAACTAATAAAAACAGCTCCTAAATGAACCACAAAAATGCAACTAGTTAACACTGCTAAACAATAGGCCAAGAAGAACCTGACTGCACTAATTTAAGGTACAACTAACTTCCCCTCCACAAAATCCCAAACACAAACCGAAGCCAGCCACAAAGTTCTCAGGAAAGCCTCGCGCTTGCCCAGACCTTCCTCTGCCGGGACTCTCTGTCCAATCTACTGTCACCCTTTTCTTTCAGTTGTGTGCAGAATTTCTTGGTAGTAGTCTAAACAATCACCAACTGTTTATCAAATTGGTTTTAGTTAATGGCAATCTTCCTTCCTTCAGAGACGGAATAACAGTCTGGGAAATACAGGCTCCGTCTGGTGATGGGGGACCATCTCGGAGCACACAGCGGAAGGCCAGGGCACCTGCAGCAAGCACCACAGCCCCGAGCGACTGGAGGGGCCCAGGAGGAGCTCGTGGCCGGGGAAGGCCCAGGACAAGGCTGTCCCTGCTGAGGCCATCCCTGGCCACCCTCACTGAGGATCCCTCAGCACAGGAAAGGAGGAGATGCAGAGACAAAAATGGAGGTTAACAGATGGATTCGCTTTCTTTAAAAGTGGACATCTACTGTACTAAAGATGGGCACAGGCCCACAATAACTAGCACGTACCAGGTGCCTCTGACATGAACAAGACAAGAAATGTTTCTTCAGTTATTCCCACATGTAGCATAATGTTAATAACCCTAATAAGGGGTTTTCATATTATTAAAGTCACATTGCTCTTCTGCAAATAAAAGACTTATTTTAATCTTCTCACAGGAGATTTTCAAATTGCATGTATTCTCTTAAAACTTTTTGAAATGACAGCAAGTAGAAAAAAATCTATCCTATATTATTAATGCCATTTCAAAAGACGTCGAAACGTGTGTGTATATGTGGGTGCACAAGTGCTAGCAGGTCTTCATTAGGGAAAATTATAATCTGCATTGTGCATACGACTTGACAGAATTTTCTTCATGGAGTCTAGGCTGGAGTACCCAGGACCTCTTATTAGAGCAGCTGGTATAACTAGAAAAGTAAGACAAGTTTTTGAGCATATGAGCCTCTCCTCAGGTCTGGAACAGAGACAGCAGATCTCAAAGCAAAACAAAACTGAAAACAATTGCTTTGAGTTTTGGTAGGTACACGTGAATTATCTGTAGGAAAGTGCCCATGGCATAAAGCATAAAAAGCAGCAGGCCTAACAAAATATATTCCTTCTACCTACATGCCTATGCTTG
Source organism: Dromaius novaehollandiae (assembly GCF_036370855.1). NCBI lineage: Eukaryota > Metazoa > Chordata > Aves > Casuariiformes > Dromaiidae > Dromaius > Dromaius novaehollandiae. Next base: position 10,820,083 of record NC_088105.1, on the reverse strand, counting down.
CCTCTGTCCTTCTATCACTATAGCAAAATGCCACTATTTCACAGATGCAAAAAAACTGGCGTAGCCCCCACCAGAGAGATTTACTTCCCTACATGGAAGCTGAGCAGAGGCAAGTTGCAGCGTACAGCTGTTGCATCTACTGTGCTTTTAGCTGTTCTCATGCTCACAACCCAGATTTTGCTAGCAATAAAATAAATAGCAATAAAATCCTTGCCTGATGCTTATTAAAATATTTTGTACAATTCAACTTGTCTTTGTTACCAGATTAAAATCAGAAATAGAAGAGACTATCATGAAGCGCTGCAAAAGCCTTTTCATACCAAGAAGTTAATGACTCAACAACATGTTAAGAAAAAGTATGGCAAAAGTCCATACATCATTGTATCCATATTTAAATGCCTTTCTCATTGGAAACCCAGCTTAAACATTACCAAAAGAGGCTGAGAACTGGTTGAAATGTGATGGTGGGTGGAACTAGAGCACGCTATTACAAAGCCTTTTCTAGAAATATTACAGGGAGAATTTTCGATTATTCCATTCTAAAGCTTATTTTCAAAACACAGGGTGAGAAAGCAAACTTTTACTGGGAAAACAACAAACAACAACACTTTGAAATACAAAGCCCAGGAATCCCTCATCTTACCACCATTACATTTTTATTCAAATTTACTAAACAGGATTATATATGTAGTCAATGACAAATTGCTACTGCCTCTTCTACTTCAGAAAGTTGCAAGTGTTTAAGCATATTCAAAGGGACTTAAAAACCTCTTGGACATCTCAAGATGGACAAGTTATCATACACAGGCGAGTCCATGACAGCTATTCCTGCACAAACTCAGCAAATACTAGCTAGGTTGCTTAGCATTTATGCCCAAAGCATGCACAGGAAACAGTCACCACGGATACACGATGCTGAGAAACTGCCCTATGTATAGACTGCTACATAAATTTAAGAGCAGCTTCCTAAAGTCCAGCAGATGCTACTTGTAAGCAATGAAGTCACCTGCCTTTTATTCTCCCTTCATTCAGACATCATGGTTTAGCTCCGCATCTGTGATTAAACCAGAGCACTCTCCCAAATAAACCCTGCCTGTAATTACCTGATGGCAGACTTGCATGAACACCGCAGCAATTCTGGAAGTTTGGAGACTTTAGACTCTTTTCGCGTCGCTTCATTTTCTACAAAAACACACAAATAAGCACCTTACCTGAATAGAAAGTGTTGATTTTGGCAAGTTCTTTCTCACAGGTTTGGAAGAACTTCTCTTCAAACTTGGCAAAATACCTTTTCACTGCGTCCTCATCTGTGACTATAAAACAAAAGGAAAACACACTGTAATAGAAGAATATGGGAACAATTTTCTAAATGGCAACCACGGAAATATTTCTGCAGAGTAAATCCAGCTTCCTTGTCACGCAGAGAAAGAAGAACCGTAACGCGAAAGGGCTCGGCCAGAACAGGTACTTGACCAAAGATGGAATGAAAACCAAAAACCGAGACGGAGGGGGAAACAGCAGAAGCAGCGACTGCTCCTCGGACGGGTGACCAAAGCGCCCATGAGCTTTTCCCACCCACCCTCTACGTGCGACTGCAGATCTCACCTGCTTCATTTCCACTCCTGAAGCCAGCTGGGGCGCGGGGCTGCACCTGTAGTGCCCTCCCCAAAGAGGCCCGAGCTTGAATGCAGGAGCTGGGCTAAGCCAAGCTCCATCCAAGCAAAGCAGCATCTTCAAAGGCTGCCACAGGAAATGAACTGGCAACATTTTGTTTTATAAATATACCGCAAATCCCCAAACTAAACAACAACACTCTTGTCAATGTCCTCTTCGCAGATCGTGCTTTGAAACAATGTTTCTTTTATTGTTTTGTCTGTAACTTAGGAACCCCTTTTTTCAAACGCTTCTCACCTGTCGTTATCAAGCCCCTTTAACCCACCCTACAGCCCCGCTCGAACGGAAAGGGGAGCCGGTGCCCCATCCCTGCCGGGCGGCCGCATCCCTGCTGTTGACACGGGTGCTTCGAAGCCTCCCCTATGTTGCCGTTTCAACCCAGGACACGTGCCCAGGGCCGCTCCGGGGTGACCCTCCTCCTCCTCACCCCGGCTTCTCCTTCCTCCCACAGCACTTGTGCAACCATGCGATGAGCCAGACTGGGAAAGATACTCCAACCAAAAGAGAATAAAAGGCAGATTAAAGTAAAGTAACAGCATAACCAACCTCAACATGCTACCACTGCTCTACACCAGTTTTAACTTTTTATGCTTATCCACCCAGAAATTGTTCTCCTCTCCAGTCTCGGGCACCGGCAAGTCCTCCAACACAAACTTTACTGGGAGCCAAACTCTAACACTGACTGTTTTTTATGACGGGACGTTGTTTTTCTCCAGGCTTGGCGCAGATGAGCGCCAAGCTTCGGCGCCAGGACGTTCAGCCGCGTCCCCCGCAGCTCTGCACTGCCGGCCGCCGGAGCTGGCCCAGCACTTCCCCCCGGCCCGGCCGGCGCTGCAGCTGGCACGCGCTCCCACGACCTCGCCTGGGCACAGGTCTCATCCCTTAAACACAGAGCTGACCGAGAGAAGTGTATGTGTCACATCAGCAAACAACCAATTTATTTAAAAGGAAAAAGCCCAGCTTTTATAGGAAGATTCATTTGACCTTCCAGGCACATGCACTGGCTTCAGCGACCATCCCCACCTTCTCATCACTGTGATCTCTCTGCTCTTCACCTACCGCTGTTTCTCTCACCTCTTCTACACACCCTTTGGAACGGTCTCTCCTCAGCAAACGATTCAGATTTTGCCCAACGCCTCAGCCTATTCCTCGTTTATGCTGTTTTGCTGTACGGCAGACCACCACAAAGCTCACAGTTTCACTTTGTAAGAGACAATGTTCTGGTTGTCCAAAGAAACCAGGCCGAGACTCCACTTGCTCCTGGAGTCCTATTTTGAGAGTACCGACCAGCAGTGCTGAAGAAATCCAGACTGTGGCATAAAGGAAAGAGACAAGCTGGGATAAAGCAGCCACTTCAAGACCTTGCTTAAACCTTGCGTTGCGTATCGCCGTGAACCCATGACGGAGCAGCTCTCCCTCACCTCAGCCTCCGAGCTGCCAAATAGTCCGGCAGGACCAGAGCAAGCAGACGAAAGTCTGCCTGCGGAGCAAATGGGGAATGCTACGAGGAATCCACATTCTTCCCTCTCGTAAAATAAAAATTTTATCTCGCAATGAGTATTTAAGGGAAGAGACCTAAATTATGCCAATTAAACAAAAGGAATTATTGAACACAGCCTCGTTTCTCAAGCACTGGTCTGAGAGTACTTCAGCTCTTGGAAGAGCTACGCATAGTTCCACAATTAAAGCCTTTGTTATTCACGAAGAATACAGCGCACCATCTCCAGAAGTGCAGCATTTCACAGACAGAATGATTTTTCTAATAATTAAGAAATGAATTGAATGAGTGAAAATCAAAGGGGGCCACAATAAAATTAAAGATTTTAGCACTGTCAAACATCTGTCCCAAGAGTTCCTAATGATGGAATAAACCGGACTCTTCGTACTAGACTTTGCATAGCTAGTTCTCTGAGTTCTCATGCATTCTTAGAGACTAAAAAAGGCTGTGTTTTTTACAAAGAGGAAAAATTAAAAGGTTTACTATGGTGTCGATAAGGTCGACAAATAGCTTTGCAACTATACGCTACTAAATGAGCAGATGAGCACCTACTAAAAACCATCACTAACGAGAAGATAAACATTCCGGACTGTCAAAACCAAGAAAACCTTACTTCAGCATTAATTTCTAGCTAAAAATACCCCCAAATTAATCAAGAGAATATTTGCATATAAATTCTTAACATTTCGAATTTTCTGGGTTTTTTGTATGTGGCACTGACGCTAGATGCCGTGACCCTACATACACTACATTAATATTTCAAAAAGGGTTTACATTTAAGGAATAAATAACACAGTGCAAAACTGTTGGGACAATTTGGAAGAATCGCCGGGGCAGTCCGGAAGAAGTCTGTTGCTGCTGCAGAGTTTGACGGTGCTTATTTCAAGCCCTGAAGAGTAAAACTTGCACAACTGATGAGCGTTTCCAGCTCTACCATCCAAGCAGGAGCTTGCAGAAGAGAACTCACCAAGGCCCCAAGGGCAGTTACACATCCAAAATTTTGGCTCTCAAGGTCTGAGAAGAGTCACCATTAAAAGCCCTTTATTTATTGCTGATTATCCCAAGACACCAGAGCTACTCCCAGGGTTGAGGACTCCCTCGGCTGTACGAACGGCCCCGAAACAGCAGGGCCCCGACCCCTCTCGGCCGGCCAGGACGGCAGCGGCTCAGAGGTGCCGCGAGCCTTTGCAGAAGCAAACGTGTGCGCATGCCTCGTCCGCGCCTGTTCAGCCTAATGCCTTAACACAAATCGCTCTCTGCAGAGAGCCTAATACATCAGAAGGACTGAAAATAACTCTGCTGTGGGGCTGGTAATTCCTTGCAGCAGCCGCGGCAGTTGCAACATCTGCCCCCGGGGTGCTACCAGCAAGCCCAAGCAGAACTTGCCTGCGAGAGCCCTAATCCTCGACCCGACCGCTGCTGGCGTAGGCGAGCAAAACACAAACATGCAGGCGAAGCAACAGAAATTACTATGCAATACTTAACATGCAGACATTTTAGCTCCCTAACTGCCTGAAACGTTTCAAATAGAAGGAATTAAGGAGTATCGAAATAGGAGCTGACTTTTAAGGAAGGACCTGAAGGACAAACTTGGTCTGCAGAGTTTACACATTTCTAACAGAAGAATTTACCTCCAGTTGCTTTCCGACACAAGCTAATCACTGTTCCCAGCCTTTAAAAATAAGTCATGCAAAAATAAAAGCACACCAGCTTGCTGCTTTCCTGCTTCAGAAATACTGAACTGCTTCTATCATCCCAACTTGCTTCTAAGCTTCAGTAAGTTCACAAAACTAAAGCAAAACCAGGGAAGTTTTTACAGTTCAGTCACTGGAATTAGGCAAGAACAAAAGATCAGAAAGTGGCGTATACTTTTTGTCCATGAAGCCAAACATAAATATTTCTAATCAAAGTATCTTTTAAAGTAACAAAAAGCCCAGTAAAGCACTATAATGCCAATCTAACAAAACCAAAGCCAAATAAATGCCTTGTCTTCTGCATTACATTACGACTACTTTAGGGAATGATAAATAAGTGTGTAGAACTGTTTGACTATACCTGGAGTTTAGAAGTGGAAAATAGGCCTTGAAAAATCAAACAAACCAATACTGGAAGACCTTCCAAAAACCTTGCGATAAGGAATTTGGGTCTGTATTTAGATCTCCAAACTTGGCGGACTGAAATGAAAGCAAGGGTCTATATAAACTATCGAAAATCTTTACCAATTGTCAAACACCTTCTTATAAAAGGTATTTTGCAGGCTACAATGGATGCCAGTTCAAAAAACAGAATTTTTCTGTGAAGAAAAGCTTTCCCTCTGGTTCAGTTCCCACTGCAGTTCAGTAATTTAGCTGCAATAATAGGCAAGTGCTGCCAAGGCTATTGCTTTTATTTTTTTATTTCTTTTTCCCCAAGGCTAGGACAGGACAATGTTTGCTGCCATGAGAAAATCACAGTGCCAGAAACTGGCCTTGGATTCAGAGGCTCCATGACAACTGAAGCTGCTTTTAAAAGGCATCCAGCTCCTGCTGCCAAGCAGGGCCAGCGGTAACCTTCCTTTTGTTCTTCTTGTCCAGCCCCACTGCTGCCTTCACCCTAGGCCCCCCACTGCTGCCCGAGCCAGGCTGCCAGGAAGACGGGCTGATCAGCACTGCAGCTTCCCAACCTCACCGTCCTACGCGATTGCCTGGCGGGAACCAAAGGTGATCCAAGAGGCCCGAAAGGCTCTTGCTCACACGTGCAAGGCCAAGCGGTGAACCAGGAGCAATCGGGAGCTACTGCCCTGCCTCCACGCACACCCTGGTCAGCACAGAGTTCAGACGCTGAGCACACCTACAATAAAATGTGAAGTTCAAAATCCCAAGGGAATTAACATACACGTTACGTTGCTATACTGTTCTAAGCATTCTTTCCTCTGGATATCAGTGAACTGTTTATTTAGTTACTATTTTTCTGTTGTTGTTGTACTACATAAACAAGCACTGAGTATTCTCAACAGCTCTGCTTACTTGCTTCCATGCAAGATAAAAGACAGTAAAGCTTTTCTTTATTAGAACAGTGCCCCCTAAAAGTAATCATTACAAAAAGTCTTCAGCTTTTACCATACTGAATTTTAATGGCAAAGTATTAAAAAGAAAAAAAAGTAAAAAAAAGATTAGCTTGGTTATTGGATCAGCACAAGTATAATTCCCTGAATCACCTTCTGTTTGCCACAAAATACTTCTATATGAATAAGGTTGTTTCAACACTTCTGCTAAAGAGGAGCAAAGTTGTAGGAGGACACTGCAGCCTGCTCAGTAAAAAAAAAGGTCAGACCCAACACTGACATTAAACACATTAGACTACACTGAATAGGTAGGGGATTATAAGTTTAATGTCACCACCATCTCAAATACTGTTAAACTTTTAAGGTTTTCCATACTTGGCCTCGTGCTATCCAAAATCCCTGTCCACAGGGTTCAAACAGGACTGCAACAATGGAACTGTGCTCCAAAAAATTAAAAACGTTTCAATTTAAAAGACAGTTTTCTTGTTTCCAAGTCTATGGAGACAGTAACTGCTCACACTTCCAGGCCTAGCGGCACGTTTGCTTAAGCCTGCCGACAGCTTCAAACAAAGGCTCCGAAATGTGCAGAGCAATCCAGTCACCTAATGACACAACAGCCAAAATTTAAAAGAAAAAAAAAAGCAGCTTTTATTATCACTTTCTAAAGTTCTAAAAAATATGTTTACATTAACGAAAACATGCATTTGCCTCTAAAAAAATCCCCCAATCAGCTTTACCTACCCACTCAACTATCACAATTTTCAAATATCCTTGGTTCTACAGCACCAAGATTGCGCAAATTCCCAAAGACTTAACCTTTTATATAATACAACAAGAAGCTTTACAGTTAAATTCAAACCGTTCGTAATTCACAAATTCACAAATGCAAGAATGAAGATTACCTTTATATCCCTAATGTGTCATCCTCATGTTTATGGGGATGCCTTTTTTGCAAAGGAAATATTCTTCTTCCAAAAGGCAACTCCCTTCCTCAGAACAGAAGGCTGCAATTGGGTCAGCTGCAATTTTGTCACTCATTGCAACTTTGTAAGGTGAATTACTCACTACGAGTTTTCATGTCCAGTCTTGAGGAAAATAAACTTTTGCATGAGAGAACTTTTAAGTGCTTAAAGGATGGATATAGAAATTTCTTCCTGGGACAACCTCTTGCTACAGTAAGGTAAAGGAAGCTGATGCTGTTTCACATGTATTGCAAATAAGGAAGATTTGCATTCATTTTCTTTCACTTTAACTCCAAGTTGCAAACTGTAAATTCACACACGTAATGGTGGGCATCTCTTTTGGAATTTACTCCATCAAGCAAAAAAATAGATCCCTGAATAAAATACTATAAAAACAGCAAGAAAGAAACTCCATGCATTAGTTAGCATTAAAAAACAAAGCTAAGAAAATTTATATCGGGCTATAAACTAACTTTTCTAAACCATCATGGATGAGCTAGTCACCTCTCCATTTAATAAATGCTTCAGGCCGAATTAGATTTCGTTACTAAACAATCTCCCTAAATCAAGTAATAAAAATGACTCTCAAGTAGCAAATGAGACTGGTACCATCTACGGACGCAGTGTTTGTGCGTGGAGAGAGGCAGGAGGTGGGAAGACCTGCTGCAGCTCACCAACATAAATTCTCTCAGGTTTCTGTTTGTTATTTGTTCACCACATTGTTGTCCTTATCGATTAACCCAGCATGAATGAAATCTACTTTAAAAATACTTTTAGAAACTATGATTTGCAGGTTTGTAAAAATTCTGTTTCCTTATTTTCAGCTTGTATCACTGGAGTCTTACAAGCAAACCAGCCACGTTCTTGCAGATGGTTTATTTAGCTAGACAGAAAAAGCAATCTCCACGACATGCCTACAAGCTAGATAACTAACACAGTGTCGACTATAAATTATTTAAATCTACGTCTCTGTGAACACGTATTCTATAGCACTGGTGTCATCCTGGTAATACCACTTCACACACATAAAAAACCAACACTGCAATAGCAGGATGCAAGAACTCAGCCGCAGCCCGACTGGCTGGCTGCGACGGAGCGGCCTAGTCCATCAGGAGCGTTTGCCATCAAGAGCCTGCGAAAACTGCTGTGTGGCAGGGTGGCTGCAGAGCTATTCCATACTTCCACTTCTTCAAACAAGTGTTTAACACTAATAAAAAGTAATTTTGCAAATTTAAAGAAAAAGGCAATAGTCCCAGTCAGTTATTACACCACAAAGTTTTCTTAAAAACTGGATCATTGTTTAGCACCAAAGTAAATGAGACTAGATTTTGTTGATGGAAGGCACTAATGGCAAGAGCGTGCTTATGCTGTCACTGTGATCCACTGATAACGTACAAAGGCTTACAAGCTCCATTACTTGCAACAGTTCCACAGAGCAAGCTGTGCAATGATGTGAAACCCTGAAGAGAAAATCTGAAGGGGGAAGAAAAAGGAAGAAGGGGTGGGAGGAGTTTGTCTCCAACTAGAGAAACACAGTTCCCCAATTCAACATTTCCAATACTCAGCAGAGCAGGCAGGACACAGTGGCTCAGCCAAGAGCAGACCTCCGTCCCTCCCCATGTCCTTGTGAAGCAGCTCTCTCCCTTTACAACCTACTACTTAATTGCATCTATTTGGGTTCTCCTTCTTTTATTTCCAGAATACACAAGTACAGCAGTAACCTCCAAACAGAAAGCAAAGAGCCAAAACTCATCACTTAAAACCAGATACAAACTTATCTGATGAGACTGTCTCTCTCAGAACTGGCTATTTCTGTCCATTTCAGTTCCACTTTACCTCCCATTTGTTAACAAGCTTTTTTTTCCTGCCCTCCAGATAGCCACCATATTCAGATACACATCATTTAACAAGTCTAAATGGACAGCCGGAAAATTTTCTCCAACCGTTTAGTACATGTCAGGTCTCTCACTTGCTTTATTTTTCTCTATAATGTCAACATGCCTCCTAGGGAAAACAAGCAAGGATTATTTTTCTTTTTTCATCACTGAAAACAAAACAAAAAAAAAGAACTACAGAAGAAGAGGTTGCTTCAAAGTCAGCGGTTTTTAAATTCTCTTATTCCAGGTGAAAAGGATCCTAACCTTTCAGCAGGCATGCAGAAAACATGTCCAGCTGAATCCTAGCAGGCTGAAAGAGGATCTAAATGACCTTTTTCCATCCCAAGTAGGGTTTTGTTTATTTATTTCAAACAAACAAACAAAAAACAACTAGGTTGCCACAGCTTTGGAGCAGAGAAGAACCCGAGGCTCTGAACGCCTATGTCCCGGTTTCCAGACCGACCGGCCCCAGCTTGGCCATTTGAGCTGAACATTACTGGCTTGGGCTCTGAGTGTTGCAGACTGCCAAGGCCACTATGGCTTCGCAGTGCCACCTCCTTCCTCCACACTCACACATCAGCACGAGGCTTCCACGTCGTCACAACACTTCACTTCCAATATCATTAGGAATATTAATATTCCCATTCAAATGACTAAACCAGGCCATGTGGTACCTCAGATCTGAAGAACAACGGAGCAGAAACTTGTGACAGAGGGAGAAAAAAAAAGAGAGAAGTAACACAAAGGCCTGATAATACTGCAAAAGTTACCATAAAAATACTGTTAATAGAGTATCACAGAACTGAATTCCAGAAGACGTCAGAGAACGACAGGACATGGAAGAACTCCCTTCCCCTGTTAAGAACGACCCCTAAATTCTTATACTTTTCAAGGAGGAAAGTAAAGATTCATTATATGCTTTTATAAATACATTCCCAATGATCTCAGCTAGAAAAACTGCCACACAGTTACAGGTCACGAAGAGATAGTCAAAAGACCTATGACTCCAGGTGAAATTTCATACTGACCATCACACATCCAAGACTGCCATGACAAAGAATGGAGGCTGTTCAGGTTAAATTGCTCAATCCACGCACACGAGAACCTGCCCAGACACACTGGTCACGTACGATCAGTTCAAACAAGTAACCAATGATGCAAGGAGAGATACTGCAGTTTTGTGGAATTACTAGGATCAGACTGGGACAATCCCTGGTTATAAACACACCTGTGCCTTCTTCAGACTCCTGATCTGCTGTCTTGCACCATGACTTTCATTTAAACAAGACAACAACAATTAGGGTTGCACAAAAGTCTGTATCGCGGTTTACACATATTAAGTACTACAGAGATGCTCCAGCCTTACAGGGCAAAAGGTCTGCACTAGCCCATACATCTCTGTCAGATATTAAATGAGACCAAAAAAAAAAAAAAAAATCTAACACTTCCACCCATTCCTTTTGCAAAGAGAAATGACTGTTCATCCTCAATCTGAGCAATGTGGCATCTGGGATGAGACTTCTTCCCCCCTCCTCAATGAAGGGGCCACCAAACTCTAGAAGACTCACAGCATCTGCTCACCTTTTTAAGCTCCATTGAATGGAGTTATACAGCTACATAACATAATCCAAAAAACTTCCTTCTGATAATTCACATGGATGGAAATCAAGGACACTGCCTCAAGTTTCCTAATTTGGTCCTTACACAAAGCAGACAAACATAAAACATGTCACAACAGCAGAAAAGGGCAAGGAAACCCAGAGTTGTCAATTTTAAAGTCAGGCACTGGAGTTCAAACTGAAGCTGTTCCCCAAACTAGCCTATCCCGTATCTCCCTTCAGCCAACTGAAACCCAATGAATTCAACAAACCCTCTCCTGATACCAGTACAAGTGCCACAGGTCCCGACCTTTTAGCCAAGTGACATTTAAATAAACATATATATGCTCCAGAAGGGGGAGATCATCCCACTCCTATAGCTGAATCCCTTCGGCCAGCTCCCAAATCAATGCTGGGAGAAACTACCGTGGAGACTGGGAGGTGCAGCAAGGGGCAGCTGAAGGAAACTCAAATACTTCAGTGCTTAATGTCGTAGAGGTCACTCACCCCAACACCCACAGCTATTCCTTCCCTACCCCATCTCCTGAAGATTTACTAGAGAGCCTGAATGAAGGTCCATGGCACAGAAAGCCAAATAAGAATTTTTCCAATCTCTTTTTTTTAATGTACAGTCATATCTACAAAGACAGACCTCAGTTCAATCTTACCAACCTTCTGTTAAGCAGAAACATCCGTTTCTGTCGAGAGAGAGAGCTGCATAATAAAATGGCTGCTTAGGCTCTCTTTATTGAGCCTCCGTTTCTAATAATTGTTATTCCTTAATAAAATTCTGGAAATAAAACTACCTTCCCATTAAAACATTGCACAAAAACTTTCAGAACATCTGATGTAACTAAAGACACGAGACAGGAAATAAAACTAAGCCTTTACAGTCAGTGAAAGGAACTGTGATAAGTGCCCTTTTAAAGTCTCATCTTATTAGATATGGAAAAGCTTTTCCTTCCCCTAAAAAGGGGCCTGTGGATGGAATAATGGGAAATTTTGGGGGAAGTTCAGCCTGCTGCTGATTTCCCCTCTCAGACATGCACTCATGCCACTTCCCTTGCACAGGCACTAGTACTCATCCAGCCCAGCAGTGAACCAGCTCAGGAAGCCAAACCAGCATTTAGAGAATGACTTTGCTTAAGGAGGAGATCTAAAAGGCATTAAAAAACTAATCGGTCAATAAAATGGTTTCTTGCAGTTCTGTTTCTCTGAAACAGCTCACTGCAGGTAAGGAGGAGGCAGTGAGAGCAAGACGAGCCCCCCTGGCAGCAGCCAGTAGGCTGATTTAACTGGACTATCACCCCCTTCGACTCCCGTCTATCTCGTGATGGGAGATGACTAACAGGGACGTGTCACCCCACAGCTCTGCTGATGAGCAGACGTTGGTAAAACCGGCATAAGTCACTCGAGTTCAAATCACATGCCCATACCCTTGGTACGAACATGGAAAATGTCTCAGTTACTGGTTAAACACAATGAAAATTTTAACCCTTGGTGGTCTTCTAAACAGTACCTCACTTGGTGCTTGTGCTCCAGCAGCAGGCCTGCCTCTCGCCTTCCCTTCATCTCAAACCGCTGTAACAACGCATTTACAGGCAAAAGCCTTCCTCAGTTTGGATACAAATTGCCTAGTCCAGATTTCAATTTAATCCAGTACAACCTATGTGAAAACATTCTTTAGAGACTTGAATATAGTTTTACCTTAACTATTTTAAATAGGGGTAAAAATTATTTTACTGTAAACAGGAAAAAAGCTTACAAAAAGAAATGTTTGGAAACAAAGTAAGATGAGAGTAAATGCAACGTGGTGTTACACAAGTGACATTTTGCTACGCAAGCTTTATTGGGATCTTTCAAAGAGGCAACGCCTTGATCGAAGCGCTCCGGAACAGGATGGCTGGTCACTGTCTGAGGGGTCTTGCCAGGAGTCCCCTCCACAAGCATCCTCGCGGAGATGTCTTCTGCTGGGTCTGCGATCCTTCCCGAGACACCCGTGCTCATAGGTCTTATCTGTACCGGAGATGCCTCGTACATGACTGGCTATGCAAGTGGTCAAAGTTTCCATACGTTCCCCTGCTGATATTTTCCTCCCCCCAGCCCCTCACTGTATACGTCACATCCTGTATAACTGGTTAATCACAATAGCATACAAACTAGAAAAAAGTCTTTCCCCAGAAAGAATTTAAAAGGTTATACAAGGTTCATACAAGCATGCCACAATAAACTTAACATGTGACCCGCTCATCTGAAGACTAAGACAAATGCAGGGCAGAATCATTTCTCAAACGTAGTTTAAGTCTTGTTACTTATCTCCCACTTTCTTTCCCCTTCCATCTCCCAAAGATCAGTTTCTACAGTGTGCTTGTTCATTTTTTTTTAATTGCTGGCAAAACCAGGTTGTGTATGAGCAAGTCCTACATGAACAGTGCTAATTTATGCTGAAATCATAGGCCCAGGACTTAATCACGTGTTCAAAGTGATGAAGCCATGAGTGCAAATACAGCCTGACAAGCGACCAGCCAGCGCAACCCCACCACACTTGCCCAAAATGAGTTGTGTGATAAAAGTATTTCTGTTCTTCACCAGGATTTGTGTATCGCTACCAGTGGGACATATACTCAAAGAGCTTTTGAAAATGCCATTTTTCAGCATCAGCATGTGCTCTGCCCAGGATCCTTGCACGTGCGCTTTGAGAACATCCCCCCGCCAAGAGGCCTGCTCCCGTGAGGCAGGCTGCCTGCCAAGAAAGTGCTTAAAATTGCAGAAACAGGACCCGCATCAGTTCTTTGGGATTCAAAAATAACACAGCAGTAAAGGCATTAAATTTGTTTTACAAAGATCTCACTTAAAGAAACGCTGGTGTCCTGAGTGCCATCTTTCTCCTCACACCCAATCTCAGCTCCAATTCAGCTACTCTGCTACAACTTGCTTGTTCAATCAAATGAGGACCTGCTGGAAAAGGCTATTTTTAACCTTCCTCAGTTAGTCGATCAACTGTCACACAGCTGCTCACAACTGTACAGGTAGAGGCGAGGGACCGGCATAGCAGCTGAAACAAGCGGCAAGGCCAGTGTAAGACAGAATTGAGAGACAGGCAAGCAAGCTCCAACCACGGTCGCAGCATTTCGCAGGCCTCAGTACCTTTCTTTTGAAGAACGGAGCTATTCGGAATTGCTCCACCCTGCCGAAGATAATTCAGTATGGACGCTGGCAAACTCGAGTCAGCACGGTTTCGTACAGAGGAATCTTCTCCATGCCATGCAGAAGGCGCATACCTCTCCTTTCCCTGCTAGTTAAATACACATGATTGGAACCTGCATCTACAGGACTTCACACACATTCAAGAAATGCTCCATACGATAATTATTTCTACCAAGAAACTCCTCTACTTTCTCCTTGTTCTCCTTTGTCAGTGCACACGGAGGTGGTAATCTCAGAGCCATAACCATCTCAAAACTTGTACAACACATTTCGCTCAGTTATTGACATCTGTTCTCCATCTTTCAAAGCACCACTGGAACTGCCATTGCAAATAAGCCTTTAGCCCACTCAAAGCAGCCTACTTTTGGTAGTTACGTAGATTAGGCAAAGCACTTCATTACCTGTTATACCTTTGCACGGTAAGGGAGCAGGCTCAAGAAGAAGCTTTGAATCCAAGACAATGATTTGTTTCCACCGTCACAGCCAAAATTGAGAGACTGAAAATGGAGCAACAACCCCCCGCAGAAGAAACTGTGTATATTAAATGCACATCCCAAACAATACGGGCTGCATATGTCAAGCTAACAACTAACAAGGAGGAAAAGAGAAAAAGACAATGTATTTCATGGTGTTGTAACTAGTTGACGATTAGATGTTTTACTGTCCAACTAGCAGAAATCACATTTGGACCAGCAGGCAGGGAAACGATTGCACTATGTTTCCAGAACAAAGATCTGCATCAGCCCAAACGCTTGCTTTCCTTCCCAGAGGTGTTGTACAAGTGCCGAGCTGTAGCATTCAGAGACGATCTAGAGCCTCCTGTAATTTCTGTCACTAGTAATACTGAAAATCTTCAGGGAAATGTAGGAATTAATGATATTACAACTTTTTAGAAACACAGGGAGTAGCAGAGTGCTTTACGAGCCTCGCGCTCTTGCAAGAGGGCACCACTTAAAAGGGGGAAATGTTGCCGCTGCCTAGCGCCCAGGACAGCCCAGGAGAAGGCTTGCCGGTTTGTTTTTGTTTTGGGGAAAAGGCAGAGAAAGGAATTATGGCTAATTAATTGAAAAACATTTTGCGTAACTGGAGTTGATAACAGGCCTATACTTATCATTCTGGAAAAATACTTTTATTCTTTTATCAATCACACAACATACAGAATTCAGAAGTTAGACAAAGAAATAAAAATACTAATACCAGGTAGCAAACACAGGTGACTAAAGGGACCACCAAGTTCAAAGAAAAAAAAAATGCTTCTTTTTAAAGACACACATAAGAACACTTCTGTTGAAGTTAGGGGGTGGGGGAGAATGGGAAAAATAAGGGCTCCCCATACGGATGAAAGTGAACGCACAGCACAAAGACAAGTCTACTTTAAACACATTATTGATGGCTTAATTTCCCCTCAGGGAGTGAACACTATTCAAATTCATTTTTCCTTTTTTTATTTTACCAGCTATTAAGAGCAAACAGTTAGCACAAAGATAATAAGCAAGCAATTATCAGATTGAAGAAAAACGTGTTTCCAAGGTATCTCAGAGAAGTGACACAGGGCATGAAAATGGCACTGCGCGAGGTTTTACCCGGGGACCTTTACAGCCGAATCATGCTCAGTTCTTTCCGACTTCGCAGGAAGGCGGAAACTTAAAAGCTTTTTAACCCCCATCAGTGTTTACACCAATGTCTGCCTAAGCGTTCTACGCAACTTAAGATAATATTTTTCTTTTTAAATGATACATGTCTAGTTCGAGCAGCAGCAGATGAACACCAAGGCAGCTGCTTATCTACTCAAGATGGTAACAATTCTCTAAGTTCTTGTAACGCCCTAGTGACAGACGTTGCAAGACAAAACCAGTTGCAAGACAAAACCACGAGGCCTAGCCAAAGCGATGTTCCTTCGCCCTCAGGCACGTGCGCAGCGGCACTGTTGCGTCCCACCCCTGCTACTCAATAAACAGTCAGCCTTGAAGCGTGCCTGGAGACACTGTGGTAAACTGAAGATAAGCAGAGCTCTCCAATGCAGGCCTCCACAAGTCTCGGCTTGTCTTGTTTTAAACACACATTCAAGTAGCACCCCTTGCTCTCCCCTATTTTCAATCCTGCATCTACGCGGCTTGCTTAAATCCAGTTCAAGTAAAAGCAGTATTTCTCAGATGCCACTTTGCAATTGAAAGTTTTGCTATGATTTAAGTGCATGGAAGTAATAAGCTGTAGTTCAAATGTCCTTCCTTCAAGGTGATAGATGCTGGTCTTTCAAAGGCATTGACTTCAGAGTTTCTGCGATTCTTCAACAGAGCTACTGTGTTCCAGGGGTAATTCTAGTTTAAGATTAAAATGCACCAGAGACCAGGCTTCCACTTGTTTGTCTGTCTGTCTTCCAAGCTAATCGCTTTCTTCGTGTGCAGCACAACTCCCCAGCCAAACCCCCAAGGGTTGGGCATCTCCTCTCGGAGCATCCATGCCAGCCGGGAACTAGAATCCCTTTGAAAAGGATTTTCACACCCTAAATGAGAAGAAAGATTTAGAGGCATGTGATCCCACCACAGATTTCCCGAGGCTCAATGCCTAGCACTGCTGGCACTTCATAAGGAAAAAGGCAAAAGGAGCCATTCAGTTATTTCTATGGCTTACAGAACAAAACCTGGTGGGAAGGGAATACACAAGCTGCAGAAGTAACTGCCAACAAGAAAGGTACATTTTGTATCCAAATGCAAACTCTCAAGCAAGTCTGTTGGGGGGGGGGGGGAACCCAACTTCTTAAGTCACTTCTCTTATTTACCCTTCAAAGACCACATTACAGAGCCATCACTGCCACTTCTATTTTCCACCTATTGCTGACAGCGGTAAAAAACTTGAATCATAAGCCTCAGTTGTCATCCTGGCTGTGCAAATGAACAAAACAACAATGCTTTCAATAAACTTGAACAAATCATCCATGGCTATTTTGCCTAAACAAAGCTACTTCACTTTTGAGCTGGCACACTTATCAGCGATATCTGGTAGAAACACACAAAAACATTTTACAACAGAGTTGAGGTTACAAACCAGCTAAATAAGACAAGTTAAAGCACAGAAATTCATATACCTGACCTCAGTTTTATTCTGCAGTAGTCCATATGACAAAAAAATTAGAAGAACATTTTAGTATGTTGCTGTTCCAGATCAGATGAATGAGTTTTTAAAGACAGGGGTGGGGAGGAAGGTGCTATATGGTACTTTCCAAAAGTGAGGGACCCGTTTGCCTCTCCATCCTACCTTTTCCAGCCTCTAAACACACTCTCTTCCACACAAACACTTACTTCCTATGTTAAGGGTAAACCAAATGAAGCATGCTTTGCTGGGGGGGGGGGAGCTGTCAGCCCCTTGCCCGATTCTGCTGTAGACAACAGCTTTGCCAAGCAGCAGTTAAGGAGATACCTGCCCACTTTGATCTACTGTTGACTTGAGACATTTGTTGCTTGCAAAACTTGTTAAATTAGAGATTAATAGGATAGGTGATACAGTCAGAATAGGGTCAAAAACACTCAAAACAGCAGTAGAAGCAAGCAGGGAGGAACTCGGAACTTGTTACACCTAGTATTGGAAAGCTTCCACCGCGGCCCACGGAATCTGGATCCAACAAGGCATTTTCAAGGTGAACCCACTCACGAAGCTTCCCCTCTTAATAACAGCAGAAGCCAAAAACGTTATTCTCACTCCATTCACTGCGCTTTAGCCCTGTGACCGTGTCCTCATCAAAAATTTTAACGCAACAGATGACCATTGCTTCCAGCAACACTGCTCATGTAGCCGGCATGTTGCTAATCAACAGCCAGAGCAGATGGAATGCAAATCTCACAGCTACGGGAAACCAGGAGGCTGTCACCATCCTTCTCCAAAAATGTAAACGAACTATTATCCGTTGGGAGCTAAATTCAGAGAGAATTCTGGTGAAAGGCAACACTTGAAGGTGTTTACATGGAAATCAATCTGCTCCATTATAAAAAATAAATAAATAAATAAAAAATCATGTATTACAAGGTTATTCTGCACGGTTTTAATCTGCCAGCAATGTATCAGCACAAGTTGTTATTGCCCTAATTTTATTTACTGTGAAGATTTTAATTTAAATCTTAATCTTAATTAAATTTAAATCTTAATCCATTACCTTAACTATAGATATAGTGAGAATGGTCTTAGAAATAATGTTATTCTCTTCTCACCAATAGCTAAGTTGTTTTTTCTGAAAAGTATTTCATGGGATGGAATGGACCCACCTTCAACAGGAGGAAAGAGTGTAGAAGGCTGTGAAAGCAAAGTGGGAAGGTAGGGAGAACACAAAAAAGTCATCAAAAAGTCATACTCAGCTGAAGAACTGTTTTGCTAGTCATGCTTGTACAGACCAGCAATAAGCCAAAAAGAATTAATCACAAGGGTTTCCAGAGTTTCTTCTGAGCATATTTACACACGTAAGTATAAGAAACATTGATGTTGCTCCAGTTCATTCATTCATTCAATTCGCCAACTGTTCTGAAACATGAATAAATATGTAAGTGGTTACTCTGCTCTCATTAGTGACATTCAGTGACTCTAACAAGAGAGCCTAGACCTCCAGTGCACGCATTTCGGCTTGCACTGCCTCTCCCTTGGGGACTGAATAGCAATCAGGTGTGTAATGCATAGATGGTTGCTTTATTCTTCCTATTTAAGCTGGAAAACAAGACAGAGGAGGAGACCGAAAACAATTAAATCAGTAACCCCATAAAAATGGTGTAAATATGCTTAAAGATCTGCTTGAAGGGAGGGGAAAAAAAAACCCTTAGAAAATAGGGAGAAGAAAGAAAGAAAGGAAAAATAAAAATTACTGCAATTGCAGAAAACATGAAACAGATGATGCATTTCCTGCGTGATAGCTTAAATGAGTCCCAGGGCACACCTAAGTCTATCAAACACCAGATTTACATAAAATCATTAATTCATTACAGTCATGAAAGAAAAGAGAGATGGGCTAGGAGGGTCAGGATAGAATGAATGAAATTAAAATTTAAGCCACGGATCTGAGCAAAATCTCCCTAACCATGCACTTCGAGCTTCTTGGAAGAAAGAAATTTCTCAAGCTGTGAAAGACTAAGAAGTCTGCCAACACCAAAACACGATGGTTTGAATACACAGAGAAGTGCACATATGATAGCAGTACCACTCATCTACCCGCACCAACTCCGAGGCAATACAAAGGGAAGCTGCTACTGCTGCTCTTGTTCCTGCTATGGACGAGAGCTACTTGCTTCTGCTTTAGGTTACACCACCCTAAAATAGCTGCCTGGCCTGTACTCCCGCTAAACATGTCTGAGAACTGCCAGATTCTCAGCCATCTCTCTTGACACACTGGAATAACCTTGACTTTTCACGAAACTTCTCCTTGCACCCCTGAAATTATGGTATCTTCGAGCCAAAGTGTGATCCAAAAGATCAGAGATCCCCGCAAACTCACACATGTATGCAAAGGTGTATATTAATTCTCAGATTTCTTCACTGTTTTATCGCTTGATTCTCCCACACCCCCTGCAATTGCAACTCTGAAGCTATTGATCTGCTCTAAGAGGCAGTGTTATCATGGTAAACCCTCAACTAGCATAACTGGTCTTACAGAAGGCTGCAGTCATTCATGAAATGGAACATGGAAGTATTTCCCTTTCTTTTGCCAAACATGCGTATGAAATATGCCAAATGGCAGGTAATAAACAGATGACAGAACAGACAGAGTTAGCAGAAATTCAAGATGGAGTTGTCAAAAGGATGCCAACAACTCTTTGTCAAATAAATATAGTGATACCTATTGCAACAAAAAGCTTTAACATCTCTTTGTTCTCCAGAGGTGAGAACTTCCACAATTGCTACTACGGTTGTGATAAAAATCTCAAGTTCTGTTGAGCAAAGGAGAACTGCATATAACGCACAAGGTCCTTGTCCTTAAGGACCTTAAGACAAGGTCCTTGGTATTAGATTTAAACGCACCCAAGTATCTGTTGACATGTTCGTTTTAATCTCTCAGATGTAAAAAAGGGTCATCAGAAATCTGGAGAATATTTACAAGACCTACGGTTGAAGCAAAGGAAGTAGCTTATACTGAAGACAAAGACAGGAAGTTTTCTGTAACATAGATTTAGATAGCACATACAGTTATATTTTGGGGAAATAATCCAATTTAGGAACCTACTGGCAGCCATTTACAGGTTGTCACGCGCACTTAACATTGAACAAAGCAGCAGAAGTGAATCTGAAAAAACCTTTAACTGTAGGATTAAAGTCTTCATATAGACGAGCGGTCTAACATTTCAAATTTGTGCCCAGAACTGCTACAATCACCATATCATCTGAGTCAAGTCAATTTGGCACTAAATATTCTAAGCAGTTATAAATCAAAGATTTTCACAAGGCCTGCAGGTTTTATGACATGACTACAACAGAGCACAAGGAGAACGCAAAGTATCAAGGCAGTGAACACAAAAGGGACACCGTAAAATGTAATTACGTTAAAGGAAACCATAAAATTAATTGGGAAAAAAAGTATCTTTCAATTTCTAAGAGTGTAATTTAAGTTTTTAAGCTTTTTGTTTCTTTGTATTACACGGTTCGCCGCCATCATTTGCATCAATACTAGAAGCCTACAGAGCCAGGCAACGGAGTACTTCCCCTAACTCTCCACCAGAGCTGTGTGGATGCCCATGCTTACAGCAAGATAAACTGCACCTAACCTACAAAGCCAAATTCTCTGTTGCAGAGTTTGAGCAACCATAAGGCCTGTAGCAGTGAAACGTATAGATCAGCTGACAGTATAAATTACAACAAATTGTTTTGGGGGACATGAGAACACCCACAAGGCACAAAATACAAATACACACAGACAGCCTATATATTCAAGAAGTCCTGGATCATTAAATCGATCTTAATTTTTAAGAACAAGCCTGCAAAGAGCAGTCTAAGTGAGTGCTGTTGAACTAAGGAATATATTTGTTTTTATGTGTTTATTGAACAAGCACAAGTCTAGGAAATCTGTGGCAAGTGACAATTTATAAGGAAGTATTTTTGCAGCTAACTTTACAGATAATGAATTTTATCACTTAATTACATAACTCCAGACACCATGACATCAGAAGACATTATGTAAGGCCCACAGATTCAGAAAGATCTATGATCAGTTCAGCAGGTATATGCCAAAAAGATCTTTCTAAGAAGGTGAAGCTCCATCTAATCCGCAGTGTTTGGGAGAATTTCAGAATGACTGGCCTGGCACGACTGCCTTGCAGCTCTCCAGAACTCCCCACGCCGCTCCCTTTCCCCTGTGGTACATCCAAAACCCATGACTGGGAACGTGATTTTCATTATGAAAGGTGAGGAACAAGCCTGTCAAGGTGATCAGAGACCCCTGGAAGGCCTTACTGTTGTTCTCCAGTCTCTACAAAACAACTTCAACGTCTCCACAGCATTCATCATTGAGGAGATGCTGGTAAGCTGTCTCCAATGTCACTAAAATACGGAAAAGATATGAGGAGTTGTAGCAGGAAAAGTTTTCTTGTCTGTTTTCCTTGCTGCTATCCAGAAAACCCCTATGGGGAACCACAAAGCTCACAGTATTTGCATCACTAGCATCCCACCACAGGTCAGGAAAATAACAACAGGCAGCAAGCACTGAAACTACTCAGCGACAGTAAAACCAGATCCCACCATAGGCTTTACCTGGCAGTTAGCAATCTGCTTCTGGCAACAGATGAATTTGTTCAGGTCTCTATCAGTGGAGAATCTCTCATTGCTGCTACTCATGGACAGAAAGTCCACGGGAGAAGTAGTGGCAGAAGAGACATAAATGAGAATGGAGAAACCTATTCTACATCAGACTAAGCATTATATTCTTGTGCTACTGTACTCCAGTTTAAGAGAAACAGCATGCACACACAACCTGAAGTATCTGCCATCACTGTTTATCAGTGAAACACTACGGTGCTGAGGAACAAAGCAAATGTCTCCTGTTGTGTTAAGCTGGGAGGGTGGTGAAAGACCTTCCTCAGGAGGTGGGAGGGGAAAAACACGGAGGTAGATCTTTATGTGAATTTAAAGCAACCACTTCAAAGAAATTTCTTTCCAAAGAACCAAAAGCCTTCTCACTTCCCAATAGCAAGAACTAAGGTTCTCGTAAACTCTCCAGCTTTTTTGCACATGTAGAGTCATTAATGAATTCTCCACCTGCACATTCACAATTGCTTTTAACATCCGTGCAGTCTGAGACCAAGATCGTATCAGTGAGTCCACTTCTGGCAGCCTTCAAAAATGAAATGCCAAAGCAGTCCGGTGACATCTTTGACCTATGACAACATTATAGGTTCTTGGAAGGAAATCCCTAATGAAACCAAAAAAGCTTACAGCTAAGTGCTATAAAACCTTGTCAGATTTGCCATCACTCAACAGAAGAGCTGCATCAGCAAGGCAAAAGTGAAAAACTCAGTCCCAGGATACGTGAAGGTATGACGAAGGCTCCCATCCAACCAGGAGCAGCAGTGGCTTCAGGAAGATAATCCCAGTGGCAGCTGCAGGGTACGTACAGGAGACCACAAAGCAAGCACTTCTCCTAGATCATGCTCAATTCCAGAGTCAGCAGATAGATGTAGGAGCAAAGAGCTTGCTTTTGGTGAAGAAAAACTATAACATAACTTGGAAGAAAAAAATAATTCCACAGTTTAACTTTCACCTCCCTCTCTTCTTTTACCCATTTCCTGCACAGTTCTTAGATACCCTTTCACCGAATCATGGCTAATTTATTTTTAGAGTCAGGGCACTGTGAAACACGGACTGTGAATGCACAAGAGTTTCCAGTTAAGAGCACTCTCCAATGCAATTGCGTGGGGTGGGAGACATTTCACCACCACTTCTATCAGACCGGCATGCCAAAAGCTCCAGCATCTCCAAGCGGCACGGTCCTCAACGCGTGCTACCCCTGCGAGAAGGAATGGTATTTAAAGCACACTAACGCCTCATTTTCCCCTCTTTCACCCTTCGAAATTATTCCACGTTGGCAACTCCTGGCATCTGCCAGTTTGGGAAGACTGCTCATGTTTTCCATGAGCCATCGCTTGGAAGGCTACGTGCCTCTTCCCCGAGCGAGCAGCACAACGCGCACGCCGTCTTCGCGTGTTCGCTATTGTCTGTTCTCCCACTCGGCTGGAATTCCTACGGGATACTGACAGATTTCAGTGGTACTTTAATAATAGCCTAATAATTGTTCCAGACAATAACTTACATTGTGCGGAGCCCCAGCGTGCTGGGGGAAGTGGGAGGGGTTGCCTTGGTAACACAATGGGGGAAAAAAAGAAAAATCACAGGAGGAAGGGACAGGGAGTTAAAGGACACGAACTGATGCATTTGCTCCCTGCTCAGACATCCACGGGAAACAGTGAACCTGGCAAAAAAGGGAGGTTCCTATCTTCTCATCAGAATGAGTAAATATTACTTAAAAAATTATTTGGAGATGACCTAGAAATTAAGGCTTGGGTAAAATAAAGAGGATGCCAGCATGCACATTACATAGGCTTTGGAGGAAACGGACAGTTGGGGCAAGGCAGCAGCCTTTGGGGAGAGGCGAGGCTTACAATGCTCCCATCACCCACCCAGAAGACACCGGCAGTAGGGGCAGGTAGTTTGCGAGTTGAAATTTCACCAAAGAAATGCACAGCAGAGCCCCACACAGACAGGAGTCTGGCACTACGGATCGTATTCCCCGATTTCTTCCTTTCCAGTATTGAGGGGTGGGATTGCTGAGCTAAAATTAGCCTCACGTTCTTCCCCCCACCTCCCAACCATCCCCCCAGGACCAACTCTGCAACAGCCTCAGACGAAGACAGAGGCTCCTGACTACCGGATGTCACACGCTTTCCAACCACAGCAATCACTCTCTAGCGGCTGGTATCCTCCTTGCTATGCTTAAGGAAGGCATAAGGAATCAGACAGTAAACGCTTTCTTTTAGTCCTAGTTATATATCATAAATGAGTACGGCAGTTGAAAATACATGTTCTCAACCTGAAGGGTGCATAACCTAAATTTTATAACTTTTATCAAGAAAAATGTAACTGCTAGTAAAGATGCCATTATGATTTATGCAGTAAGGGCTAAAGGTGGCAGACACTAGAGAATTCAGCTTGCTACCAAAACCTGTCCTGAATCAGAGTAAGACGTAAGCTTGTAGTCTAAACAGCTTTCTCAGTGTTGGAGGAAAGGTAATGAGGGCAGTAAACTCATTTCTCAAATGTTCCAGGCTTATGTTTTCTCTTTGCTCTATTTTGATCAAATTGACAGCTTTGTTTGAAAGACGTTAAATGCAACACACAGCAACTCAAACCCAGCTTTTAAAACATGGCAAGGATTGCATCTGTATGTCTGCAAAAACACATGTACAGACTACACATTCTTGCATTTGTCCTACAGCATAGAAAAAAACTTCTGCAGCAAGTGCAAGCAACCTAGCTAATCCCTTCATGTTGTTTTTATTCTACAAGCCTGCAGAAAAACTGGCTGCTCCCCAGGAAAAAGCATTCAGAAAAAGGACTTGGTTATTATCAACATAATGGCTTGCAGGTCTGTGCTCCTCAAAATCCGAAAGCGACAGCAGTAGATACAGCAGACTGGCAGCCAACAGCTTGCTCTGCCCAAGCAGAGATCACATTAATGGATGTATTAAGGCCAACATGCCTAGCAAATTACAGAAGCACAGTCGTTGATAGGAGTCAGGCAGCAAAGATGCCACTGAAAATGCTCCCCTAGCATTTTCCCATTAGTTATCTCAAATTAAATGCATTTTCCAGAACACAACAAGAACAATGATAACTAATAACATTTCAGTCCCATGATACCATTTTATGTCCATCTGTTTCACAAAAACTATCAATGACTTGACATATTTACATGCACTGAACTGCTTATACAACATGTAACCTGCACCGTAAACATCTGCTAAGGAAAGCTAGAGTAATCCTTTACCCTGCGATCACACCGAAGGCTGCTTACAAGAATGAAGGCTAACAAAGGAAACCCAGGAACAAAGTATCTAAGCCCCGAGATGACGGCTGGTGCAAGACGAAGCAAAGAGAGCGTGTCTGCTGAAGACAAGGTCATTTGGAAGCTCTGAAAGCTGAACAACAGAGGACCACGAGCTAGACGGGAGTAGGAGGCATTCTCGTGTACAAGAGAGGCAGCTATTCACCATGGCTCACCCTGCGAATAAAAGCTGCCTCAGTCATGCACTAACAAGGCAGCTCGCAGGGGGACACAATAGGCAAGAAAAATCACTAATAAAAGAGAGGCAGGAGGCTCTCAGAAGGGCGA
Organism: Dromaius novaehollandiae; assembly: GCF_036370855.1. Classification (NCBI taxonomy): domain Eukaryota; kingdom Metazoa; phylum Chordata; class Aves; order Casuariiformes; family Dromaiidae; genus Dromaius; species Dromaius novaehollandiae. Next base: position 10,794,874 of record NC_088105.1, on the reverse strand, counting down.
AGGACAAAGAGACCCTCTTCAAAGGAAAAAGACCTGGGCTGATAAGATGGACTCCTTCCAGCCTGCACTTTCTTCCCAGCAGCCAAGTAAAGGGGTTGGGCTTCTTAGTATTGCCTTTGGAAACACCATCAGAATATGGATATTTAAAAGCATGTTCTGGCACAGATCCAGTTTCCTTGCCAGCAAGATTTTTGACCTCTAACACTGAGCAAAATCCTACTAATTGCAGAATTGTTCTTTCTTCAAAGAGTCATTTCTATAAAGACATCAGAGGAGGCCCGTAACATTTGTTTATTCTGCAAAATACTTTATGGAAGAAATTCAAACCTATAGGGATCAGAAAGAAAACAACACTCAGTCCTAGCTAACTACAGAGAGCTCAGTTGATTTTGGATTTCACATTTCAAGCAGTCTGCAGAACGCTGAAAGAAAAGCTGTTAGCTTTCCCTGTGAACTGGAAACATCACCGACAGAGGAGAAAAAGAAAAGGGGGATCAAGAAAGGGCTGGAAAGGTGAAAATCCCTTTTGACATCTTAATCGTGTTTTGCTTTGTATCACAGGATACCAGACGGCATCGCAGCAATGAAAGTGGCAGCTGCCTCTGCTATCAAGCGCATTTATCTGATGCGTTCTCAAACCTGGGAAGGAAGCAGACCTACGATAGTGCAGATTAGTTTGGCTATCTGAATTGATTAACCAAACCTACAGATACGACTAAAAAGACAAGTTTATCTACAGTAAATACGTTCAGATTTTCTTCTGCCAGATAACTGACCCCACTAGAGCACTGTAATCCATGTTTCAACATGAGTACCTAAGCCAGTCATCAGTATCTTCGATGTCTACAATCTGTTGAATTATAGACGCAAGAGCGTGCCATAAAGGCATTTCTTCAATTAAATAGCTTTTATTTCCAAATAAGCCAAATAATCTTTTCAATATCCAAAAGATTACATTTACTTTTTGGTATTCCGGGTAATAAAATGTGTGCAGAGTAAAAGCTCACTTAGAAAGATTCCTAAACCTTACCTATCTTTTAATCCCTTACCTATATTTTTTTCAGCTGAAAGAACTCTGAGGAAGTTTAGATAAATGCTCAAAGGAAGAGAATAGAAGAGAAATACCACGACTATGAAAGACTACTGTGGATACTGAGACTATACAAATACCCTGGGGAAAAAAGGTTAAAGAAAAGTAATATTATTTTAATAGGTTCAAAACTAACCCGATACTAATAAGTACATTAAACACAGTAGAAAAATACAGCATTAAAATATAGGCGTAAAATGGGAAGATTAGCAGGTTACTGTACTTTTGCAACAAGTATGCTACAAGACAGACAGTTTAAAGCAAAACCAGGATCTTCAAGGAAATCTCCGCCAGTTTCTTGAAAATTAAGCAAAGAAGAAAATGGAGACATGGACAGAAGTGCTTGTTTAGGAAGCAATTTGATAAAGTTGGTCTTTTCCATGCCAGAGTTATAGCTCAGAGTAAAAATTAGGCAGGACTGGAATCCAATCAATTCGATTATGAAATTAAACGAGTTTTGCCATTTGTTTTTTAAAGAAATATTTCTTCAGGTCATGTACTCACAAATATAAGGTAATAAAACATAGGTAAGAAGGGTGCACAGAGTTGGTTGAGAAACAATGAGCTGGAAAATACACTGTGAGTAAATACTAGAACTCCTACACCTTGTCTGCAAATAAACTTATATTGTCAACTTCAAGCAAATAATTAACAGTATAACCAGTAAGGAGCTCTAGGTAGGCAACGTCTGAACTGGTTATTTCCGAAAATGCAACCATTACAAGGAACCTGGTAAAACCACTAGTTTGACCTTCCTGCCTCTGCACCCCAGGTCTTTGCCCCAGTCCTCCCGCCTTGCAGTCCGGCGTCTGCCCCTCTGCTGTTTCAGCACAACCACCTGTAGGGCTGGGCTGAGCTTGAATCAGGGAACTGACCCACCTTTAGAAAAAAGCAAGCACATACTACCCCTGCACTCTCCCTTCCCCTTCTCCCTGCTACGCTTAGAGAAAAACTCAAAAGCAGAACTACTGCCTTTTTTGCAGGTTCTTGCTTTGGTGCACAGCACCATTGCACAGACCCCTGTGGCAGACCACAGCAATGGGAATAACAGGACTTGGGAGGGAAGTATTCCTGAAGCCAGCGCTGCTGTTGCTTTTTGCTGCGAAACCATGGCTCAAGCTTCCAGCATTTACAGTAAAAACAGGCTCTCTGATGGCAAGCATACCAGACTGGACAAAACATCCCTAAGTGCTCAGATTTCTTAAACTCACATGACCAGCGGCCCATGCACTGTCAGTGGGAGTCACCTTTGGCAGCTGTGCAGTTATCTAATAAATGAATAAGAATACCAAATCTATTAAGAGAAGATAAATAGAGATTTTGGCTGTTCAATATCCCCCTTTACTTTTGAAGGTCATGTACACACTCAAAACCCTACGAGTCTGAACAGAGTGTCTCTAAACCTGTCTGAATTTAAAGAAATACACCCTTTTCTCAGAGCAGACCCCTGTTTTTAATCGTACAGGCTGAATTAAATGGCAATACACCATACGATTTTGAATACAAGTTACTTGTCTGGCATATCAGTGAGTCCTCCTTGAGATGGGCTTGTTTACAAGCAAATCAAGCCTGACACAAGGTATACAATGTCTGCAAAGGAAAGCTGTTGGGACTTGTAAGCTGGAACAAACAAGAATATCTCTGTAGTCTTCCGCCGGCTGGAAGTGTTCCTACAAATATTCCTGTTCACCTCAGAAAGCAAGACAGCAGTTCAAAGGAAGCCCTCTACAACACCCACATCTGTTACAAAAAATGCCAAAGATATTCAGGCTGAGAAAGAGACTAAGAGCACTAGGGTTGCTCAGTGTTAGGAGGAGATGAAGAATGGCAAGGTCTCATTGCTGTCTGCAACTACATAGTGGGAGGGTACAGAGAAGACAGAGCCAGAGCCTTCTCGCAGGAGTAAAAGGACAAGAGGCAACAGACAAGTTGCAACACAGAAAATCCCAGCTAGGGAAAGTGTTTTCACTATAAGGACGGTCAAATGCTAGAAGAGGGCCCAGAGGTGTGGTGGCACCTCTCTCCTTTGGAGATACTCAAAACTCAGCTGGATAAGGCCCTGAGCAACCTGATCTAGTTGCACCTGCTTTGAGGAAGGGTTTGGATCAAAATGCTCCTGAGGGCTCTTCACCTAAATTATTCTATGAAACTGCAAGGAGCATCTCTCATCACTGGAAACATGTAATACCTCAAAATGAAACTGAAAAACATTCCTGGAGGTGGACAGGTTTCTCATTGGCTTTTTTGTTATATTTAAGAAAGATAATAGACTCAGTGGTCTGTTAGTAGAGGCTTCACACTCCAGTATTACTCTGCTGAACTGAGAAGACACTGTTTTTACAGTGAGGTTTGAAAAAAGGGATGTGCCCCATGCTCTATGATTTTTCTCAATGTGATGAAATGGAAGAAAATATGGAAATAGCTATTATTTGGGAAGTCTCAAAGGCATCTAAAAGCAGAAAGGGAAACTTTATACACCTCTCTCTCCTCCCCTAAAATCCCTTCCAAAATAGCTTCTTTACAAACAGTAGTACCTGCAGGAAGAAGAGCTGCAGAACATCATTAAAGACTGCTATTCTGCTGATCAAAAATGAATCTGGAATACCACTGTAGTCATAAAAAGTACACAACTGTTACTTGCAAAGTTAAGTTGTATGCGCTTCACATCAAAGTGTCGTTTCCAAACATGGGAATACTACAGAAGAAAAACTGGTTCATTTAGGATCAAAACTAGAAATCCAAGCCAGAAGTTTTAAGTCATAATCACTTTAATCATTAAGAATGTTTATCTATATTGTGGGGGGAAAAAAAAAAGACTTGAAAAAAGTAACAAATCTGTGTAGGAAAGCGCAGTTTCTTGCAAGGGCAAGTGTTGCTACTCTTCACCTGCGGGCCAAAGAGGCAGCTTCAGCCAACGCTGAAGCCATGTACCTGCCAGTACTCCTTCCACGCTGTCCCCGCACTCCTGACAAGGCTCAAGTCTCTCAGCCCGTGGTGCTCTTGGCCAGAAGAGCTTTGCAGCGGCATTGAAATAGCACACATGATATTTGAGATAAGTGGGTGGGGAATTGGACAGGCATCACTAGCAGATTTGCACAGCCATGCAGAAGATCACAATCTAATTGTTTTAATTTATAGATTAAAATATGTATTTTAAAGTAATTACCTAGATGAATGAGCATGAAATGCATCATTAACCTAAGCCTACATTTGTATTATCCATTCTTAAAACTCCCAAAGCCTGAAATTATAGCCTTGTCTCTGCCCAGGGCTATACCACACCATTTGAAGTTGTCTAGTTAATATAGCTGAATCCCTGGATTCGCATAAATCCATCACTGCAGAGAAAAGCTCTAATCCAGCTCAATATATCACACCCAACTTATCCAAAATCTTTATTTTTCTGTTACAAAACTAGTTTGATTAGGAAAAATCTGTTTTATTAACTAAAATTCTAGATTGATTCCCACTGAGAGAAGAGCAAACACTATGTCTTTCTTTTATATTGGTAGTATCCAATGTTTAGGTGTTCTCTCTCTCTCTCTCTCTCTCTCTCTCTCTCTCTCTCTCTCTCTCTCTCTCTCTCAATAAACACCCCAACTTCCTTCCAGAGTTGGGAGCAGCATGTCCAAGCACACTCTGCGACTAGGCAGAGAAGCCTCTTTTACAGGCTTGTAGAGCTCAGCTATGAAGACGGTTCTCGGCAGTGTTTAAACAGACACACGTGAGACCGGCTGCACACTACCAGCCACCACTTATTTCACAGATAGTCTCTGCCAACTCTACTTTAGGGGCCATTCAACTACTGTTAAGGAGAATACAGATTTTTGTAAGCTACAAGTAGTTATAGGTGGAAGCCAGTGAAGGGCTTAGTCTCAGGTCTCACTTTCATTTTTGTGAAAAGCAAGTCTGAGTAGCAACGTATTGGATGACAAACTAATCCTGTGGCCTGTGGGAGGGAAGTGAAACCAAGAAGGCCTCAGAGCTTAAGAAAGCTGTAGTCACTGCCATGCTTATTGGTCCCAAACCTGATTAGGCTTCTGCAAGTTGCTCGACAGCTGCCAACTCCAAAGTAATCCTTATGTTCTGCATTTTATTTTGCTTTAGTTACCCCCCATGATTAACTCAGTTCCGCTCGAGTTATCCTCAGAATTCCCTCCCCTGGCGCATGGCTAGTACGGCACACAGGGCTGATCCAAAGAGCTGGAGGCCTAACAAGCAGCAGCAAGAGCACCAACCTGAACTGCTACCTGCTATATCACAGCTGAAGAACAGACTGCCAGTTAAGTTAGTCAACACAAAAAACAGGCACTTCTACCTGCCAGACACCTTGTGACCTCCACTCGTTCCCAACAGCAGGGCAAGTGTCCCGCAGTTCTGCTCTCAGAACTAAGGCTGTTCTGCAGTTAGCCTTTGAATCTTCAAATAATGCAGAGGTCTTCACTCCTGGCATGGAAAACACTGGCGTTCCACTTGCATGGGGAGGCAGGCATTGGGGGGAGAGGGGGAAAAAGCACACGTTTGATGGCCTCACCCATAGTGACAAAGACATCTCCAGAGATCATTGAAGGAGAAAAGACATTTGACCAAGCAGTAGTAAAACAGGAATTATGACATTAGGCAGTCTTTGCAAATTTGTAAAGCAAAATATTTACTCCAACTGTGGTGAGAACAGACAATAAGGCTGCAGAAACCAAATAACCCCCCCCCAGCTTTTTAATGTGCAACGGGAGCAGCAGCAAAGATCTGGACTGCAAGCAGAGCAAACTGCCAAGAATTCACGTGCCTCATGAAGGCTGTAATACCAAGAGCCCCTAAAACCAAAAAGGTACATGGGAAGGAGAAGACTTAGCTAAAGCACCAAGTTTTAAAGCTATCATCTTATTATCAAGATGTCGTGAGTTGGAACTATACGAATGTTTGAGGCATACTGGAAACCACTGGTTTAATTAAGTATATTGTAGAGAATGCTTCTGATACTTTATATAGTCCTCATGTTGTGTCAACACAGTGGTACGCACAGCAAAGACAGCACCCCATACATAAACACAGAATGAGGTATTTCTATATGTATTTAAACAGTGACATGGCCCAGGTTAAGAATGAAAACAGATGGAAGTAGTAGAATTCATCTGGAACAGAGAGGAGGAAATGCAAAAGAAAATCAAAATAAACCCTTAGACATGAGGAGCAAGGCAAGGGCTAGGTCCTCCAAAGAACTTACAGGTCACCACCACACCCTCCCCTGCTATTGGTCTGGCCTTTAACATGTTCACTTAAAGTTGTGGTAGTTTTATCAAGCATTGCTCTTGTTTTAATCTCCAAAGAAGGGCTGGAATGCAGGAAGTCTGCCTAGTACTGAGAAGGGAGCAGGAGGCATGAACGTGCATGCATGGAGAGACCTCCAGAATTCAATGTCACTTTGGAATGAATCATGGGGCAACACAAGCAGGGTCTTTTCCTGGCCAACCAGGAAATACTGCAAGAAATACTTGCACATTTGATGAAGCAAAGAACACAAGATTGGGGGACTTGAAAATTTAAGTCAGGCAAACAGGCCATCTACCTAGAGCAGTGCTAAGAGAAAGATCACCAGTTAAAGTATCTGCTCTCACATTAAAAAGACAAAACCCAGAAAAAGGACGCTAAATAACCAGGTACCAAGACCATTCCAGACTTAGTTCTACAGCGAGATCCAAGAAGTTCTCCTTAGTTCTATTAGTTCTATACTGAAAGCAAGCACAAATACCTTGTTTCCCATCTTGCTTTAAAAACGTATAATGTAAAAATGGGTCCAGCTATTGAGATAGAAAGGATTACATCCCTCATATCCACTAGCTAGCATTAAAAACACACAAAAGAGCAACCTAGCTAACAGAGCACCATGATGTTGTAGGTGTGAATTGAGAACACACCAGCTTGGTTTGGGATTTTTTTTTTTTAAATAACAGAAGAAAAAATTAATCTAAAAAGTGTATTGGTACTGAGATGTCTCTACATGTTTAAATACGCATAGCATAGGAACTTTTATCAGCACCAGAAACGGGCAACAGCTTTAACGCTTAATAACCTCAGATAAAAAATTCAGATGAGCCTGATATGACATGTGCTTGTGATACTCAGAAGAGTAAACTGTTTTGACACATGACAACATCACTGTTTAGGTGGTGTGCAATTTCATTCTATAGACTAAAATATCAAAGGTGTAATTTCTTCTATCCTCTTTTCTAAGTAAGCATCCAGTCTACAAGGGGAGCATTTACCTGTTTTGATTAAAGCTGTCATGAGGTCAATGCTACAAAGCCACCACAACAGTTTAGCTCCTCAGTTGCCAAGCCACAAATTTCTGGTGAGTCTCCATTTCTTCAAAATCAATGTTACTGCTGAACTTGGATCAAGAAATGGGAAAAATCAATCAGAAGACAACACTGGAAAGGACACTAAATGTTTTATTTCAAGTTAGGTTATTTCAAGTTAGGTTTTTTCAAGAACTACACTACTTGCTGTAGCATACGTTGTCTTTTGGTAAAACATACCTAACAGCCACAGTTTTAAGGTTCAAAACATCATTTCCCACTGCCTCTGGACCAAAGCTTTGTGTATTTTCTTTTGTATTAGATTTGTTTCCAGATAAGGAAATTAAACAGAATTACAACCAAGAAACAGCTTAAACAACATGATTCCTTTGGAAGCCTGTTGCAAAGCAGCAGCTGAGTACTCAGATTGTTTATTTCAATAAATAGACCTTTATTTTCTCTTCACACTTCATGCAACCATAAACCACTAGGCTCATTCCTGTGTTTGTGAAGTTTTATTTGGTTGACCGACTTTCTTTTCGAGTACACAAAGAAAAGTCTTTATTTAGACCATTCAACTTTCAGGAGCATAGCAAGTGGCATTTAATGCATCTTTTGTGTAAAAACATACAATTCAGGGGAAAAAAAGCAAGCAGAATCTCAACGGTAACTGGAAATATCACCAGTTTGATAACTGCATTAGAAATGTAAAGCTAAACAAACATTGAAGTTCACCATGTCACCTAAATAACAGTCTACCAAGAGCTGTTAAAGAAGGGAGAAAAGCAAATGCAGAGTGAGGAAGCACGAATCATTAGCAGCGACCCAAGAGCTGTCTTAAAAAAAAAAAAAAAAAGCACACATTAACATTTCAAAATCTCCCTTGGGCTTAGCTAATTGGTATGATCAATTCTGGTTTGTTCACAAAAGCCTGGACAGCTAGCTAGAGGAGGGTAAGGAAAGAGCTACAGAACGGGAGATGCAACTTTAATGAGCTTTTAAAACTGAAGACAACATCCCAATCTACAAGCAAGTGTGTTCCTGCCCCAGAGACCACCTTAACAAAGCACAGCTTCCCACCTGACGGGCAGCTGCGAAGGGCTAGGCAGAAGACATGAGCACGCATTAATCTCCTTCTGTGAGCGCCTTTGAATTATAACTACCTAATTCGTATACGTCAGCATCAAGCGAGATGCTCCCAGAAGCCATTCGCTGCCACCCTGACGGCAGTGAGCTTTCTAACAAGTGGCTGATTAGACCAACCCAAAGCACCGTAGCCTACATCACTAAAACACAGAGATCCGTAGCAGCTTTTAGGGACAAACCTGGCCATATTTTGAGCACTTAAAGCCAAACATGACATTTCAGCTATATTTTGCCCAACACGATAAGACAGCACTTTTGTATTATCAGATAAATGTAATTGGACCAGGCAAAGATTATCACTAACCCTTCACTCCAGGTAATGTCTCACTCTAAGATAATGCACAGACCGGCTGGCTAACTAAGCCTGTCCATTAGCCTACTTTTTGGATGGAAAGTAGCTGAGAAGCCAGTTGGGAGAACTATGTTACTTCAAGTGCTGGACAATGTCTCATTCACCATATGCTGCAATAAAATAATGGATCCTTCTTCAGAAGCAAAGAACTTTTAATAGCACTTATTACACAAGTTCTAATATACCGGGATTTATTTTAGGAAATAGGTGTGGTTTTGATTTCTAAACAGTATTTACAAAGATCAGGAAATAACAAAACACTTGGAAACATACTTTCGGTACAGATGACACATAATCCTCTTAAGAAATAACTATTGTGAAGAATGGATAAGAGTTCCTAAGTATCCAGTGTCCTTGTTCTTTTCCTCACACATAATCTGGCTCAATCCAAAACCTCTCACTAAGGTGCTACACACGCACTCTTCACTACTGCTCCTCGTAGCTGACCATCATCTTTATCCTAGCACCACGTTTCCAAGACAGCCCAGCACTGTACTCATTTTCACTTGGTCATGCAAAACAGGATTTTGAGGTACATTTGCAGAGGTGAAACACAAATGGTTTATACGGGGGCATCCTGCTTGCCCGTGTTAGTTACCGCTTCCAGGATTAATAAAATACTGCTTGGTAAAATACAGCCTTCACATCCAAAGGCGTTTCAGCTCAGGTGAAAAACAAACAAAAACAAAAACACCAAAAAGCAACCCTCCCCCCGCAATGACTGACCAATTCCACATCTCCATAAGGCAGGTAAGCTTCCTATGTCAAATGACCTCTACCAGTGGGTTTGAACAGAATTTAATATTTCTTTAAAAGAAGCGATTTCTAGTTTATGATTTTAGAAAGCATCCTAAACACAGACTGCAAACTATCCCAGAGCAAACTTTGTCACGACTGCAGACAGATCCCATGCCTTTATGTCACTCAGTTGTTTTTCCAAAAGACGGGGTAAAATTAACGCACCATTCTCAGAAGCAAGAAATGACACTGGCCCCCCGCCATACTTTAAATTAAAGCAAAAAAGGGACAAAAACATCCCACCCTCTCCATTAAACATTTCCAGTAATTCTGCAAGAGATCAGACTCCACATTTCTTTCCTCAGCAAATGCAAAGAAAACCTCATCTTACAAACAGTGCTAATCCAGATGCTCTTGAAATCCAGAGTGACCAAAATCCAGGATCTAAAAAAATAAAAAATGTCCCGGAATGTTTTTTCCTTCCAATAAGAGAGCACGGGCTGAAGTTCACGAGCAAACATTCTCACGACTGAGCACATATGTACCTTACAGCAGCTGCTGTATTTTTCAAATCTTGGTCAGTAAAAGGATGTTAAGAGCCAAGGACACTTGACAGCTGAGAGGCAAGAGGAGCGCTTATTAAGAAAGGGAAGACCAAGAGAAGATTTGCAAACCAGCAGATGGCAATTAATGCCCTTCTGAAATGGAAGCGCCAGAGCTCATCTCCATGTGCTGAGACCAAAACGGACTGCTCGAAGAGCCGCTTTCCTGGGGAACAAAGGCACCGTGAGGAAAGCTGCTACTCGGGGCACAAGCAGAGTAACCGGATGACAGGGAGTGCAGGAATCCCAAGATAGATGTAATCCAAGGATACACAGTGTCCATTTGGCTGAGCTCATTCACACACTCTCTCACTCTCTCACTCCACAACTTTTTTTTTTTTAATATATATAAGAAACAGATACAGTTAAGCCCCTCTCTTATGAGATGTAAAAGAAAAACTGCACATAAATTAGAATGTGTAAAAAGTGGCATCCTCAGAGGTTTGCATTGCCAGGCCACTGTATAACAAGTTAATTTTACAGTTTATTCCTGCCTTCATACAATGATAGAGATACTAGAAGTAATCAAAAAAATTGACTAAAGCCTTGAAAAATATTGCTTCAAGCCATTATAACTATTATGTTTTGACTTGAGACACAAATAGCAAAATGCAAAATGCTGACTTCAAAGATAAAAAGCTCAAAGGATAGCCAAATCATGTTTTTCTATTGCAAAAGATAATTGTAATTCTGTTCAATAGTGTATCTAACTGAGAAATTCAGAGTGGATATGTTTAAAGATCTGTTACAATGTCCTTAGACAGAAAATCTTTGATAAAAGACTTTTGTTCACATAAGGTATGTCCATCTTGCCAGCTGCATTGTAAGAACAGCCACATCAGCTTAGGCCAAAGGGCTGGTTAGCCCAGTCAAGTTCATCCCCAGCATCACACAAAAATAGTTATCCAATGAAGAACACCAAAAAAAGCACAAATATGGAAGGGGAGCTTATTCTAAATAACCACAAATAGTTGCTTTTGGAGAGAGTAAGGGGCTTCCTTGACTTTGTGTTTAGAACTTAAATATTTGTATTCTACAGTCTGTTGAATTCCTTTTTGAAGTCGCTTCTAACATCCTCCAGATCCCGCGACAAGGAGCTGGCTATTCCTCTGCAAGGAACGACTTTCGTTGTGAATCTGGCACCTGCTACTTTCACTTGATACTTGTTCTTGTTTTGGAAGAAAGAGTAAACTGTTCACCTCCTTTGTACCAGGCAGACCTCTATCAGATCACTTCTTCAAGGCTGAATAGCCCTAATCAGCTCAATCACTCCTCAGGCAGAACCATTCTATGTCTTTATTTATCCTTATTGCCCTTCTCTGTACCTGTTGAAGCTTTGCTGCAGGTCTTTTGCAATAGGATAGGCAGTGGGGAAGAGGAGCAACACCAGAACTGCACACAACTGGTCTGATAAAAAGCTATCATCTTTCCCTACCAACCTTGCTTTTATGTGATAAAGTTTTCTCCTGCCTCCAGCATGCCATGGGGCATCTTCCCTCCACCTCATATGATGGTCTGGTTAAGGCAATCCGAATTTTCATCAATCCTAAACCAAATCATTTCCTTATCTGAAAACAGCAGCATTGCGGAAGTTATCTACTGATTTTATCAGTGGAGAAGGCCACAGAATATAGCACCTTCTTCCCACACTCCGTTCTCTAATCCTTGCGCTAACTTGGTCGGCTTCAGGTGCAAAATAAAGGCCTGTGCATCATGTCCAACTCCAGTCGGAATTCAGGCACATCCACAACTGTACATTTCCGCATTTCACTATGACTCTGCACGCCTCCTAAGGCAACATATAAAGCCCAGGATGAAACACAGAGCAACCTGACACAAAATACTGTCAGCCAAAAAAGACTGGCTGTGGACAAATCAGAAGGGACTTATTTTATATCCATCTTCCTTACGTCCTGCCAGTTTCTAGGAGTCTTGTCCAGCCATTTGAGTACACGGTCCTTGATAAAGCATCAGCCAAAACCATAAAAATAACGTATAAAAAAGCCTGTATCCTCAAGCTTAATTTCCACAGTTGGGTAGCAAGCATAGCAACACTGTGCTCTTTCACAGGGATACAAGAGACATCTCAAAAGTCAGCTTAGTAAGATTAATAGTCAAAGAGATGAATCAACATGAAAAAAGCAGACACAACACTGAACCCATTTTGAATCCTCATGTTCAGAGGATCAAAAAGAAACAGAAACACACTGATTTTTAATTATTCACGTGCACTCCCCATACACACACCTTGAACATTCAGCACAAATACAAAGTGCTTGTGCATTAGCAAAGCCATCAGCCTCCCAAGTGCACCAGCTATGCCACCACATGCAGTTCCTCTCTTCTGAAACAGCTCTCGATCTGACACACAAAAGAACAATGTTCAGAGTTACAAAAAAAAAATTCAAGTAACTGATATAACACGTCTCTGCTGAGCACACCTTTTCATATGCCTCAAGTATAATAAGCCTAGATCTTTCACTAAAATTTTGCTAGTATATTCAGACAACAATGAGAACTTCAAGGAGACAACAAATAGAGCCAGGCTCTCGCGCAAGCTGGGAGGCAGTGCAGTACTCTGCAATGAGTTAGTTTTAAAGCTCAAGGTGGAAAGTTTTTACCACGACAGTCTCTGAGGGCTGAGGGGGGGCAGGCAACAGCAAATGCTGAGTTTAAATTAATTTCTTCAACAGAAAGAACTAACTTTTGCTAGAGTGTGGTTAGTGCAAATAAAGTATATTCCTTCAGCAGATCAACTCTTTTTCAAGTGTATATTAGCAATGCAGTCAAGTCTAACTCCCCTAGCCTCCAATAAATTTTCCCCTACTCATTTCTTACTACCACTACTGCTCTAACCCCTCAGTTTCCAGCAAGATGAGAGCAGGTCAGGTAAAAGACAGGTCAAAAAAGTAATAATCTGCAACTTCAACCCACACGAACCTCATCATCACATTCTGCTAACGTGTAGAATCCTGCTACTGTTAAAAGATTCCCTTTTTTTTTTTTTAAGGATTGATAACAAAACTTTAGCCAATGCTTTCACATTCCCTTGCAAAAAACCAAAATAAAGTAAGGAATCCAAGGTATTAATTCTATTTTTGACTCCCCAACAAGAAATCTGAACACTTAGCACACTTTCCAAGGGTAAAAGGTTTTTGCTCTGATGCCAACTCCAACAAGATCGCTGTCCCGACACATCACTTTCCCGAAAGCATTCAGGTGAAAAGACAATCTATTAAAGAGATGTCATTTGTGGTTAGCTCAAGCTGGCTGCAAAGGACAACGCAATCAGCCAGTCACCACTCTGTCCAGTGCCCTTCACAAAATTATCCACAAAACCATGAAGTGTTCTATTCGTTTACACTAGATGTCTTTTCTCCTCTCACATATGTGTCACGTACCAGTATACAACAAAACAGAAGTTATTTCCCTCTTTCCCTCTCTCAAATATTTTTATTAGCTACAAAATTATATAGCATTGGAAGTCAGAGTTAAAAATCTCATTTTACAGCATTAATGCTTTTTGGTTGTAGGAACAGTTAAATATAGTCAAGCTAATATACAGTCATTAATGGAAGAAAAAACCGACACATTTGATGACTCCTCAGGGCCACAAATCTGTCTGGCTTGCTACCACTGTAGCTGGAAGAAAAATTCAAGAAAACGCATTCAGACTTCAGTTGTTCTGTTCTGTATGAAAAACACTAAAATTCTGAAGTGCCAAAACTGACATTATTACATTATTAATTGGAGTGGGGAGATTGCTGGGGGGGGGGGTGTTTTTTCTTTTTTTTTTTTTTACAGTCACATCCTACTACCACCACTCTGCAAAACGTCAGCCAATTACCCATGAACATACACACAAAGCATGAGGAAACGCAAGGCTAAGGCCTCCCTTAGGCCTTTCATTCTCATGGTAGATATCTTGCTTTTGCAGCCTCCCTGTAAGCACGAGAACATCTTCTGATAGACTCAAGTTTCCATGTTCTTCATGTTTATCCTCAAATTACTCACATCCGCTCACAACGTCAGAGTGCTTACAAACATTTTTGCGCGTACGTGAGCACATGCGTACGCATCAGAACATACGTGAGGTCACCCCTGCTACGTATTCACCAACAAAACCCGAGTTTGTCTGGGACCCTAACCGAACACAGCTATATGTTCTTCCATCACTCTCCAGTGAAAGAATTCTGCAAAGACATTTCCCTATTCTTGAAGCTGACCTCTCCCTGGTACTCTCAGATTCCCTTTTTTTTTTTGCAACATAATTTAGAAAACTCCATCATACTGAAAGAATTAACAGTCATGCTTGCTAGCAGTGCACAGACTGTTTTCTTAAGATGTTTCCTCTGATTCTTTTTCCAGTAAAACTTATTCAGCTTGTTGGGAATTCCCCTATACTCAAATCTCTGCAGTATTCTGCAGCCAATTCAAAAGACTGTGATCCAGAAATAAGGTTTGTTTTCTTCTGAGTTCAAGGCGTATTTTAGGTGTTGATTTCATATCTGCTTTTACAAAAGGTTTCAGTGACAGCGCTATCTTCAGTGATGGGATATCTTGGCCATGAAAGTGTTTAGAATTACATAACTCATTCTTCTGAGAACTTGACTTCTCCATGTCAAAAGGAAAGCTGACGTGACAGTTATAACTAATAGCTCCTTGTGTAAAGTTCAGGGTGTTTGAACAGAGTAATCTCCCAAGGCAATTGCCAGTAAGACATTTTAGGAAGAACATAGCCAAGACAGAATATTCTGATACTTGAACGGCACCAGGGATATCTGTCACATTTCTCAGAGCGTTCTCTCCCCACCACAGAAATCCTGTCCAGGTACAACAAAGACACATTTCTCCAGACCTCCAGCAGTCTCAGAGGAGTCGCTCCAGCTGGGCAGCCAACATGCACAATGCTTCTGAAAAGCACCGAGCCCACTGCCCTTTCACTGTCCACATGCTCTGATGATGTGCAACACCTCCGATATGAGCAAACCCTCAACAGAGCAAACCCTGAAGTTGCGGACACAAGGGCAGCTGTGCATTTCTGGTTTGACTACGTCAGCCAAAACAAAAGGAGCTGGACAAAAGCAGCTCTTATCTAAACTAAAGGAAGTCTTAGATCAAGTGAGAGAGCTGCACACATTTTTCCTCTTACGATTTACTGAGAAATACTTACCAAGAAATATCTGATAAAGGTCTCTTTTGAAGGTCACAGTCTAACATCATTTCTGGATGCCCCTTACCTGTCCTCCCCAATTTCCACGTTTACAGCGAGTGAATGAAACACACTCATTTAACCTCAAGATATCAGTATTTCAGCCTTGACAAAATTACTTAAAGATCCTGAAAGTCACCTCCACCGACTGCCCATCGTGTCTGAACATCAAGAAGTAATCCACAAGAGGAACTACACCTGCTGTTACGCTAGAGTGACACACACACAGACTTTGGAAACACTGCACTCTCGAGAAGGGTTCCCTGCACCCATGTCCTTCAAACCTTCACCCAGCACCGCTTCGCGGAACCCACAGACAATGAGATAATGTTACAAATAGCAGTAGCATGTCGTAGCTGTTTGTCTCAGTAAATTCCACAGTAAGCAAGGCACAGTGACTCGAGGCTGAACAGCACTTGATTCAATAGTCATGGGGAAACAGTTTAAAACAGGAAGTGACATTGCTTTTCCGTCCATCCCTAAGAGCTGATCCCCTCTCATCTGTCCACAGAGGACAGCTGAAGGAGAATAAGAACGCTGTGCACTGCTGCCAGGGCCTAGTTTTATCCAAATCCCTTGGACTTTGTCTTGGTTTACCTTAGAGATTCCTTTTTGCTGCAATTATGTTTTCTTATTGTTGACCTGAAGATCTAAAAGCTTTAGGAAAACCACCACTGACATACAGGGTTGAGATGTGCTTCCAGGATACAGCCATTCCTAACTCATCATGAATAAAAAGACCTCATATCTCCACACAGAACCGTATATATGACCATTGTAATGACGTGCAAAAGAACCAGTTTTCACTGGAGCAACAATCCACCTCCACCCTATTAGTTTATCGTTAAATACTTTCCATTTTAAAAGTTCCTTGCCTCACCTTTCTTCTAGCACAGTACCAAACACCGAAATCATACAATCCCTAGATCACAGGATAAGCACAAACAAGCTAGAACAATAAGATACAGCATGACCATGACATCTCAAATATAAATTTCAAACTGCATTATAAGCACAAGCATTGTTAACTTATGATCCATTTTGGTGCTGAATACTATAATTTACCTTCATTTTGGTTATGGAGGTAAGCCAGCCAGCCACAACAGTATTATAAAATTATATAGCTAGTAGAAGCCAATAACAGTAATAGCCACGCCAGGATAGAAGGGGGAGTATAAGACAGTCTGCTTGGGGCTCTTCACAATTAGCGGGTCATAAGAAGCACGCTTACACATGCTATACATTCTACCACTCCTACAGGAATACGATTCAGTTACTACACACAAGTGTAACTCAGGCCAATTATACTCTAGAGAAACAGTATCTGAGGAAGACCTAGCATACCAACCAAAGGCACCGACGTGATATAAAAATACCTCACGACAATGATGCAAATGGGATTTGTTACTGAATCAACTGTTAAAAGGACACAGCATGCAGAAGTAAAGCAACAAACTGATTGGCAGCTGTGAGCAAAGAAACACCAAAGAACTGAAATCAAGACGGCAACCTTCGTCCTTTACAAAGGCTATCTATCATACACTAGCCCAGAAGGAGGCCTGTCTCTACTGCATCACTGTCCTCCTGGCTAAGGACTCCTAAAGAGCTAAAGGATTCATCAACACCAAGGACTTCAGACCAGTAAAGAAGATAAACACGCAGGGAAGGTAAACTTCAAAAACAGTATTGGGTTGCTGAACTACATAGATGTGGGCTTAAGATGATCACGGCTCATAACAGACTCTCACTAACAGCTTTCACGGACACCACAAACAGTCAAATCTTGCTGATGAAAAGCCACATTTCACTATCCATTCTCAAGACATTTTAGCCAACGTATTTGTTCCTATTTCCAGTACAGGTACAAACGTCAGAAAAATTCACTCTACTTCACAGCTCTGATATGGACAGCGATGATTTATATTCACAAAAAACAAAGCTCACTGAGATAAACTTTTTAATGTGTGAAGCACGGGGATTTTATTTCTGACAAAATTTACTATAATTAAAGTAAATAAACAGTACCAAATATAGAGAGCACTTACTCAGTTCTACCAATTAAGCAAAGCAAAATTACTAGGTGGGAGATTTTAGGTAGGCAAACTGGGCAGCTGAAGATTTGAAGCTGGCACAAGAGACAAGGCATTACAGGGCCTGGGATGTTCAAAAGTGGCAAGATCCTGCCAGCCAGAGAAACGGCTATGCAATAAATACACCAGCAGTGAGCCCTGCTCTCTGTTGACTCACTCAGACTGAAATTTTAGCAACTGCTTCTCAGAAATAAGCACGGGGACTCTCTGGAGTAGCTCAGCTCGCACAACAGAGGCGTGCGTTAAGAGAAAGTTACCTTTTCCTTTGTCACGTTCCTTTGTCTACTTCCCAGTTAAAGAAAAGCCTCTAAAGCAGCGTTATAAAGAGGGTATCAGGAAGGGAGAGTTGAATACTGACCACCAAGCAGTTCGTGGTTAGAATACTGTGCTTCTCACTGTTATTCATAATAATCCATTCCCTAAATGCTCATAAGAAAAAACAGCAGAGTGTGCATGTATGCATACACGTGTATACACACATACATCTTCACACAGGTGTAGAAGGTCCCCATCTTCTAAGGGGTAACAATAATTGAGGGATGATTCTCTGGAATATCCTTCAGAGTATTTTTCAGCATCCTACTGAGAAGTTTTCAGTCAGTAAGAACAAAAACTTCATTAAGCCAGAAGCGACTGCTCCACAACAGCAGCTTTCTGATAGCATCTGTTCTCGTGGCCCGGCCTCTCTCGGGCCGGGTAAGAGGCACCAGTTTAGAAATGCTGTTTTCCAACCTTGCAGAAGCACTGCTCTTGGAGGAGGTGGGAGAAAAATGCTCATTTTTGTAATATGCTGTATTACATCACTAATCATTTTACATTGCATTGTACCATGCACATAAACAAAATAATGCAACCACGAGATTTTTTTTTTGTTAAACATGGATCTCTATGATAGTAAACCTCATATTTTGTTGCCTTATGCCATATTGAACTTGAAACAGAAAAAATGTCTATGAGAAAGGTCACAGATTTGATTAAACAAAGCCTCCACATTTTCTTCTGGTTTTTAACTTTTCTCCTAAGTGATTTATTCTTAAATCCTGACTACCAGAACTATTTTATGTCTAGATGTGGTATTGAAAAGAAACCGCAACCTCGTATCCAAATCGCACTTCATCCTCTAAAGTCTTAACAGTCCCCTGGAGAGTGCACTATTGCCTCAGATTCCTCCATCTAGTTTTTCTTAAACAGCATGAGTGGCCAGCGTGAGGTCAGGCTCCAGCGATCCATCAGAGAAGTACATGAGAGCAGGAGACAAATCTAGGTAATGCTCGCTCATCTGGATCAGCTCTTTATTGAAAGAATTCCCTTTGCAAAACACAGGTACTTTTTCTTCTGTGAGAGCATTTACAATGTTGGAACCAGGGAATTGAGACTACAGAAAACCCCAAAGAGGAAATAAACAAGCAAAACACCACAAAATCTTCCGATCATGCTAACAGGCTCCCAGAAAATGCCTTGCTTCTCTAGTTGTGAGATCTCTTCATAGTTACTACAGGAAAAAGCAACAGCTCACTTCACAGAATAATCTAAATTCAACTTCATAACATTTCACATTATTTCAAGTCTAACACAGATGGCATTTTTAAAAGACTGGAAATAGAAGGGCATAGTTAAGCTTGTAAAAATACACCACAGAAATATCCTTCTTACAGATAAACAGGATCTTTTTACAAAAATTCTAACTGTGCAGACTTCTCCAGATAAGGTATCCTTTTGACAGTCAGACCTAATCACATGGGTGTCACTAACACCTAATGCATCTTATATTACCATTCATACTTCTTTAGAAAAATGTAAACAGTATAAGACAGCAATATATCAGTGCTAAGTATTTCAGCAAGCTGGTTCCCTTCCAATTTCAGGTATTTCAGCCGTTACAAATTATTGCACTGGCTGATTTCTAAGTCAGGCATACTGCAACATACAGGCAGGCAGATCTGAAGATAACCAAATATGTGAATGCTGAAAGAACAAGTGTTTAAGAGTCTGAATGAGCTGGTTTTTGTCAGAAATTGTGACTGTGTGAGCCCAGTTATCCGTGTGTCTGCCTTCCAACACCACCCCTCTTCTCTCACTCTCAAAAGCCTCTGACCCCATCAGCAGGTTGCTCGAATATGACAAAGCAGTAGATACAGGGGAGAGAATGAAACTCCACAGATGCCTATTGCCATGAGACCCTTCAGAAGTACCTCGCCAACAGAAGACGTTCTGGTCAGAGCTTGTCTCAGACACCAAAAATCACAGCTGGAGACACATGGGAAACAAGCTCTCAGTTCTGCAGCTCATGAAACAGCTTGCTCCTGGAACAGGCACTCTTTCTGAAGATCTGTAACAAGCTATCAGTATTTAGAAACTGAACAATAATGGCTATATAGCCAGTAGATTCAAATACATAAGAACCATTTTTGGACTGACATTGCATGAAAGGTCATCCATATCCTACAGAGTTAGCAACAATTAAATGCATCACATAATCAAGTATCTTCAGTCAAGGCAGGTATTAGCTAGTTTTAACTAAGATTCAGGATGTCTAGAGTTCAGAACAAAATACATAAGGCATCACATTCAAAAGCACAGGCACGTGGAGATAACAGCTCACAGCAAGACAGCATAGCTGAAAATCAAGAGGCAGGTTTCCATGGTGGCTTATGCTATCAGATAGCAGGGGTGGTGACCGAGCTGGCATACTAAAATAAGACACTAGGGCTTCAAAACAGCTTCCAGCTCCTCGTCTCCTAAGCTGAAGGCACCAGAGAGATGTGAAATGCTGAACCTCTGGCAGAAGAATCAAAAGCATTCCTCAAAGCCTGAATCAACAAGTGCCAAGTATTTAGGAAAATTCTTGTCTAGTCCTTTTTAAGTACACAGGGACCAGCTACCAACAAAGAATCTCAGCAACGGGAACTGCGAAAGGAGGTGAGACTCGGTGGATTTTCAGACTGTAACAGAGGCTCTCCCTCCTCGTTCCTTTCCCTCCACAACTAACATCGGGATGTCCTACCTAGAGGAGCAATTTTGTTATCTCCAAGCAGGCTTGTTGGGGCAAAGGCACTCCTTGCGCTTGAACAGCATTTGGCACATGGGTTCTTGGGTTTCTAGAAGTTACTCAAGAAATCACTCTTACTGATCACCAAAGACGACAGCACAAGCATCAGAACTGCTCACACACTGTAAGCTAGAGAAGTCCAATTTTGAAATAAACCTCTTCTATGGAGAAACAGATATATTTCAGATTACCTCATATCAACTGTCCAACCCATGTGATCAATCCAGTAGAGGTTTCTTTTAAAGAGTAATTAGACTTTAGCATATATTCAATATTGCATAAGATACTAAAAGCCCATCATTACAAATGTTAGAATAAAGAGGATACATTTTCATCATTTTGCAGCTAAGTTAACCGATCACAGTGATTAACTAGAGAACATATCAGCAACTTTCCCTAACTAGAAGAAAAAGAGACACAGCTGACCACTGAGACACATAAAACAAATTACCAGCTATAAAAATGAAATGAGTATTTGTTCAATGCTTTTTATTTTTCAATGAAGGGCAATCTGTTTTTATCTTACCATAAATTAAGCTAGTCCAGTTTATGATGTCTCAAAAAAGACCAAACAGTGAATGTTAAAGTTAGAAAATGGATCATATTTAATTATGATGCTGTGGCAGTATGAGCTTCAAGAGGAAGACAAGTGATCTCACGAGATGTATATCTAAAATAAGATAAAAGCTCACTGAAGAATGCATTCCAACCTCTAAAAACTTTTAATTTCTATGTGCGAATCAAATTTAGGCTGTAAGATTTAAATACAGTTCTTTGTGCTTGAAATGACAGCAAGCAACCAGTCACAAGCTCTTGGGCTACAAACAGCCAGCAGACCAGCTCGCCTGCACCAGACCAAGGACCAAACCTTCCTCTTGGTCAAACGGTTGGCAACTCTGAACAGCCCAAGTATGATCTCAGAAACAAATCCCTTCTCTGACTATACAGCACATCACAGAGGTAATGAATTTCCAGTAAGACTAGATACTAGGACTAGATACTCAGAAAGCTTACTGGGGATACAAGAGGAGCCACCAAGAAAAAAAAGTCACAGAGGAGTCAAAATCAGTGACATTTTGAGAATATATTGTACCCTCACATTTAGCCAGTTACTCAGAAACAAAATAAGTTGTTCCACAGATAGACAAAAAAAATAACAGAACCAGGTTCTTCATGGATACTTGCTACCTCCCTCCACAGTGGGATAAACCAAACTCTTCTTCCAGGACTACCCCAGGTTACCCTCAGCTTTCTCACATTTGCTCTATCAGCAACAAACCAATTCGGGTCTCCCAACCACATCTTTC
This sequence comes from Dromaius novaehollandiae, assembly GCF_036370855.1. Classification (NCBI taxonomy): domain Eukaryota; kingdom Metazoa; phylum Chordata; class Aves; order Casuariiformes; family Dromaiidae; genus Dromaius; species Dromaius novaehollandiae. The sequence continues at coordinate 10,772,992 of NC_088105.1, read as the reverse complement.
TACAGAAGAGATGTGGAACTTAGTCAGACTAGCAACTTCTACCCTTCTATTGAAACCAGGTAATAGGCTCAGAAACAAAGCAAGAGACAGCATAATCACCCTTCTTCAAGAAAGCAGGCAGTACGCTACTGCTTTGCGTATGAGTTTAGTTCATTTGTAGTCAATCAGCTTCAATCTCATTTTACAGAGACAGTAACACATACGGTCCAAGCTTAAAAACAAACCGAATTCTTACTTTAAACTCAATTCTAAATTTAAATGCTGGAATTAAGACAAAAAACGTGTGGAATATTCTTTAATTGGGGTTTTTTTTTTTTGTGCAACCTTTAAAATATAATTATAATCTAGCAATAAGAGTAGGTTACTAAAATTTCAGGCATCTCAGTGAAAAGAGAGGTTATTTCTGTTTTTTTAAACCCAATTTCAGTGACCATACTTTGGGTTTCAATGAGCAAGAACAGAAGCTCATCCAATTGCTAGTACAAAATGAACAGTTTTACTATTTTTTCCACAGAGCATTCTCACATATTCAAAACTTTTAGAAAATTACATCTCTAACAGAAGATTTCTATGTTCTGTTCCTACTATGAACATAAAGAAAGTCCTTCCAGTTCTACTTGTGCAGAGTGGAGAAAAATCCCATTTTTTTTGACAAACAAGAGTCTCTGCCATTCCTCAAAAAACGCTCTCATAAAAGCCAATTAAACCTTTAACATTGCCACCTACTCACCCAAGTTACAACAGAAGTCAGCAAAGTTGTTTGAAAACGTACAACAGAAGCTTAGCACCACCCAGTTACTTCTTAATGCTTTTCCTAAAAATTGCCCATGGCCCTAACAGAAACCTGAATTGTTTCACACACATTTGAAAATACCCTAAGTTAAAGGACCTCACATTCTTCTCTCAAGAGCAGAGTATCTTATTATTAGCTTCAAATGTCCAACTCACTGCAAGTGCAATCATAAGAAAAGACAGTCTTCATCATTTGCTGGCCCACACCTAACAGTATCAAGCAAGTAAAGCACCGGGGAGAACAGTTTGCTCTCCATCAGACTCAATTTTACCAGGTTGTCCAAAAGCCACAGGTTTCAGAAACCAGTGATTTGAGGAAAAGGCACTTTAAGTATGGAAGTATGGCCATATCCAAAGTATTAAACAGGCTAAAAGCTCTGAACAAGCACCTGTGATGTATCTAGTGAAGAATATGTACACATACAGACTAAATTAATTTAATGCCATTCAGATCTGGTGTAAACACACATCATTCCACTACCAAGGACAGTACCTATTTACAAGTGGTAAAAAAAATGCCTTGTGTGTTAACACTGCTGCAGGAATTTTTGTATTATCATCACAGCTGCAAGTGGGCTAAATTTTGGCAGAAAACCTAAGCACACTTACAAGTGCACCACCTTAACACACTTGAGGGCATTACAAACATGTAGTATCCTTCTCTGCAATTGGGTAGCATGTTCTGGGGCTCTCTCCAGAAAGTTGTCCTCGTGAGAGCATTCCCTACAGTGTGTACGCAGACTAAGAGCTGAGGAATACCTGCATAGAGAGAAAACGTGACTGAACAAGCCCAGTCACAATTGCAGGGGTCCAAAGAACAGAACCATTAGGCCTGCTTATAGCATACAACATCACCACAAGGACCAGTGCTTTCAAATACGTTCAAGTGACGTAAGAACGCCATTACCTGTGACAGCACAAAAATCAATTTCCACAATTCAGACACTTAAAATGAACCTAGCATTAAGCTGTTCTATCCTACAAACAAAGATTAATGTAAGAAATGCAAAAGTAACCAATATTTGAGACCACACTACTTTCTACCCCTAAGCCCCTCCCTTCCGAATCCCCAAACGCTAGGTCTGCAAGTGAATCCTCAAGCCTGGATTGCAGAGATAAGAAACTTGGGCAAATGGATAACTCCACAAAATTAACTTGTTTGAAGATTTTAAAGCAAAAAAAGCAGCACTGAGGGAAATATTTTTTTTCTTTGAACGCTGCTAACTGAACGCTGCCAAGACAGATAACAGATGGCTTGCATTGGACAAATAATATTCAGTATCCATTGAAGCTGGAGCCGTGTGAAGAAGTTGCAGAAAAGTTTTCTGAAAGTCAGAGACACAAAAAGCATCCGAAGGAACATCTGAGAGATTCCAGCAGCACACAGGATCGCAGCAGCAGGCTTCCCCCCACGGCAGCACCGGGTCTCGCTGTCCTCACAGGTGTCCGGCAACGTGACACAAGCAGTTGCAGCACCTACACCACAACGGGACTTCAAGGAGAAATTTACTCATTCCTGAAGTAACTCGGAGCTTTGCCATGACTCTGAGAAGAATTTCACCAATGCTGCACACTCTAAATAGCATCTGCTTAAAAACAAAAGGTCCTCCTGCAGTACAGGATTTTAAAAAGCTATTTTATCCACAGCTGATACCCTTTTGTATAAAACAGACAAAAGATAGGAGGGCTTATTATTGCCTGAATTCTTAGTTTACATGGACTTCCGCATGAGAAGAGGTTAACCTCTTTGTCTTGACTGACAGTAACAATGAAAACACCTTGAGACTAAGAACATATTGTAGCTGTAAATCTTTCTCCCGCAATTATCTTCTAAAATCAACCAAAGAACAAGATCAAGAACACCCTGCAGAATTAAACGAGAAACATCAATTTACAAGATATAAGCAATCACTTTTGATACAATCAGGAATATGAAGATAATCACACATTTCTCTAAACATAGCTGCATGAAATTATATCCATCATTGTGCAGTTAGAGATGAGCATAGCCTTCCTCAATGCTTTAGTCACTGCAGTCACCTTAACCTGCCATTTTATTCCTGAAGTTCAGGTATGGTTTACATGTTTAGATACACCATATTTTTATTTCATTTAGGTAGTGATATAACTATGGCAAAACAAACAAACAAAACAAAAGAGTGCTGTAAGATTTCTTTGTGTGTAACCTCACTAGTGTTTTGAATAGCTCTTGAAAGACTGCCTAAAGCTGTAAGTCTTGTTGAGCATTTATTTCCAATGGATTTGAACTGTTCAAGTCAGTCATAAGAAACCTGTGATTCATCTGAAACCTTGACTTCGCTTGTGTAAACAGCACTAGACTTCTGTACGATTGGAAAACAATTCATCCTTCCCACATCAAATAGAATCATTTGTCCCCAGGCAAGAGACATGCACTATCTAGTTTAAACCGCTATACCACGTGTACACTTAACCTTATGTATCTGTGCATCAGTTGAAAAGAACAAAACAGAACAAAAGCCCAGTGATGTCTGAAACTGAACTATGACACCTATTTGCAATCCCTAGTTAATCATCTGCCTTTCTCACTCTTCAGTTTCCAAGCTCATAATTGCAGGCACAATTTGTACGTCACAGTAAAAATTAGCATACAAGAAGTCTGTAAGCTCAGAGAGTCCATTTCCCCCCACCTTCATCTTCAAAAAGCTGGTGAACTGTATGACAAACAGTTTAGATAAACTAGTTTAAAATGAAAAGCAAAGTTTCTAGTTTAAAACTATTTAAGCAAATAAAATATTTTAATTCATGAGGGAGCCATTTTTACCCCACTGTAATCCACATGCATCTACTTCAGTACTACGCTGTTCAAAGAACAGCAGAGTTTAACTATTAGCACAGGGTCATGGCACATTAATGGATTTTTTTCTGCATGGTATATATATTGGTGTTCAGAGAGATTAATGGTAGAAAACTGCAGTAATTTATCTCCTTAATGAGCCTGTTTCTCTAAAAAAAAGTTGCAGGAAAAACATTTCTTGTCTGCAACTGGAGAAAGTGCACTATATTCTACATATCTCTACAGTATTTTTCCTTTAAAAATATTCTTTGGTAACTAAAAAGCAAGAACACTTTGTTTGCTCCAGAAACCCATGGCCTACAACAACAGCATTTTTTGCAAAAGCACCTGCATTTGTGAAAAAAGTCACCGGGGACTTCTCTATTCCAGGATGGCAAGAGAAGAAAAGAGAAAGAAAAATAAATAGAAAAAGGTGGGGGGGGGGGGGGTGAAAGGGGAAGCAGTGTTTATTTCTCAGAGTTTGTTTGCCTGTAAAGTGCTAATTTCATACTATTTCCAAACTAAAAGAAGGGACCAGTTCTGATATATCCTGTAGGTATCATCAAACACTTCAAAAGATTAGTTCCAGATAAAGTAATAGGAAGTTACTTTTAGGTTCTATTTTAGGTTTATTTTCAACTTACAGACATATCAATGACTTAACACACCCTGCTCACTCAGACTTAAAAATGAAAGCTTTAGACAGGTATTTTTCAAAAGACATGCTTGATGTTATAGCAAATTAATACCGTACACCAAACTCACTCCATTTTGGCAAATTTAAACAAGCTCCCCAGTTCTAGCATGCCTTTATTTCAGCATTTGATGACAGGGTGAAAATCATTTCTCTTCATCAGAGTCTAACTGAGACTGACCAGTTTTACTCCACTGCTGTTTAGAAAAAGCCTAACTTACATGATTACCATCATGATAAGCTATAAGATGCAACTTTTCCTATGAAGTCAGTTCCTCTGCTCTGGAGAACATGGCTTTCTTCAGATTAGAGCTTCTCTTCCACCTTGAGGAAATTAAGCCTCTGTCATGTTTGGTTTCAGCTATTGGCATGTTAACCTTCCTTAAAAGAAAGTTGAAATAGAGAGACTCAGGTCTACTGCTCCTAAAAATATACTTCTACAAGTTCTCTCCTCCTTTCGTCATCACTTAAATTTCCTTAAATTAAAAAACTAACAGATCTTAACTCAGCATTCTCAGGTTAAAGGTGGCAACAGGCCAACACAAAACCTTACCTAGAAGTCCATCTTGGAGAAGCATCTCTGCAATACAGATTTTAGAAGCTGTCTGCAGTGTGAATTTCAAAAGCAGCTCATATAAGCTCACATCAATCGGGGAAAATATAGATCTGTTTGCTTGTATTTCCTTCACAGAAAGGAAAAAAAAAGATTCAATATTTTTTGCCTTTGTAGCTCTAAAAAAGTTTCTTAAAAGTTGTCTCTTGATTTTAACAAGAGTGCAGTGCACTCAGAACATCAACGCATCAACTCCTTCAGTGTCAACCCCTGGGGGAAAGTGCTGTGGCAGGTCTTTCAGCACTTCAGATAAGAAGTAGCCAAATAAAGAAACCCATTTTTACTAACCATGCACTATACCGGATCAATCATTACATTTTGCTTTTTTGGCTAAAAATCCAAACACTCACAATAATCATCAAGACGGATTTGCAGGGAAGCCTTTGTGTAGTCAGTGCATCCATATATTTGTCCGTTATACTCATTTGCCATGAAACATTCAGACATGCCTTAAGAGGTTACATAATTAGAAGAGTTAAGGAACTACTAACATTGTAAGTCCTTAAGGGTCTTGGAACCTTAATTTCCTAGATTTCAGGAATTTCCAGCTAATTAAGAAGAAACAGTAGAAAAATCTAGGTGATTAGAGTTCCTTCCACAGGATATATTTCCTTACCACAAGAAGTCACTTCCAAAATATTCAAGTGAAGTACAAGCATTACCAAGGAAAGCTCCAACATACTTTACACAAATGGCAAGAACAGAGGGAGTCCAAAGAAAGAGGCAGACCAGAAAGATTTTTTCCATCCTCAAAATTATATCTAGATAAAGCTCTTAATATAACACTGCTTATTAAGGCTAACAGCAGAGTACAAATCAAACACCCTTCCCAAAAGCAACACTAAGTATGTATAACAGAACCTTTAACAGGTTAACTGTAAAAAATTAAAATCCTAATATAAATGTTATTCACCTTGTGCTTTATAAAAATATATCTCCACCTTTCACGGATCCCAAAGCTGTTACATACAAAATGATATTCAGAAAAAAATTGTTATTTACTTACTTTGCCTCCACCCCTACAAATAACTCCCACTGATTCTACTTGGAGGGCAAGTTCCTCACCCCTTCCAATATAAAGACAAAATGCTTTTCCAGACACCCACCACAGCAAAACATTTGAAACTGCATTCAAACCATGAAGGAGTAGTAGATGTAAAGGCTAGAAGCCTCCCACCACTGGCAGCAGGCAACGCAAAGCACGAAGCAGCAGGAGCACAGAAGTCCGGCTTGCTACCTCTGAGCAGCAGACTGTCACGTTTTGTACTCGCTGCCAGTGCCAACCATTAGGAAAGCTTAAAATAAAGTTTAGCATGATTAGTAAACTTCCACACCAAAAACAGTTACAACAGTTGGATTGTGGAATAAGGTGCAATCTAGTGGAAAGAGTTCTTTGAGCAACTGAAATACAGTCACAGGATGACTCGTATAAGATGTTCATGAAACGAAGTTTGTTTACTTGAGACACTGAAAGGATAAACTCGGGAAAAAACACAACAAGGAAAGCTTGCAGGAGAGCGGTGCAAGTTCATCCTAAGCAAAACAGCACCCTCAAATCAGTGCATGCCTGAAGAACTATACAGCTTTTGCTAATATCACTACCTGATCTTTGTTATTTATCTTCTCAGATTTCAGAAGGTACATTCATTCTTGGGCTTAAATAAGGAAAACAGAAAACAAGAGTAGTTTAACTTCTGAAGTGCCACAGAAGATCATGAAGCAGAAAAAAGTTAAAAATTAAGAAGTTCCAAGCCACTCAAAGCTCACCAACAAATCTTTTTACACTTCTCAACCATAACTAAATTGCATTCAAGTTTTAAGAGCCTTGGTCTACAGATTCCACAGCTCCTCATGAAGAGAACACTCAAAACACACCACGAGACATGGACCCTTTCAGTATCTTTCAAATAGAGGCAGTGAGCTGAGCTAAGAATCAAGACTGCCTACTTAGAGCAGCTACTTCCCACACTCAAACCCTGCACTCTGATACTGCAACAGAGCTATACCCAGACTTTCAGGAACACTTTACTAAAACTCTGCAAAAAGATACAAGCAGCAATCCATCCAACAAATTGGATGGATTGCTAACCTAAGATGCCAAAAAAGGGAAAACAGAAAATACCCCCCAAAACATACCTTCTGGACTCTCTCATACTATTCCAAAACAGAGTTGCTGTTCCTGAATAAATCGGATCTTCTCATTCAGCTGAACAAGATTTAACCAGCACTATGAAACTAGTCCAAATTATCCTGACTGCTGCTTCTTGTGTCTTCTGAAGCAAAAAACATTTCTTATTTCAAGATAAGAGACTTTTGCTTAAGAGATAAACAAATCGCAATACCTTTAAGGTAATCTGGCAGATCAATTTAACAATTCTAAGCAACACAATGCCATATAAAGACAGCGTATGGGATACCAGAAAAAAAGCTCTGAGCTTAGCTACTGTACCTATTCTGTAACGTACTCCCTCTGTGAGAGAAAAGTCACGGTTCCAACAGTTCTAACAGCTTAATGAATTTGAGGAGTTAAACCCAGTTCAACACAACCAGTTACGTTTCTTCCCCTTGTCAAGCACCGCTCCTTCTGCAGAAACCTACTCCTCACCCCAAAACCAAACCACAATTTTGTTTCTTTCTTCCTCCTCTGCTTCCTGACAGTTGCATATAATCTCAGTTTAAGCGCTAACACTAAAGCTTTTTGGAATATAGAGATGTCATGAGCTACTGGGCACTAAGTTAACTATGCAAAAGTCAAGTACTGTACTCCATAAAAGTAAGATGGACAGAACAGTAAACTGCTGGTCAAACAGAATCAGACACCAGCTCCTATTTCAGTCATAACATTCTTTGCCATGCTATAAGGAGAAAGTTTGAATTAAAAAAAAAAAAAACAGTGGCATGAGAAGGCAATTAAAATATGCTTTTAAAAATGATCTGATACCACAAATACTGCTCTTACTTTGTGAATTTAACCAATTTGAAGGGAGCAGTAACTACAAACAGATTGTAGTTGACAAGCTGATGTACTTCTAGTCTTGATCCAGCAGGAAAATCTTCCAAATTCTAAGTGGCTTCCTAACTTTAAATAAAATAACAATGAAAAAGAAGAGAACAGAACCTCACTCTACATGAAGAAGCAGCCACAGTTAGTAGCAGCTGGTTTAGCTCTTCAATTGACTGGGACCGGACACTGACACGCAGTGTTTAAGTGGTTTGAATTCTTAAACCATTAGCTGAAAGTTAGTGGTGTTTTTGTCTTTGTTGTTGTTGTTGTTGTTGTTTTTAAGTGATCTTAACAGATTACATAAACTTCAGGATTTCCTCGAGTTTCAACTGAGAACCTAGGAAAATTAATTAGCTAATAATTTTAAATTTTAATTTATAAATTCAGTGTTGACCAACCACAAATGGAAACAGTTAAGGTCAGAACACACTGTGAAAAATATTTCTTTGGTCTAAAAATTCTTAAATGAGTAACATTATATAGACTAATAACAAATATGCAGATACAGGTAGAACATACCATTGTCCAGGAGAGATGTTCCGAGCAGAGCCCTTTCAAATATTTTGCTATTTTGAAATTACAGATAAAACTTGTTTGTTAGCATTGCAAGGTATAGTGTGCAGGGATGTAACTGAATCCATGTAATTATGCCTACTGTCACTAGAGATGAATTTGTACAGTCTTTGGACCGCTTTTTTCTCTCTCACTTAAAGATGCGGCTGCATAACATACAAAGGCGTTCCAGCCTTCTGGAGAGCATCACCAAACACAGCTACATCTTGTTCCACATAAGCAGGACGGTCCAAGAATGAGAGCAGAGGGACTGCTTCTAATTCCAGACAAAACAGTCATCGACTTTTCACACTTCAGATCAATAAAAAGCAGTATTACAGAGAAAGCACAAGACTGTCTTTGAACATAGCTACCTAAATAAATGCCACTTAGATGAGAATATCTGCTAAGTTACAAAACCCGAAATATGTGGGAAAAAAAGAGGACAACAGGACTGCCAACCTATAGCACAAAAGGGTGGGCAACTGTCATCTTTAATGCACTGGTAGTTTCATATATATCTCCATTTCTGGCATAAATACTGCTTAATAAGAAAGATAGCCACCTCCACGCAGGTTTTACATTTGGACTATTAATACAGGTGTGCAAAACATGCCCCCCCCTTAAAATACACACGCACGCGCATACATACGTGTTCTGAAAAGCAAAACTCACAGAGGATGGCCTATGCTCCTTCCAGCTACGTAACTTTCCATTAAATGTTACTGAGTTATCTGGGCTTTGAAATGTAAGTGTAAGTATTCCAACAGAACGAACAACATCTCTACTAAATTAAATAAATAAACAAACAATTTATTCAGATCCTGCTGTCGACAACAGAGAGCCTGCCTGCTCAGTCAGGCTTGCTTCAGAACTGCCATTCATCCCCATTTGCCAGTTTAGTTCTACAGCAGCAGCACAATCCTCCCTCTTTGATCAGCAGCAAAACTGCTTATTTAAAAAAAAAAAAGGAAAGAAAAAAAAAGACACAAACATATGGAATAGTCAAATTCTGAAGCTGTCATCTTCTAGAAGCCTCCCTATCCAGACAGGGAATGCCAGAGAGCAAGTTACAGAGCTCGTTTCCTTAATTAGAGATCAAGAACATTTGCAAATAAATGCACACACAGAGCACTTAATAACACAGGCCACTTTTTTATTAGAATCTAAGCAGATTAGTTATCCTCACGCACACTCCTTACTGAAGGAAACAGAAGTACATGCTTAATTTAAAGCCATCGTCCAGACCTTGTGTCTGTTCAACACGGTGCCGCATAGCCGGACGGTCAACACGGCCTCCTCTCCTCCGGTTCTTGTCAGCAGCAGCCCAGGTCCTCGCAACTCAGCTATCCACTTTCCCCTCCACCCACAAGCAATCCCACTTGGCGCAGGCTGTAAGCGAGGCAAAGGGTAAAACTCAGCAAACTCCATTCGACAGCATCCCCCTTGCTTTGTTTAGATTTCAAATAGCTATTTGAGCCTGTGTTTTCAGTTCAAATGGCCTCTTGTCACCCTACAACGTGGGAAACCGAAGCCCTAGATAAAATAACTTTAAAATGAAGATGAGTGCAAAATGTTACACAAACAGGACAGAACTAGCATTGCGTAATTCTGCAGCAGCAAGCACGAGCAGCTGCCTCCCCTTCAGATGCTTCCAACGAGAAGGCAGACGTGGAGCTGAGCGTTCAAGAACTCCCATCAACCTAAGTCTTGAGTGATTAAAAACAGAACAGCACAAACGAGGACCCAAAAACAAACCTGAATCCACAAATAAGACTCAAACACCTGATACAGAAAAGATGCTAATATTGAACTTACTATTTATAAAGCAACAGCACTGAACACCCAGATGGCCAGGGGAACTAACCGTATTGCTTCAAGCACTACCTCATTTTTTCTAATTTCTGTGAGTGAACTAGAATTGCACTTACAATTAAAAAAGCAAGGAATGATTAAATACCACTGTTTTTGAGCAGTCTCAAACACATCACCTTAGTCTACCCTGTTTTCAAACTCCATTCTCCATGTCAATGATTGGGAAAAAGTAAACAGAAACATGACAAGTGAATTTACAAGGACAGTTTTCTCCATTCCCTTATATTTTGTACTTTTTAAAGTAGGTATTTCATGAATTCAGAACACCAGGATGGCACTTAAGAGACCAAAAATACAAATGTAAGAGCCAAATATTTTCATCTACAAAAACTATTTAATTGAAATATTTTCATCACTTGAGGTTACAGTTATAAGCTACTCCTAAAGCATGAGAAAAGATGTATTTGACATCAGTCTATATTCTGAGAGGGTTAGTTTTTACTTCCTCTACTTAAAAATCTTACACACAGCAGCAGAACCAGGGAAAGACTAAAGTCTGATACATATTTGCAAATGAACTGAAGGCAGCTGTGATAATTGACACTATGGCTAGGCTTCTTCCCCTCTCTACCTTTTATTTTTTGAAAATTACAATATTTCAAGGGGAATTGCCTTTAACTGATATAAAGGGATTTTACAGCAACATTACAGCACCAGAAACTGATCTCTAGACTACACTTTCATAAAAAGACTGTTTTCAAAGTACAACGCGATTTTGCTGAAATAACTGCAAAATACTCAGAGAAATGACTAAGTGTGAGTATAAAGTGCAATTTCATATAAACTCTAGCTTCTTGCAAAATCAAGAATGAATCTGCCTGCAAAATTTTAATTTTGCATGTCCAATACAATTAAATACAGGAGTTAAAAAAAAAATAAAAATAAAAATAAAAAAAAAGAATCTAGCCCTTAGGGTACCAGAAAGTTAAGCCAAATTAGAAGCTAATATTTGGAAGGTTTCAGCATTATCATTTAGTATTCAAAAAATTATGCAAAAACAAAGCCCACACCATCAACCAGAATCTTGAGTTTCCTTTTGCCACATCCCCTCACTATGGCAGAGAATCACTCAATTTGCTATGCCATGTGGTGTTGGTCCAGCAAGGATAACAGAAAATTTGACATACTGCGTATTAGCAGTAACAGAAACTCTCCGTAGGATCAGTATTGGTGAAAGTCACTGTGGGGATATTCATGAGACAGGAAGAGAATATTGACACTAGTCTCTTTAACCCACTCTGAAGGATAAAATAGTGCATACACAAGTGAAAAATCTTAAATACAGACATTGATCTAGCTGTGCACAAAAAAGCCCATAGTGTCGTAATTTCTCTTCCATATTTGATAAAGCTTCTAAATGTCTTGGAAAAGAATTATCACACATGAGACCAGACATCACAAGCCACATGCCACAACAGAATACCAACAAAAGGGAAAAAAACAAAGGGGCCAAAAATAAGAAGGTGATGGAGTAGAAACACCTCTTCCCAAACATACCCCATTATCACCCTAATACCACAATAACCATGAAATCACTCCCAAAATTGCTGTGGGATGGCAAACCCCTCTGGCATATCCTGCTTACCACATAAACAGGAGTCAGTAAAATTAACTGTCATGCACGAGACTGCCGAACTGCCACAATAAAGGTCTGCTGCCTTTGGGTTCGCAATAGCAAGTTAACACACAGAGAAATCAGGTGAACAAGCCAAAGCCTTTAAGCACATTTGATAAAGCACTATATGGACCACTGAAATACCAAACTAAAGGATTTGGCAGTCTGGCCTTAATATATTAGCAGGGGTGAGGGGAACCTTCTCAGCTGTCGAGAGCTCCTACATCAGCAACTCCTGACAGATGGGCTGTACCAGCCTCAGTATCCATATCCCCAGGGAAATGAATTCCATGTCTGATGACTAATTCATTACTCGAATTTGTGCTTAGGCAAGTCCAAGCACAGATCACACACCTTCCAAAACTGAATTCCTTTTCAGCCAGCGAGAGAGCGGGTACACATCTGCGCCATCTAGAACACTGCATTAACATGCATACACATCAATCTAGTTCAATCAGTTGAGAACAAAAGCTGGAATTGAATCTGTAGTAGCTGGCTGGAAGCAAAGGAAACTGAAAGGGAAATTGGTACAGCCCAGTTCTAACTGGATCTCTGAGACCCGAGAGACAGATTTGAAAGACCCATTAAAGCCCCTTTTGTGAGCTGAGTCATTCAGTGCCTTTGGAGCCTTTGAGACTCCAGCTCAAAGTACAGCACCTACGGCAGCAAACTAATCTTCCACTCCAGGAAGCAATGGATGCATCTAACGCCAGAGCCAATGCCAGCTGTGGAAGAATAACAGTGCCCACATGTACACAGAAACGTGAGCCAGAAACCAAAACCAGTCTGGCAAGCTCCGCTGGGTAACGTACCTCCTCGCAGAGGCTGGGGCTCAGCCACAGCCCCAGCACACGGCAGATTGACTGCACACAGACAAATGAACCTGTCCACCTTTTCCCTTCATTATCCCTCTTGATCCTTCGCTTTCTGAGACATCACCACGAAGACGACATCTGCTGAAAATAACAGTATTGAAGCTGTGGCAGGCTCCCCATTGCTGATTTATTGCTAAAACTGACACCTGATAAGGGGCATGTTTGCAGGGTCTGAAGGGCTCACCAGAAAGGCACTCATCTTACAGCGAGGATAATTACAGCAGCCACATCTGATCAGGTGTGGCAAATGCTAGAAACCCAGTATCCTGTCTCTAACAAGCCATCTCCAACATCTCTAATCCTCCTTCCTCCGATTGCTATGTTGCAAAAAGAAGATTTCATTCCGGATCCACACTTTAACAACTTACCTCCTGAAGCATGAAATTTTAATAAGCAAGTCTTATCTGCATCCTATTAATTAGAAGTACACCATAAACGACTATATTGTGTGTTAAGAGGATCATCTAAAGCAATCAAAACTCCCAAATGCAACTGCTATACACACAGTTGTCATTTGTAAGCACTGGCATCAACCCAGTTTAATCATGGAAGAGCAAACGGTATTCTGACATTTATTTTTTCCTTCATCCTCTCTAGAAAGCCTCCTTGTCTTTAGGCAACTCTGTGAATTAAAAACTTGAAAAGGACACGAAACCTGCAAGAGAAGTTTTCTTGTATCTGTGTTCAACCAAAGTCAGAGTAGAAACAAGCCTTGACTCAAGCTTCTAAGAAATGTGTTACCCTGTAGCTGGGGGAAGGGGGAGGAAGGGGGAACCTGAACTTTTGTCTCAGATTCCTGCAGGGTTCAAGGAGCATTTGGCATATACCAAGCAATGAAAGAGATTTTCAAGTAACGCAAAATGCCATATCAGGCTCTCGGATTATTTACTTCCTTGCTTTCTAATTGCTACTTCTGATTAGGGAAGACAAAAAGTCACACTAAAACATTAAAGTATAGTCAAATTCCATTAAACTATTTATAGAATTTGCTTTATAGGTACATCAGCCAATCTGGCTTATTATTGCCCCATCTCACTGCATTGGCTGTGACTCATTCCTGCAGCTGTGCTCATACAGGAGCTGCCTTTAAAAAGCATACTTGGGCTCACAGATCAGCAAACACTACAACTGCTGATGTCCTGACGCACAGCATTAAAAAGACAAAGATATTCACAATTAACTCACATAAATGATCAAGCAGCTAGAATGGGAAATGGTGCAAAGAATTAAGGTTTACTACCAATTTTCCCTTACAGCTGACACACAATGGGACTGACAACTAGACATGCTGCTTGGTACCGAAATGCTCCACTTCAGCAGGAGCGAGAAGCCCTGGCTGGAAAGCTCAAAATAGTTGTTCTCTTGAACAGTTGCATGGGGACAGGGCACCAGCAAAAGCAGTATCAGAACAGCAGCCTCAGCCACACCATGAACACATTAGGAACATTTATAAAAGCATGCTAAGCAATTACAAGAAAATTAGCTGGTTTTGCTACTTAGAACTTGCATTTGAGAATGCAAAGAATTCTCAAACAGCCCAAAATGTGTGCCTGAAATTACCTAACACCTGCAAAACAAATTGCATTTATATTGGTATGTTATGGCATGCAATTTCCCTCTTCCAATCTCAATGACCGCGCCTCTTGTTAAATCAAAAAGCTTGTCAGCTTCTCATCAGGAACTAGAAATTGGTTTTCAGTCTCCCAGGAGATAAACTAGGCTTCCCTCTTTCCAGAGCGGTTGAGAAGCTGAGCGCACAACCTCTGTAAGAGCCACTGCCCAAACACACGCAGTGGGCTCTGCTCACAGGCTTCAGAGGACCCCAGCAGCCAGGCCCAGGGCAGCCTGGGCCAGCACTTCACCATTCACCTTGTTATATAAAGTATGACAATAACTACTTTAAAAAGGTGGATTCATGCATTTTCATGTATTTATTTCCACATGATTTTTAACAAATGTATACAACTCTGGATCATAGTGTTGCTGCCTTACAATTAACTAGCTTCAGATATCCTTGTGAGACCATGTTAGTAAAACATCCTTTATATTTTTATAGAGTTTTTCTTGAAGCTGCATTCCCTGCCACATGGGAACAGAACCACGGGGTTTGACTTTCACATTCAGGCTGCACTAATTCAGGGGAAAAGGGATACCACACAATGGAAGTAGCATAAACCAACTTAAAATATATTTACAAGCTAAATGGCCTTATAACAACTGGATTAAAAAATATACACTTTAAATCTCAACTTTATGAACTGTGGCTTTGTAAAACTAAGACATTGTAATTTTGCAGCTTTACACTATAATAAAAATTAAAGATTATATATTTACAAAAAAACCACATTTACATTGTTAAAGCATTCATTATCTACTTTTAATAATAAAGGGTCAAACTGCAAGGCTATAGATACACTGTAAATAAAACGGGTGAAATAAGTCTTATGCCATCTAAAGGATAAATCTCTCTTCAAAAACTAGCCTTCATTTTTACTTCAGCTATCAGGAAAATCAAACATAACCAGCAGTGGCTTGACTTTTATTCAGTGCATGTCCTTATTAATTTTAAAAATATTTAATCAAAAGGACAGACCTTCTCATGTTCCAAGAACGTTATTGTGATAGCTACCGCACAGTGTGGCCTTTAAGCAGATTAATGCAACAAAACTAAAGGGACAGCTCTAGCAGGATAGTCTCAGGGGACAGTCTTCGCTCCTCCGCTGTATTACGCGGAGATGTCAGGTCTCCGTGGGGTATTGGCAGGCTGGCCATTTTTCTGAGACATCTTACAAAGCAATTCCGATCTGGAAGAATGAAATTTCTTTCCAGGGATAGTCTGCCCTGCTCATTCCCTGCCCGCAGCATGCATTTTTAAAGACAGAGAAACCAATCAAATTCAATCCATACTGCATTATTCACCAAGTAGCTATAGTCTCATCCAAAATCTTAATTGTCTAATAATTCAAACCACCTATCTCAAATACAGCTCCAAAGAAATGACTAGAAGCCCAGAGGCTGCCTCCTACACGCACACTAAATCGTGCTGTCGAGGTGTCTGTTGCAGTCTTTTTTGAAACCATGCAATAAATACTAGCACCTTTTGTATACGTGTGCACTGTTTCTTTATGTCTACAGCCCAAATGTTATCTGATGTTTTGCTATTGTCTCAGGGGGTGTTTTGCTGAAGGCATGGCTGTCTGTCAATCATCCAGCTTTATGACCCCTTTTTTTCCTACTTTCCAGCCCTTGAGTTTTGACCGCTAACGTGAAACCTGGAACATACCAGTTAAATTACAAGTGCCATTAATTTCTCCAACCACTGACAAGGAAACATACCAGCCTTTTAAAATTACTGGAAAGCAAAAGCAGGAAGGAAAGCAAGCACAGCTGAACAGCCCTGATGTTGCTGTTATCCCACACCATTAATGAATAATCCACAGCCCTTCTGCAGCTGGGCTGATAAGCAGTGCACAGACTTGCAAAAGAAACCTGCCTGTAGGAGCAGCCTTTCATATGAGCCAGCCTAGCTTACCAGATCCAGCTTTCACTGGTACCTACTGAGCTACATACAATCCTTGGATTGTCCCAGGTTTCGTAACTCCTAGTACCCAGTACCAAAGGATGCTTAAATAAAGAAAAAGAAAGTGCACAGAAAGAAATTACACAGCAATTAACTGCCCCTCCCTAGCCTCAGAAGCAGCCTTGAACCCATACTGTTTGGTATACTTAAGACTCAATAGTCAGCAGTGTTCACGTTCCTCACCCGACACAAATGTCTCAAAGTTGTTTGAGCTACTATGGAAGTTACCCAGAACACGTCATAAGACATAGGAAAAGAGAAAAAGATTGGCTCAGCAACCCCACAAGCTGCTCAACTTGTGCGTGTATACGAAGAGGCCTATCAGTCCAGGAGCTGGCCACAGAGCAAGCGGAAAGTGAGAGGAGGCTCAGTGTTTCCCCCAGTCCCAGTCACAAGCTTCCTTCAGAAAAACCAGTAACTGACATCATCCACCTGCTAAACCACTTCCCACCTTCATTTCCTACCCACTCCCACCCCAGGCCAGGCAGCACCCGAAACCCCCCTTCTGCATTAGGCATACTCCCCCACACTGACTCTCTGGAGCAAGTGGTTTCCAACAGCTGAAAGGATTCGCAGCTAGGTGCCATAATGTGAAAGAGTTTGTAGCCCGCAGAAGCCAGCGCCTGCAACCAAGACCGAAACCTGAGTGCACCAGTCCCTAGGGGCGACAGCAAGAGCTGCTCCCTGCTGCCAAGACGGTTTTGAACGTACTCCCACGCCACAACCTGGGAACTTGTGGTCTACGCTACAGTAATAAAATCAAAACCTGTATTGGCAAGTTGTCTGCACCGCCCACAAGTTACTGTCAATCATTCCAGTACCTTACCTGCTCTTTATTCCACACCGGCTTACCTTAATAAGCTGTCACGGAGGTTATTTATGCAAACAAATAAGTTTCTGATAAAGGTTAAGTAGAATTCAAACACTTGCTCCTCAGTTACTCCGAGGAACTCACTATACTGATAACATAGTTGGGTCTACACTCCTCAGTGAACAGGAAAATGTCTGCACCCATACGAAACAAGCACTGTCGTCAGTCTCCATGCTGAACCGCTGTGAATATATGATTACTGCTGACAGCAAGATTACTTATACATCAGAACAAGGCACACAGTAATAATAATAATAATAATAATAATAATAATGCTCATACATAGGCACCTGTGCTACAAACACTTTGATGGTCAGTTTTCTTATGCTACTCCGCACCCTACTCCAACCATATATGCTGTTTACCATTCAAACTTTATTGCCCTAGGGTAACAGAAACCAGATATCACCTCCTTCTCTAAATGCTGGTATGCAGCCAGTTTCTCCTCCTATCCACTATTTGCACACTCCAGAAACCAACATTTTCAACAGGCCCGGCTACTTACTCTTCTAGTTAGCCCAATATCTGGCATCAGGTATCCAACTGAAAAGAGGTGCGCTATGGGATTTTGAGTTTACAGTCATTGTAAATACAGAGGCCTCCAGATCAAATTACACCCTGCTCAGAAGCCAGAACCATCAAAGGTTACTGTAGGATATCATCCTTCAGTCATACGCATCCTTCAAAAGGACACTGATCCTCAAGTCCTTTACGTGTGCACAACAATGCAGCGAAAAGAGAGACAAGACATTAATATACTTGGCTACTTCATGGTAGTTGACCTGAAACACTTCTACCAAAGACTCACTTAGACCTAAATATTCTCATATAAACAAAACCTTGGCCTGCTACAAAGTAAATCTATCTAATTTGAAATAAAAAGGATACATATCTTTATATAGGATATATCTGTAGATACATATGCACACAAACCTTGAAAACTGTCACAGTCTCATAACTTTGGAAAAAAGAAATGTGATTTTCCACATCCTCTCTTATTCATTGAGAGTATTTATCACCCTAAAGAACATTATTTATTTAGTAACAGACATAAATCCAAACTACTTAAAAATGTTTAGCTGTCAGATAATATTGTTAGTGTATTATAAACGAAAGCAGAAACAAGGTTATAACCACAGAGAAGAGCCTGCCAGTGCTGGCATTCAGAACATCCAACGCTCACACCTCTTGCTTTCCTAATCTAGAGCAAGTAAGTAAAAGAACATACAAATTACAAGTACCAACAGAGGATCTCTGCTAGTTCTAGGGCTTTTCCCCTACAAATCAAGTCTTATTTTAAAGTCACCCTTTAATTTTGTTTATGAGTTTGAGCTAGCTTAAAGCATTCCTACCCCATTCAGATATTCCAGTTTCATAAAGCTCTTTAACAAGCAGCGATCCTTGTTCAAAAGGTACTACTGGGATTCAGGACTGGGGTTTAAGTGGAATAAGTAATCTCCATAATGAGAAGATACAACAGAATGTTCTTGTACCATCTGATATTACAACATCATTTGTTTACATAAGTTTCAAAAGGAGGTTAAATTTCAATATCTGAAAGACAAATATTCTAGGAAATAATATTTAGAGCAGACCCTGTCCATTCAAGCAGATAATCAGAATGAATAATTTACAGCCACACTTTCATCTTCACTGCAGCTGAGAAGAGCTGAATTCTAAGGAGCTTGGGGAGATGCCGACACATCTGCTCACCAAGTGGAATAATCTGGGGGACTCCAAGCAACAGTGGTCCAGTAACCTGTTTCACTTAAGTGACCGGTCTGCCAGGAACAATGGGAGAAATGCTAAAATCAACATGCTCATTGCGAGGTCAGTATTTCATGCTTTTGTTATAAAGCACATTCTGCCTCGGAGAAATCGAGCACTATGTTGGGTTTTCACCTCTAGATTGTCACAGCTTCTTACTAACGTCAGCTCAGAACAGAGGCTGCATGCCTGCTCCCACTGACCCGGCACATTGTCATGCAGGCCTTCTTGCCATGTCGTGAGGACTCAGAAGCAGAGAATAATATCATGGCAGCATCAATTTGTCCGGATCAGTCTGTTAATAGAAACTAGCACAGCACAGACCATAAACAAAGCAAACGCATCAAAGAATTCTGCAGAAATTCAAACAAGCTCATCATACTACTGGGAATCAACCACCATTTGATAATTCAATCCCATACACATCACTGGAAGAAGTAATAGGACTAAACACTGATTTTGTACAGATGTCACTCAGGTGGAAGGATGGTGCAGTTTTCGTCAATGGAAAGCTTCATAAAAAGATGATGAATCTAAAGGAATAATGCAGGCACAAAGAAAACTGTCACCACAAAGCATGCAGATGGGGGGGGGAAGATATTTTTGAACAGATTAAATAAAGCTATGTGTTTAGCTAGCAGTTCTGCCACAGAAGACACGCAGACAGACTGGTACCACTCTCACGGAGCACAGGGAGCCATAGTGCCTTGCACCAGTACTGTACTGCTCCTGCAGCAGGCAGGAGGCAACTGTGGAATAAACTACCTTGTAAAGGCAGCTGCAAACATTCTCTTCCGATCACACAGCTTTGACCAGTTTTGCTTATTCACACCTATGGAGTTCTTGTTTAACATCAGTTTGCATTTGTAGCTTGAAAACAGGGAAGAGTAAATGGACATAGATGTGATTCAATTTAGCACAATGAGAAGGGTTATCATATAACTAGATAACCAGCGGAGTAAAAACTCTACCATCTAGATTCAAGGTCCCCTTCCCAGCAAGATTTTGTCCACTCAAAAAAAGCAGCAGAACTATCAGTTATAGAGCTTAAGAATCATTTTGGAGTTCACTTTGTTTATCCATATCCCAGACACAGAGAGGCTAGTCCTACATATGACCCTACTGAAAGCCACCAAGATTGCATTGTTTACCTATTACTTAAAGGTGCAGTTAGATGCTTCAAAATATGGACAAGTGCCTTGGTTGGACAGCTTTCTCTTTTAAACAGTTTCCAAAATGCTTCCAGCAGACAACTAAGCAACATGAAGCATTTCTGCATGTGTAACTGATACAGAGAGAAGTCTGCAGCACTCTAAGGAAGTCATTCACAAACCCCGAATCACACATGCAGCAGAACAGAATAAGGACTAGGTGCAGCCTAGTTTTTGCAAACAAACTCACTCTTCCTCACAGTTCAAGCAATAGATCAGAAAGCATTAACTGAAGATTAGCATTACAGTGCATATAAAGTACATCAAAACCAGCTGTGCATGTCTACAGTGTCTGGGATCAACGAGATCATTTAGAATATGGATTTTAGTTAAAACAGTCTAAAATGAGATTATACGATGCTCATATGGGGAAGATGGGTTTCAATAACACACTCCTGTAGTTACTATGCTAAGCTCAAAAAAAACAGAAAAGTACCCATCACTTATTAAACTGAAAACATGCAGGGCAACAACCAACCCCTGACAATGGTTGCTACATCTTCACCAAAGTTCAAGGAACTTGCTCCATCAGCTGTGATAGGGCCTAGAGCAGTGTTTTGGACACAGTCTCTATGCAGTCACACACTAGCCCTGGCCTAAGGCCTCTATGAACAAGGCTTATGCAGCCCAGATACAGGTAAATACGGATTTTTACAAATGTACACTCATCCCTTTAGGTGGTTTCCTAAATGTAGGATTTGGCTTTACAGTCTCATTGTTATTAAAAATGCCTCAACTACACTGAAGAATCTTAGACATATAAGATACCACGAAGCTGAGAATGGGTGATCACAGTTTCAAGTAAACACAAAGGCAGAAGGGCTTAGAGGAAAGGAAAGAAGCAACAGGGACAGAAATATCTTGATCCGCTTCCAGCCAATACAAACCCCTTCCTAAAGCTGCAGCTCACGGAAAGATATTTGCCTTCCCTCTGTTATCTCAGCACTCCCATGGTCAATGGAAGAAGAATCCACTGGCTCAAATATATCTGCCCTTGTAGACAGCTCAATGACACCAGTGCAAACAGCCCAGTCCCAGTCTGGGCAACCGACAAGTTTCAGAGGAGGAGAAGCCAGAAAAGGAAGAGCAGAACAGATTCTAAGCAGAGAGAAAAAGGGTGGGAAAGAACATACTGAGAAGAGAAATAAGAAATCCCCCCCCCCCCCCCCCCCCCCACACACACACACTCCTCTACTGGTAACCACAGTAAGATCTTCTCAACTAACCACGCTTAATTAACAAAAGTTGAGGGAAGCAGTGTAGCTGCTCTCTGCTTAAAAGCAGTTTGGGCAAGACAGAGTTAAATGAGCGGCTCAAGGTTGTTCGGACAATTTTGTCTTCTATACAGACGAAGAGACCTGTTTTTAAAAAGAAAAAAACCACACAACTTTCATAAATATAACAATGCCAGGTCATTACTTCTCTTTTTGTTGAGCAGGTTTTGAAAGTATCAAAGGAGATAGAAACAAAAGCTAAAATTCTTCAAACATTTAAAAGAACAACATAAATTTACCATTTTATTCTTTACCTTCTCTTCCTTTGCCACATATGTTTATACACAACCTCACAGCATGCCCAAAGACAGAACATCAATATACCATAATGAGCACCAAAAACAGAAACAAAAGTGCTGAATTATAACACTTGGAATTTTATGGTTAGCTTCAGGTAGTATCATCTGATCCTCAATAAAAGCTTTAAATTTTAGGAACAAAACCAAAGATTTTCACCCCTCTCCATTTTAAGATGTGCACTAAGCCCCACACTGTTTGGAAAACAGTAACACAAACACAGAAAATGCCTTTAAGGATGGAGTTTCAGGCTTAACTTGGAGTATGCCGAGTATTCTGCATTTACATGGTATCATGTAGGACACATTACTGGCGTCAGGAACTCAGATTTTATGCTAGCGGCTCACCAATATTGCCTAAGACTGTGACACAGAAAAGTGAACACACTCATTTCTTATCTTGTTTGATATACATGCAGTCATTAAGTCATCAAACAACAAACTCATATGGATGAAGGACATTGTGAGACAATTACTTTTAAAGAAAGGCTATGATAACCCTTTCTGCTAGTACGGAGGAGGTGGCTTCCCTATACCTCATCTTGTCTGATCATGGAAACTCAGCCACTCTAAACTCCTCTAGTCCTTAGACAGAAAGTCACCTTGAAATTCTGGGTATCACAAGCAAAATCCAGTGTCACGTTCAAACACTAGACTACATATTTTTATTAGCAAAAATACCACTTGCTTCCCTGACAATGATGAACTGATAGACAGAAAAAGGAAAAGAAGCCTTATGAATCATCTATCTTCAATAAAAGTAATGCTGGCTTTTCAACAAAATTAGTAAATTGTCTTTAGAAGTGAATAAAGATAGCCAGTTTGATCTACACAGATCTCCTCCTTCTCCCAAACAGCACAAAATCAATTTGCTACATCAGAAGACTTGGCGTTCTATGTTTATGAGTGTTTCTAAGCAATTTTATCCCCAGTTAAAAAAAAAAAAATGAGGACTTTCTTCTTTTGCCAGTGTATTGCTTTCAAGTTTTTTTTTCCTGTTTTCCAAAAATAACCCATATATTTTCAATGATGTTAGGACCATTGCCACCTGGCTGTAGAAATCTAGTTCTAGAACTTGCACTTTAGAGAAAAGAGTTATTGTTTTAACAAAATTAACAGGTTGAGTCAAGTAAGCAGCCAAGTGTCAGGTTAAATCTAAGAATTACACCTGTCCAAGCATTGCTTAAAAGAACTTTTCAGCTGAGACTGTGCATTGGAAAAGTATAACTAAAAACTGCCCCATCTCACCTCACACACACATAGTTTATTAACTATTACAGTGTTTTAACATTCTAATCAAAGAGCAGATAAGTATAGTTAAATCCATCAAATTAATATTCCACATTATTTTAACTACACCACACCTCATTTCCTGAGCCTAATCAACACAGAGCAAGGCAAAGCAAGCAGTTAATGAGAAGGTATGCTTAACACCATTTCAGAAAATGTTATTCATGTCAGCCAACTGACCACACTAAAAGCAGCAGTTATTCTTCTGCACTCTCACATGTGCAACTCTCTCCCACTCGCGCTCTCTCTCTTCTATATATTTATATATAAAAAGTGAAGCCCAGAACTGCAGTTAAAGAGATTTGCGAAATTACCACTGCACCGTAATCAAGCTGAAAATAAGAAAGATGAGGAGAAAAAGAAAGTCTGAAATCCACATGAAGGGCAGATAAGTAGAGACTGAAGCAACATAAAGGCAAAAACTATTCAATACCTCAAAGATAACGAAAGGAAGAAGGAAGACAAAGAATGTAAGGGGCTATATTGAGAAATGTTGTGCAGATCATAATTTAATTTAAAAAAAAAACCTCCGTGGCAGTAAATGCATGCAAACACAAAAATACACTCACGTGAATATACAAGATGTAAAACAGCATTCAGGGAGGACACAGGATGAAAGGCAAAAATTCTTACAGTTCAAATCACCAGTAACAGGTCAGGAACCAGTATCTTCCCAGCACAACTATCTCCTGCAGTGGCTAGTTGCCACAGGAAAACAAAGGTCTACTCTCAAGCGATGAAGAAAGTACTTCCACCAGTGAATGTTCTTATAAGTAAGAGGAACCCAGCTGTTTAAGTCCCAAACCATACAAAGACATGTATTGTTCTAATGACAGAGGACAAAATGTTCTAACAATCAAAAATAGCACACAGCCTGTGAAAGGCCAAGCTTTTGCCCATCAGTGTATTAAGTTTACCAATTTAGGAGGACTGAGGACAGAAAAGCAGCTATGTGTCCAGCATCCAATGCCAAGAAAAAGCATGACACTAGGTTACAATTTGCTTACCTTCTATAGAAGGGGCCTGGTCCTGAGCTGCATACAGCATCTCTTTGAAAGCCTGCAAGAAGAAGGGAACAAGTAATCCAGTTAGTATTAAAAGAAAAAAAAAATAGTTTACATCCTTTGATAAGCCTGTCTGAAAATGAGTAGCAATTAAAATCCTTTTACCCCTCCAGGCTGACGCACATAGCTACAGAATGCGATGTCAATGCTATTACACATATTTTTGACAACAGAAGATACACAAGTTCATGTTAACTGACTGCTTTGTCTAAAGCCTGTTACCTTACTGATCTACAAAATTTATTCTGGCAATATTTTTAAGCATCTACCTTGGGAGCAATGTTTCCCATTTGGTAGGATGTTAAAGGTTTTACCAAAAAAAAAGAAAGAAAAAAAGTGACTATTTCAGAGCTGTGGCTTGACATAGAAAGGAGTTTGTCATGGCAAATGGAGGAGAAGCAGCCTCAGGGATTTCTTATCACCATTATGTAGTAGTACAGAAATACACACATGTTCTAAAAGCCGAAGACAACATGACAAATGAGATCAGGGAACCTAGAGCAACTGCCTTCTCTTGATGTGGAAACTGAAGGACAACATTAACACAGACCAGAATTATTAACCAGATCTTCAAGTCCTAGAGGCCCTGGGAACTGGCATTCCAGAGACCAAAAGAACACATTGCTCATTTGCTTTGGTGTAATCCTTTCAGTTACCACCAATGCAAACTAGAAGCACCTGTGGGGCACAACTGCCCAGAAGCCACAAACAGGAAACCTATTCAAATGCAACTCCTTTTTAGGACACCTCCTTTCAGACAGTTAAAGATGCTGGCATTATGCCAGCTAAAATTAAACATACACTCTATCTCACATCACACTGCAAGTAAAAAAAAAAAGTCAAATAAAGTTAATTCTGATCAATGGCTGAAGAACTTGAATCACAATTTTGGAAAGAGAAGCAATAAGGAAAGGCCAATTACCTACTGCAAGAGTTATTTATTTAAACGCACCACATCACTTGATAAAGACAGACCTCTTAGCACGCACATAATCAACGTGAGCGTGCTCTACACACCACTGCTCCAAGTACTGGATTTTATTTCCCAACTTCTGAACTTACAGAAATCTAAACCACAAAAGCCATTTATCCACCCTTCTGGTCTTTGAAGCTTCCTTCTGCCCATTACCCAAGCTATTCTAGACTTCTGTAGTCCTACATCTCTGCATTCACTATGCTGCCCCCACCCCAAACTCTCTCACAGGTCAAAACATCACAGCCTAATTAGCAAATATCCTCAAGGAAAAAAAACACAAGCTCAGCAATTACAAGTGCAACACTGTTGAAACATGGTGGTTATGATCCTGTTAAGCAAATATAAGGTCTAAAGGACATGTCTGTTTATCACAGGATATCACAGATGGCAAGCTAAACAGGCAGTTCAGACATCTCTCAAAGGTCTGATTCCTGAGTCCACGGAGGTATCAGCAAAGGTCACTTGCATAACTATTTTCCTAACTAAGCCACTGCTGAATGATCATCATTCCAGTGATACAGTTCTCTCCCATCCTCCATTTTTGTTTTAAATTTAAATTCCTCCTGAACACTGGCCATTTCTATCCTTTTCCTCCCATGACTCACTAGTTAGCAGCACATGATCTGTGTTTTGACCACATATATCAAGTGGCCAAAAACCCTCCTCCTTTTTCACCCCACTTGTCATCCTCACCTATCTGTAACTTTTTCCATGAATGACAACCACCACACAACACAGGAGAAACAAACTTGAAAAGACGGCAAATTGGAAGCCACGGCAATAAGAAACTCTTTTCTTCCCTTAACCTACCAAGAGTTAAATTAGCAATGTTTCCTACCTCCAGCTTTACGACTCATTTAAAAAAAGACCACAACACTGAAGGTCCTGCATCAAACAACTCTGAAAGCTGAAGGTGTCAGTTGTCATGCAGGCATCTCCCTCACGCAGACTCTGATACGTTACAATCTGGCAGCTGCACGCAGCACATATTGTTACTACTCACCTGACCTGTATAAGTAAAGCAATAACCTGAAAGTGAAAGGCTTAGTGCTTCATAACACCTAAAGTATTTAGTCCCCTAGATGACAGAATTTTAGAAGTGATTTTTCCTAAAAGTTACTCATCACTGCCCCTTCTAATGTTCAAAAATTACTCCTTCTGCCCTCAGAACCTAGACAGAAAAGGGTTTTTTTCCTACTTTAAATTGTGTTACTGATAGCACCTAGCACCTGCAGCAAGCTTCCATAAACGCACATCAGACAACAAAAAAGCAAAAAGAAAACACACTTAGAAATGCAACTGTCAAGCCACAGCAATGGACAAATTCAAGGGCAAAAAACTTAAAATGCTAGAACAAAACAGTTGTTCAAACTGACTAGCTTTCAAACTGCTCATGCTCTTTTAAGCTTGTCCGCTAACACCCAGAAGGACAAATAGTGAAATAGCACAACAGATTTGTGTCAGGAGGTGGCAAGCTTGGGTGTGAACTGCCTATCATGAAGCACAGTTTGAAGAGCAGAATTGGCCACATCCCAACAGCTGAAAGACTGTTTCTGGAAAAGAGACTCCAAAGACAAGCAGACTATACAAACTACCAGCTTCATCCTCCCAACCTACTTCTTGCTGTAAGGTCTGGTCTCATAAGGAAATGATTTTTAAAACTTAGCAACCTGTTTCTCTGATTCGAAAGGCAGAGGTGCTTAAAACCTGAAGTCTCTTTAAAAGGGAATGGAAGTCACGTGCTTGTACTTTTTACTCATCCTTCCCATGAAGTTTGTACCTGTAACATCTGTTCTGATTCTCCTCCTTCCCCAGGCCTTGCAATTTCAAGAGAATTCAGCACTTTTTTTTTTTTTAAAAAAGATTATCATCAGTTTTAAATTTTTTCTTTAGAACTTTTCACAAAATTTGGTCAATAATTCTCAGCCTTCTTTGCTGTAACAGAGTATACAGCAATGAGACAAATACAAGGAAATACGTGTGCAAAAAGACTACAGGCTGATGAGATTTTATGAGATGACTAAAGAGACTTCTGCATCCAGATAAACAAAATCAGACCGGATTAACCAAAACAAAATTGCCATCTGGCAACTGTAAAACTCAGCTGAGTTTCCATCAGACTGATACGCACACATACACTGACACTTAGAAGTCTACACAGACAGAGCTAAGCTCTCCTCTTTCTCCTACAAGTAAGCCAGAGACGCACATAGCGGCAAAGGAAACTTGCATCATGATTTGGATAAACAGAGGACTAGCAATCCAACACTGTTACTGCACCTAAAAATGCATATTAAATGCAGTGAAGTATGTTTTTTAGAAAAAAGCCTTAGCTGAAATTCATCTAAGAGTTACCTCAATTTGTTCAGTACTGACTACTTTAAAAAAAGAAATCTATTGTCTGACTTAAAAAATGGGATTTTGTTTCTTTAGGTTTTTTTCCCCCTTTTAAAACACCGAAGGGACTGAAGACTAAGTGAAGTGGTTCAAAATTTAAGGTTTTAAGACAAGAAGAGCACTAAAGCAGGGCTCCTCGGAATGAGCATTTAACTGACTGGGAAAAGGCTACTAACTTTACAGAAGATATGCTGTCAGATACCCTAAAACAGAGCAACCAAATCTTTTTAACACCACTGGCCACATGCCAGGTTTGGGGCACATCCATGGGTCACTGTTGGGTTGCATGATGAGAACCTTCCCCCTGCTCACTGTGCACGCAGCAGCTCCTGGAGCTGCATGCCCAGGTGCACACGTGAGGCATCCAACACCCGAGAGTCCTTGCACACACTCCTAGGGACTGCCGTTCCCCTCTCTGCTGGTCTTCGTGCAGAGAAGACAGTGGGTAAAGCCCAGCTTGAAGGCCACCAATTGCACTGCTCTGTCCTAAGCGATAAAACCAAAAGCAGTTTCTGATGGCTCTTCAGTTACTGAAAATTGAAGCATTACTTCCAACAAGTAGGGAAAGTTTTCTGATGACAATCACAAAATCCAGTCTAAAGTTTTAAACATTTTTGACATTGTCACATTTGGCATTTGACATATTTATCAAGCACGTTCACAAATTAAGTATTTGTCAGTACATTGTTTTGAACTGTTAACCATATCCAGGAAGTAGCCTAAGAATGACACTCAGAATTTTAATGGCAAAACTGCCATTTTATGTTGAGATTATATACTACGTTATTGCCGCTGATGCTCACATAAAGCCCTCCTTGCCATTTGCACTGATTGAGGTTTCAAAAACCATCAGTTCGGAATGGACGTTGTGTAGAATGCGTGAAATATAAAATCCTGCTTTCATGCAGTCTTTAGAACAGAAAGTTGGAATGGAAAGTCAAATTAAGTCAATCATGGCTTTTGTAAAACTCCATCCTCATGTGGATTCAGTCATGGCAAATGGTTTGTGAAATGCTGAATGAAACAGCACAGTATACATCTTCCCCCTCACCGCCCAGTGCAAGCCAAATGCTCTTTCTCAAAATGCAAACATACTGCAGTGCTTTTGCTGAAAGAAAGAAAATAAGAACTGAACCTGTAACTATCAAAGCAGATCTTCATTTCTCCTGTCTAAAGCCCTTCCACAGCCCTTCCACTGAACAAGTATCTGCTCTAATTCTGGGCAGCTTCCACACTTTCTAAAAGCAGTTATAATACTTATCCAGATTATTGTTTGAGAGAAAGATCATGTTAACGGTAAGAACTTAGAGAACTGTAAATTGTTAAAGAGCATCTGAAAGTGATACCACGTTTTTAGGTATTCAACACCAAACAGTCTCATTCTTCTTTCTTCCTGACCTAATCAGCAACAGATTACATCCTCCTTCTAGTTTTACTAGTAACTTATGCAAGACAAGAAGCTCCTTACAGCCACACTAGCTGTGCATCTGTTCAAAAAAGAGACATCACCCAGTCTGGATCTCAGAAGTTATCCTAGGTCTTAAAAGACTTGGGGGGCTATTTGACTGCATGAAAAAGTCACCTGTTCTCCAACAGAAATAACTAGAAGTATCACAGTAGAAAAATAAGATGACTACATGTGATCTTTATGACACAGTGTGGCTTAAAGAAAGCAGTTTCTATTCCATTTTATACTCCTTTCATTATCATCATGAACATGACATGGTAAGTCTCTGGAAACAGGAACGATCTCTTCAGAGTTAAAAACCTATGCTGCAAATTCTCATTCCAAAGCAGCACTTGTTTCAGTCAAAAAGACAAGAAGTATAAGCTGTAAGATGAAAAGAACAATATAATGTCATGAAATAGCAAGCAATTTTTAAAAATTTTGTACGTGATATGTGCTGTAGGAAATATTTTGCATAAGTAATGAAAGCAGCATTTGACCTTACATTTGCTAATCAACAACTCAGTATTTTTCTTGACAAAAGCAGAAGGTTGTATGCTTTTTTTTGTCTCAAGTCTAATCAACAAGTAAACCAAGTTAGCACCGCCCTTTTATGCTCCTTTTTTATGCTCCGCACCCACCCGACCACCAGTTACTGAATAATAAATACCAGACTATGCCATTACTGGAATATGCATGAGCAGGCGGTTGACTCACATTCAGCCTGCTACGACAGGGGTAACAGAAGGAGTCTTGAGACTTATTACTAAAGAGGAGGGTGAGGTTTTTATTTTAATCCCCTTTAAGTTCAGCTATCTGTCCAAGGAGGAAATCATTTTCAAATCATGTCTAGAAAGAGTAACAACTATAAGAAATATCCTACCGAAAATTTATCTTCATTTTAGTTTGGAGAGGAAATGACACACAATAATACTGCCCTAGGTAAAACATCTGAAAACTAAGACGCACGTTAACCTCCCGTAAGGAGAACAGGAGCAGAGTTCTTCACACATTAGTCAGAGGTGTCATAGCTCACCGAGTGTCTTCCACCTTCCCTCTATAGCTCTGGTCACTACTGTAGGTCAGAAACTAAAATATCTGGAGCTACATCATCTGCACTTCTACCATCTATTTCCTTTTCCATTCCCCACAAACCCACTTCTGAATCTTCATTTTGGAAAATATGTTTCCATTTCCAAGAACAGAAGACAAGTCTGAAAATGATTCTACAGATAGCTATGAGAGACATGATACAGAAATAACCTGGTACTTTATGTTATCAAGACAATGGATTTCCTCCTTCACAAATACTGAAACATTATTTGGTCATCTAATTCTCTGAATTACTTAAGGAACTCACAATTTTATCCTAAAAATCAAATCTGACTGCTATTTTTATCTAAACATTCATTCATTTGCAGTCAGGTAGCAGAAAAGAAAACAAAGGACAGGTCAAAAGGACAAATGTAAAATTTTCTTCTTAACTTACTAACAAAGTGAGCTAAGATAAATATGATTTTCCTTGCAAGAGCAGACATCTTCTAATAAGGACATTAGAAATAAATTACTGTTATGGTCCTAAAGAGAAGACCCAGGCCTTCACATAGTAAGAAATGTATGGTTTTTGACTGGCTCAATCAGACAAGAAGTTTTGCTGACCATGGCTGTCCTATAATCAGCTTTAAGTTGTCTACCTTTAACTATCACTTGTGGAAGAGACTGACATCAGCGGCAGCAATCCCTGCCACTGCTAACCCTAAAACGAATAATGGCTTTACTACAAATAACCACCACCTTGAGCTTCACCTAGTTAAACCAAAGTGTTACAACAAGAACCACTACGATAAATTTCAAAGTAAGCAACCAGTACAACCTTTAGAAAGCCGGTATAAGAAAAAAACGAAAAGCTGTATTCTACAAATAATTCATGATGAATGCAGTAGAACTTTGTTTAAACTGTGTTCATAAAAAGCCCTAATTAAAGTGGTTCACCTGAAATCAAGTATGCGACGTTGAGATGCAAAGCATCGCTAGCCTTTGAAAATAGTAATAGTAGACAATCGCTGCTAGATTCACTGCACTGTTTTGAGTCACTAAGGCAAGCTGTCGGAATCGCTGAACTAGACTGGGGCCCTGCAGGAGCACTGGCAGCGTTTGCAGGAATGGAAGAGCCTGACTGGCTCGAGGGAGCTGCATTTCCCGGCCAGCTCTCTCCTCAGCTCCCGTCCTTGGGAGCCGCAAAGCGGGCACGGAGCTGCCTCTCCCAGGCAGCCCGCCTCGGCCTCCCCGTGCGGAGAACTGGCGGTGGTGCTGAAAAACGCCTGCTCGCACGAAGCTACAAGCAGCAGCAGCACCCCGCGAGCGGCGGGCGGGCTCCCGGCAGGGTCCGCGCAGGATGCCCGGGAGCGAGGACGCGCTGCGGCTCCGGACTACAACCCCGCAGGCTTCCCGTCGCGTTTATGCTGCGCTACTGGAAAACAAACGAGGGAGAAGCAATGACTCCCGGCCTCTCTCAGACGCCGTCTCTCACACGCAATATAAGACCACTGGTTTCTTTGGGAAATCTCCTAGAAGACTTGTTTGTTTGTTTTTTTAATATCTTGCCTACCTCCCAAGCTTCTGACCTTACTCCCGCACCAAGAGGTTACAGGCGAAAAATTAATTAATTAAACACCCAGTGCTTTTCCCCCGAGCTGTCCCAAGCTCCTTGGGCTGGCGAGAGCTTTCATCTCCTCGCCCAGATGGATGAGCAGATCGATTTTACAACGTCCTCCCACCGAGAAAGCAGCGGGGAACCGCAGGACGCCCCGCGCCGCCGGCCAAGGCGCGCCGAGACGCCCCCGCCGAGGCCGCCCCGCGCCCGCCGCCGGGCGCCCGCGCCGCTCCCCAACGGCCGCCAGGAGCGGGCACGCGGCGGGGCGGGCCGCCGAGGCCCCGGCGCGGCCCCTACCTCGTACTGGATGTACTGCTTCCGCCACTCGGGGGTGATGTGCGCGGCGAGGTGCTCGGCGAACTTCATCCTGCCGCCGCCGCCGGGCCGCCGGGGCCGCGCTCGCTCAGCGCCCGCGGAGCCGCCTCAGCGGCACCTCGCTGCGAAGGGGCCGCCGCCGGGAGTGAGGAGGGGGGGGGCGGCCGCCGCCGCCGCCGCACATGGGCCCCCTCCGCCCGCCCCGCCACTCCTCAGCCCGCCTCGGGGCTCCTCAGCGCCGCCCCGCCGCCCGCTGCGGCCCCGCTGCAGCCCCGCCCGCGCTCGCCGCTGCCGCCGCCTCTGCCGCCGCCGCCGCCGCCATCTTCCTCGCCCCGCTTCCCCCCCCCCCCGCCTCCCCTCCGTCAGCCGGCCGGCCAGCCAACCGGCCGCCGGCAAGACGTCATCGCCATAGCAACCGCCGCCGCCGCCCACCTCCTCCGCCGCAGTGCCGGGCGGGTGGGCGGGGCTCTCTGACGTCAGCCGGCAAGCCGCGCCCCGGGGGCGGGGAGGGGGCGGGGCCTCGCCTCCCTTGCCCCGCCCCCTTGCCCCGCCCCCTCCGAGGGGGCGTCTCGGAGGGGCTCGGGCGCCGCGAGGGGCTGCTCCGAGGGGCCTCTCCCCCCCCGGGCCGCGCTGCCCCCGCCCGGGCCCGGCCTGTGCCGCGGTTGCAGCTGCGGGCCCGGGGGCTCTTTGCCTTTCAGCTTTATTCCCTGCCGCGTTACACGGCTACGCAGAGCAAAGCTCCCTTCGGCTTGGGCACGGGCAGGCTCGGCCCATCAGCCCACCGAGGCCGTTTGCTGCGGTGATTTAGTGGGGTGTTGTCAGCGGCCCGGGGACCTCTGATTTGTGAGCGCTCTTGTTTGCGCTGCGATTTACCCAGCAGCAAGAGCAGAACATGCAGCGGCGACGTCCGAGCTCACTGATACCGTCTCTTAATTACGTTTGCAGAAAACCATCTAATGAATAGAGCTTTAGTGCCCTTCATCAGAAACTTCACACTCAGCAGCCTCCCCGGCACTGACCTTAAGAGAGAGCTAACCACTATGTCACAGCTTGACTAACATTTAATAGGTCACCAGCTTTAATGCATTACCTTTGCAAACTCGTGCCAGATAAAATCACTTGGAGCCTGAATCTGCTCGCACCGTGATTAGCACTGCCTTCAGCGGGAGCAGACGTGGGAGGTGGGCCCTTGCACTTCCAACCCTTTGAATCCGGTAGACCTTCCAGGGATAACATGCAACATGAGGAAAAAGAACAGATTCAGAAATAAATATTCTCTCTAATATTTGCTGGATGCATTGTGTGAAATGTGTACTGCACCTTGCGATGTGTGGTACATGAATATCTTGCGATACTATGGCTTGCGAATTCAGCAACTGAAAATAATTAATGAACCTCCCTTCCCTTTGTCCCTTGGATTTTTTTTTAGCCCAGCATAAAGCAAGTACAAAATGCTATTTATTCCTCCTATACTAATATGTACAACAGCAGTAGAGGCAGAGCAGAGGCTGCAATCCTTCTTACCAACATTTACAGTGTTCTGCAGCAGCAATTCAGTTTACTCCAATATCTGATTGGCCAAAATCTGCCTCCCGTATCAGATGTGCTTTGGGAACACGCCTGGCAGAGGAACAACGCTTCGTTGCTCCGCTGGGACTAGGGGGTTTCCTAGTCCTCTCAACATTTCAAAACTTGCAGCTCTGCACATCCAGTGACGAAGGGAAGGAAGTAAATACGAGGGGAGGAGGAGTGTGAAATGAAAGAGGAAGGGCCACGCTCTCGTGCCTCCACTGTCTTCTGCCCAGAGCTGGGTCTGGATGGCAGGAAACATCCCTACCGAGGATGGACGCAGATCCCAGTGCCTCGTGTCCGGAGCACCTTCACCCCCGGGTCTGGGCCTTGCTGCCCCTCGCAGAGGGCAGGATGCTCCACTCTGCACCCGGGAGAAGGGCAGACAGCCACGGAGCCGGGTGTCGAGGGCAGAGTAGGGCTGCCTTCATGCTGCTGGGCAAACCCAGCCTTTGCTGTACACCAGAGCAGCTGCAGAGCTGCTAAACTGCCTCCCATCTCCCACCTCCCAGAGGCGTTAAGTCGTGCTGCTGTGACTGCAAGGCATGAACCTTGGTCCAGGCTTCCATGTTCCTCTGATCCCTCTCTCTCTCTTTTCCAAGAAATGGTTTGCCTCGTGGTTTTCTCCCATGCTGTCTTAGCTGGGAGAAAATAAAAGAAACAACATTATTTGCATTTTTAAACTGAGCAAGAAAAAGTCGGGAGTGGGCTTTCTGCCAGCGCAGTCTGGCACTTGCTTTGTTGAGAGCATATAGAATAATTTATAAATAGCATGTTTAAAAAAATAATTATACTTTTAAAGATCCTGCATTGCTGGGGAAAAACAGTCTTCCAGAGAGGCTGTGGAGAAAGAGTCTTTCAGAGGGAAAATTTTCCTTAATGGCATTTTTAAGACCAGGAAGCAGGTTTTGCGAAGCGGGAGACAATGCAGAACACCCACAGATAGCTATTCCTAAGCTCTTCTTCGTAATGAGACAGCCCACCTCCTCCGCAGGCGTCTGGCCTTTAGGACACCTGCACACTGAGAGGGTTGGTTTGTCGCGGGAGGGGACGTCTCGAAGCACGATCGCCGGCTCTGCGAGCGGGGCGCGGGGCGCAGAGCCCGGCTGGGCTCCCGCCTCCTCGCTTCCAAACCGGCAGCTCCAAATCGGGGTAGCGGGGATGATACTGCTGCAAACTCGTCTGTCTTCCCCCACCAAAACCTGAGCGGCTCGGTACAAAAAAAAGAAGAAAAGGAGGCTGGGGGGATGCGAGCGCCAGCTCTTTCCTCCTGCAGGAGTCAGGCCGCAGCCCCCGGCCCCCGCCGGATGGGGCGTCCGGCGAAGCCGTCCTGTGCCAGCGCACGAGGCCGCCGGCGCGCAGCCTCCCGCACGGCGCTCGCCCACAGGCAGCGGGGCGGAAATGCTCCGGAGAGACGGCGGAGGGGCGCCCGAAAGAAAACGGCTCTTTTCTGCCTCCTCGGGAAGACCCAGCCCTGCCAAGGCAATTATTTCTCGCTCTGAAGGAGGAGCAGGTGTTTCGCTGTGGCAGCTTGGGAAGGAGGGGAAATAAATAGAGAAGGAAATAAAAGCAGGTCAGTCATGAGCCTGGCGTGGAATTATGAAGGGATTTAGTGAATCATAGCAGGAGACGCTGCCCTGCCCGCGGAGATCGATAGGGAGGCAGCCCGGGGCTCCCCGCCGCACGCGCTGCGCGGGGCCGGGATGAGGCACCGTCGGCATTAGCTGGCAGCCCCTAACGCCCCCATTATGTGCTTTTATCGATACCCTTCCTGAGAAACAGGATCGATACATTAGATTTCCTAGAGACAGCAGTGCAAAATGCACAACTCCTCCGGCAGCCTGGACCGGAGCTATTGATTTTCCATATATTCTGCCTCCCCCGGGGATGCCGGCGGAGGCCGAGGGTGTGAGCATGAACATCACGAACCGGAGGGGCTTCAGTCCCCGGGGCACAGGCGATGCGGAGTCAGAGCAGGAGCGGTGCAGCCTAATTCACCGGGAACGGCTGCGATGTTCACGTGCAGCATTTTCGAGCCAGGAGAAGCGATGGTTACCAGGCAATAACAGTGCGCTCCGCGGGCCTGATCGCGCTGGCAGGGATGTCAGTGTGGATCTCGCCTCTTCCGAGTGCTACGCAAAGAGCCAGGAGCCACAACCTCACGTGGCTCTCCCCAGCTGGCTGAGACGGCAGCTTCGTCCCCGTTTCGGAGGGGCACCGTGCCGAGAGCCAGACCTGGGAGGAGCGGACGAGCCCCCGCCCGCGCGGGGAAGCGCGGTGGTTACCAGCCCCGCGCGGAGGCTGCAGCGCGGCCCCGAGGGCACCTCCGCGGGCCTGGGAGGCTGCCCGGCAGGCCGCCTTTGAGGAGACCCTGCCTGCCCCGGTCCTGACGTGACGGCCACGAGCAGGCTGACCTTCCCCCGGGGCTGACTCACGGCAGACGTACGCAGGGCCGCGGCGGCGGGCAGGCTTCGGCCCCTCGTTGCTTGCATGCTTCCCCCGGGGTTTGCACGGGTATCTGCTCTGGAAACCCAGCCAGGGAATAACTGCTGATTGAAGGAAAGGCAGCTGACAAAAATAGCAGTAGCTGGCGCGCAGCCCCCGGCATCTTCCCGAGACAAAGTCGCCCGGCGCTTTGCTCCGCTTCTGCTCCCTCCGCCGGTTCAGGGAGCCCGAAGAGGAGAGGCGGCTGCACCGGCACACAGCACCGTACGTGGTGTCAGCACGGCCGTTTGCACCGTGCCTTTGGCCCTTAACCAGCACGTCTATAACGGCAACCAAAAGTGAAGCACAGACCAGCTTGAGATGTTTGCTAATATTTATGGGAGAAGCCTGCCGAGCTGGCCAAGCTTTCCGGGAATTTTTGGAAGCCCTGCCGCAGATCTCCGACAGGGTAAGGGAGGTGGCACTTTGCAGGCTTGGTGGTTTTCTAACAACCTCGAAACCTCATCGCAACCTCTAAGCCTTATCACGTGGTGAAGGATGGCCTGAAGGCCGCTTGCTTCCCATTTGCGAGGCCTGTGACGGGAAAACAGCAGCCCTGCGGCCAAGCCCCGCCTGGCCTTGCCGCCTGACGTCTGCGCAGGGCAACCGCCCCGCGTGGTTCCCTTAGCGGGACGGCTACCGCCGGCTCCGGACCGCGGGTGCAGAGACACCGGAGCATCGCAGCACGCGCGGCCGGCCAGCCTGAGCACCGCGTGCTGCGTCGTACGGCAGAATCGGGCCGTAAATCGGCCTCCCGGAAGGTGCAATCGCTTCTCGTCGGCACAGATTTCTGCTCGCAGAACTTGCAGCACCACGTGACAAAAATCTGCAAGTAAAACCCCGAGGTGAGCCGTTTCTGACGGCCGCGATGCCACTGCTGCTGCTGACAGCTGCACTTGCAGCCGCTTGCTCAGAGCTCTCCTCGCCGGGGAAGGCGAAGCCGCACCAGGCGCCGCGGTCAGTCACACCACCCTGAAGAAGTCTCATTTCGCTGCTTGCAATGCACAGCACCTCGATTTTGTTTCAAAGCAAACGGCGCTCCTGCACTTTTTTGCCTAAGCATGGAAAAGGAAGGGGAAACACATGAGCTGAACAAAGCAAAAGAGAAATGAAGCTTTTTTCTTTTAGTTTCAGGTCAAGTGAAACGCTTTAAGGTCAAACGAAAATGAAATTTCTCCCTACGTTTTTCACCTTAATCTCAAAAACAAAATACCATGCAAAATTTCTCTTGATTGACCTGAACCGAAAAGCTCTTATTCGGTGGTGAGATCTGCCGCTCCAGCGAAAGAGCCGCTATTTGCAGAGCTCCCGCTGCAACCTTTGAGCAGCTGGATGGCCGCGATGTTGCAACTGTGCTGTTGCTTATGTCAGCTCAGCCGGCTGCCAGCATCGCCCAGGGCAGCGGGGCTCTGGGCACACGTGGAGAGCGGTGTTTGGCACCTGGGAGAGGGATTTTTCCACCAGCATTGGAGAAGAGGTTTAATGATATGCTGAGGAAAGGGGAGATCTATGTGCTCTCGGGCAGGGGGTTACATTCCTCTTCCATCACGGCTGCTGATTTGCATTCACTGCAGCGAGGGAGCTTATGGAAGGGGGGAATCAATGTTTTATTGATATCTAAGAAACCCAATATGATGGATGTGCTAATTACACGCTTTTTCCCCAGATTCTCTTTTTCATACCCGGGGCTACAACGAATGCAGGTGAAACGCGCAGCCCCAGCCTCGTCCAGGCAGGGATCTGGAAACGCAGCGGGCACCCGGCCGGGACTGACACGGGGACAAACCACCCCCGCGGCCCCCGGGCGAGCGCCTCCCCTGCCGCAGAAGGGAACCGGTCCGCGGCCGTACAGGACCTTGCAAAGACGCGAGAGGTGGTAAAAACACAGAGAAAGGAGGTGGGATAAAGTCACGAGCCCGAAGTGCAACGCCGGCGCCTCCGCCGTGCCCGCGCCCCTGGGAAGGCACGCACATCTCCAGCCCATAACCTATTTTTTCTCCGCAGCCAGGTGTCTCCCACAGTAAATGAATGGGCTCAAACAAAACAGCTCTTAATTACCTCTTTCTTCTTTTGTTGTGGAAAGAAAACGTAATCATAGCTTAGCTCACAGGGATCCCTTTGGGTGCTCCTTCCAGGCAGCCCTGGGCTGGAAGCAGAGCGCGGCCTCCTGCCCTTCGCAGAGGCTCAATGACGGGTTTCCAGGCTGACCAGCACGATGGATATGGTAATTACACGGGGATATTTTTTCCCTGCTCCTCTCTGCTGGTTACAGCCTGTCATCGTGCCTCCGAGAGCCCGGCGCGAGACCTGGGGCTGGTCCACACGCACGGCTCGGGCAAGAGCAGGACGGCGCCACTCCGGCCGGGCTAATTTTGGGCTGAAAAGCTGCAGAAAGCTGCAGCAGGAGCCGTGGGCTGGTTGCCTGCAGGACAAGCCGATCCTAGGCAGTGGCACCCGCACACTGGCCGCAGCGGGGACCCCAGGCCCAGGAGGGACGTGCGCGGGCAGCCTGGGGTGCCGGCGGCTGCTACCCACCCTGCCGCCTCGCGGAGGGGGCCAGGAGCCCCCAGCACGGGCAGAGCGGCGCCCCTCCGTCCTGCTGGGAACCGGCAATAACTCAGCGCGATCCCGCAGAGCAAAGGGAGCACTTCCGAGCCTGATATCCGCCTCCCTGTTTTTTTCCATGCCAAGCTCCTAAGGACTCCACGGGTGGCTTGTAGCAAACCCGCTCCCACGCCTGGCAAAGCGAGGGGGTGGAGGCAAGGCTTGGGCCCACCGTGCAGGCAGTCTTGAAAAACCGGGGAAGGAAAAAGTGAGAGAAACGTGGTAGGAGCTATAAGTGCTCCAGCAAAGCCACCCGGCAAGGTGACAACGGCCTCTCACCATGGAGACGAGGCAGGGCCTGCGGAGGCTGCGTGCTCCGGCGCTGCACCGCAAGCACTTCTGCAAGCTATGCACGGCGGGTCTCATCCCGCCACCCTGCCCCGGGCGCCGTCTCCTGCCGAACGCTGGCAGAATCGGACCAGCCAGAAGAGCTCGCTGTAAACATTGCGGGCTGTTTATGAGCCCGGGTGTTAATCATGCACTCGAGAGGAGCTATTATTTTTTATTTGCAAGCAGCAGAGCCAAGCCAATTCCACCTTCCCCCTCCTTCCTGGTCTGAGCTGGGGACTCGCTCTCCTTGGATGCAGCTGGGAGGTTGCTGTGATTTCCAACCCGCTTGCATGGGGCCATCGGGCTTTTTGGCAGGTACCCTGCATGTCCATCCCCGCCCCAGGCCACCCCAACTCCCCCCCCCCCCCCAGCTGGGCGCCCTGCACTCATCTCCAGCCCCTAGCGCAGCCCCAATGTGTAACGCACGGGCTGAGCCGTGGCTCACTGCAGGGTGGCTTTGGCCACCAGTGACAGCAGGGTGGCCACCAGCAGGGAGAAGGGGAACCTGTATTTAGGCTCCTGCCAGCCCCTGCACAGGGGGACAGTGCCAAGGGGCCCTAGCAGAAGGGCACACAGACTGTTTTGCAGCTCACCTCCCACAGCTCTCCCTGTTCCCCAGCCCCCCTCTCTGCCCTGGCCCCCTTCATCCCTGCATCAACCTCACCAGGAGCTGCTGCAGGCAGCTTTAAAGCCCCATCATGCAATAAGGAGGTTATTTAGGGCAGCTGCACTGGCCTAAGCAGAGCAGTTAAGCAAAGGTTGTGCTCCTTCTTCTCCTGGCCCTGGGGAGGGTGACTGTCGAGGTGAGTAAGAGCCAGGCTATTCCTGGCTCTGATGGGAGGGCTGTTTTTCCACGGCTCCTGCACTTCCCTCCAAAAGCCCCGAGATGGAAAGACGGGTGCGTGTGCTGCTCACGTGCGAGTGAGTCTGAAGTGCCTGGGCTGCACCGGGGAGCCCCCAGGAAGCCGTGCAGATGGCCCGAGCCACACGTGCGCTGCCTGCTTGTCCTTGTCCCTGGGCATGCTGTGATGAGTGGCCGTGTTCCCCCTCTCCCACCTGGGGCAATGAGGGGACATCTGCAGGGGACACCCCAAGGGCGATAGCTGTGCTGGGGTAGCATCCGGCTGCGGCGCCTGGGCTGCTCCAAATGCTTTTGTGTGTGATTTGGAGTGAGGTGGGGACCCCCAGACACGGGCCGCAAGGTGCTCCGCAGGCTGGTGCTGGGCCCACGTGGGCTGCAGGGTTGCAAGGAGCAGGGGGAGCGTGGCGGTGGCTCTCTGCCTCAGTTTGCCCTCCTGTAAAATGGGCAGCGCTGCAGGGAGCCCCGCGGGGCTGCGGCGGGCAGGGAGGCGCAGGGCGCGCCGGCCGGGGTGGGAAGGGGCCGGCGGAGGATGGGGTCGGGCCGGGGCGCCTGGGCACGCTGGGCTGGCGCGGTGGGCACGGTTTCCCCGGCTGACTCGGAGCTGCCATTTGCTGAGGCCGGGGGTGGAGAAGGGAGATGGACTCAACAGCTGTGCGGAGGGAAAACTTTCCACGCGAAGTAGATACCGGGCTAAATATAACGCGCCTTTGGGCTCGCGTTCGCCGGGACCCCCCCGGCCGGGCTCCCCGCTTGGCAGGCCGGGGCCTTGCGTCAGCCTCCCCGGGCAGGGTGAGTTACGGCCGGGCGCGCGGCTCGCCCGGGCTGCCCTGCGGCCCCGCGTGCCCCTCGCTGCCGAGCGGCCTTGGGGGTTGGTTTTAGTTGTGGTGGTTTGTTTTGTTTTTTTTTTCCTGCTGCCTCGGGGGCGAAATGGCTCTGCCAACCGCAGGCTGGAGCAGCCCGGGGAGGCCTCGCTCCCGCAGAGGGGTGCAACCCCCGCCCCCCCCAGGCCCTCCGGGAGCGGCGGCGGCGGCGGGTAGCCCCGGAGCCGCCGCGGGAAGCCCTGGGCTGCCCTCCAGCGGCAGCGAGCGCCGGCGGCCGTGCGGGAGAGGGCGGTCGCGGCCGAGGGACGCTCTGGCGGGGCCGGAGGTCTCGGGGGGGAGATTCAGTTTCGGCAAACCCCCCCCCCCAAAAAAAAAAAAAACAAACAAAAACAAACAAAAGAAACCAAAATCAGTTAGAAATGTTTGCAGAGCAGCTGGCAGGGAACCAAATGGCTGTTTTCTCTCCCCAGCAATAGCACGGACTTCAGAACCAGCGGGTAGATGTTTTAATTCCAGCTTTCTATGTGGAATTACGAAAAATATATTTATTTCCCCTTCTTTATATCGCTGGGGAAAGGAGGCTGGTCTCGCCTCCCCGGCAGCGCGGGTAGGGGACGCCCCTCGCTCTGGGGAGCAAAGCCGCCTCTCTGGGGGGAGCGGGGCCCAGGACCCCGGAGCCGGTGGGCGCCGTCCCGGCGCTCACGTCTGACCGTGATGCCGTGAGCGCCGTCCTGCTCCCGCAGAGCGGCCCGGGGGAAGCGTCCCCTGCTGCGGCCCGGAACCCCCGGGCGCGGCGCGCGTTTCCCGCCCGGCGCAGCGGCGGCGCGTACCGAGGCGGCGCGCGCGCCGGAGGGGGGACGGCGCGGCGGGCGGACCGGGCGGGAGGCGCGGCCGCCATGGCGTCGCCCCCGCTGGCCGCGGCGGCGAGCGGCGGCGAGGCGAGCTCGGGGCCGGAGGCCGAGGCGGCGGCGGCGGGCGGCGACCTGGCCGCCCTCTTCGAGCAGGCGGCCGCGCGGCTGCCGGCGCTGGTGCCGGCCGCCAGCAAGGAGCAGCTCCTCTACCTGTACGCCAGGTACAAGCAGGTGAGGGCCGGGCCCCGGCGCGGAGGGGCGGGAGGCGCGGGGCGGGCGAGAAGAGCCGCCGGAGCCGTCGGTGGGGCCGAGCACGGACCTCGCTGCTCGGAGACATCGGCGCTGCGGCGGGTCTGCGTTAAGGGGCCGGGCGTGAGCGCTGAACCTCCGCGGCTTTGCCGAGGCCTCGTGTCCGTTCAGGTGTTTGGAGTCAGGGCCCCAGAGAGGCCCGCGAAGTTGCACTCACCAGCTGTACACACGATTTTGAACGCGAGGCCTTTTCCCGTTCGGTTCCCGTGAGCCGGCAAGCCCTGGGGTGCATCCCGTTGGATGGAATACGTGGTGCCACTCGGGTCTCTCATTTAGGGATAAATTTTGAACACTTGTTATCGTGGAGATGTTTCCCCGCTACCTGTGCGTACGATCACAGACGAGATCAGCGAGCATTTTTTAGCTGACTGCTTTCCCTCAGGTAGAGGAAGGGCTGAAGGACTCTGAAATATCTTTTGTGGATAATCAGCTAAGCTTAATTTTCCTGTTCTTTGTCAGATGGGTCCTTTCACATGATACAGTGGTTTTCTGACCACTACTGGTAAATAGTTGAAGGCATTAAAACCAGCTTGAGTGTGCTTGCCACTGTTACCCTGTTAGCCCTTCTCTCCCGCCTTTTGTAACAGCGGCATTTTTTCCTGTTCTTGGGGGAGAATCTATGTAAACAAAACAAGCAAAAAAAAAAAAAAGAAAGAAAGCACCAACTAGGGTGTAAAGGACTGTAACAAAGTCATTAGTGTTGTTACAACTTGCAGGTTAAAGAATAAAAGTACAACTATGACCCTGTTTGTGATGAGATGCTGCCTTGACTTGAAACTGAATGTGATCCTATTCCACCAGCTTGGATAAACAGGGTCAAAATTAAGTGTGTGCAGCTTTCCTGTAATTTTCCCTCCATATGGCATGCACTACAGATATTGTCTCACTACAGCCACTTACAAGTATTTTTGGTTTTTTTAGCAATATTTAATTATTCTCCAGGCTGTTGGCGCTCCGACTGTGGCTTGTGGACCATTAATTGCATCAAGTGCAGATTGGTCACGTGATGCTCTGTCTTCAGATTTTTCTGCTGCTTAAACAGGTCT
Organism: Dromaius novaehollandiae; assembly: GCF_036370855.1. NCBI lineage: Eukaryota > Metazoa > Chordata > Aves > Casuariiformes > Dromaiidae > Dromaius > Dromaius novaehollandiae. The sequence continues at coordinate 10,730,140 of NC_088105.1, read as the reverse complement.
CCAGGATTCTTTTTGCTTTTAAGAAAAAGGGGGGAGGGAAAGTACCTGAGGAACTTTAATAAGAACTCTAAGACCATGCCTAGGATGAGATGGAGAGAAAGGGATTTTTCTGTACTATAAACTTTTTCTATTGCATGTAGTTGTTGGACAAACATTTCTGTAGCCTCAGGAGTCATGATGCAAATAACCTCTATTTTTTGTTTTCTTGCAAATGTTTTGGAGCTGCCCTGAGTGGAAAAGGGAAGGCATTACTTGCATGTCCGTTTGTTAGCCAGCAGACTGCAGAGCATTTCCCGGTGCTGGCTCTGTAAGGGCAGCAGGGGGTTTAATGTTGTTTGGCTTAAAAATTACTGAAATCAGAAGTTATTTCACAACAAAGATCAGTTTGATGCAAGTCCAGGAAAAGCCGGTCATTACACCACATCAGCACAGGCTTCAACAGGTTTCCAGTTGACTGCTGCCAAGGGGATCAGCATGCTTCTCTCTCCTCCTTCTCTGTCCCTGTCATACCCAGCTGAGCTGCACGCAGAAGCAAGAGCTTTCCTGCTCTTGCTTGGTTTTGGGGTGGGTTAGGAGCTGTGCCGTCAGTTGTCCAGCACAGCCCAGAAAGATGCAGTCCTTATTTTACAGTGCCCGGGAAGGCAGCACTTGCAGTGAAGGTGGGAGAAGTTTGCTAGCACAGCTGCTTCAGGGTTAGGCTCTGCTAATGTCAAATTTTGCAGCATTCTGTGCTTTAAATCAAAGTGATGGTACTTAATGCAACTTTTCTCTATTTAATTATAACAGCCATATCAGTATGCATAGTGGGCTGCTAATATATTACTCCAGTGGACGGTAGTATTGCTAGCGTACAAAAGGTGCTGACTCAGATCTATCTGCTGTCCTTGATTTGGCATCCTTGTCTTTCCTCAGTCTAGTGTTTTTTGTCACTAAAGGCTTTGATTTAAGATACGGCACCATCGTAAAAGAGATGACAGTAACAGCTGAGCTCTCTGTTAAAATACTGTGTATTATTTATTTCAAACTATTTGGGTATATTACCATTTTCCTGGAATTTTATTACCTTTTATTGGAGGCCATTTCAGGATTTTATTACTTTTCTCTCTGATTTTGTTTATGTGTCAGAGACTTGAAAATAAGGGAATTGCTTAGTTGTCATCTCCAGTGAGCTTTCTCGAAGATGTTGCTGAGTTTACGACTCTGCCCCAGAAGAGGAAGAAGAATGGACTAGCGGTAGGGCTCGGGACTGGGACTGGCTTTCCAGTTCTCCTCCTCCTTCACGTGTGGCTTTGGACAAATCACTTGTCCCCTCTGCACCGTGAGCCTTCAGTGGTAAGGCGAAAGTAGTAGCGCTCCCCTGTTGTGCTGGGGATGTGAAAGATGGGCTCAAACTGTTGTAATAGAGACCGATACAGTATTTGCCATTCAAATAGGGGGGAGAATCCGGAGCCTTGCTGGCAGTGACCAGGCTGAGAAAGCTGCTGTGCTGGAAGGAAGTGCCAGTATTTTAGTAAATGATGGGATGTTCAGGCAAGCTGGAAGTCCAGTGCTGTTATCAAAACAGGGCTTATGCTGTCTCTAGCGGGTGTAGGTTTAAGCAGATAATCCCATTTTTATGTGACGTGTCTTTCAAATATTCTAGAACATTATGCCACAAATCTGTACTGAAAATAGGTACTTCAGCTCCCAATTTCCTGTTGCGCCGTGATGGAGCTGACCCTGTATTCCCAGCGTTATTCTTCCCTGAAGTTAAGAGGGGAAATATTCCCCCTTGGCCTTCAGGGTTAGGACACTTTGTGTCCTATAATTGATGTTGGCTTATTCTTCCTTAGGCCCCACCTATGATTGGTAGAATACAGGGCTTTCCCACAGGGTGGTGCAGGTTACTGAGGCATAGCTTTTGGCAGGAGCAGAGGGGAATTCCCTCCTTGCCAAAGAAATTCGGTTTACTTGGCCCGTGTACTCATGCATAGTTAGAACTGAGCCCTGTTGTCCCTTAACATGAGGGAATCTCTTCTTTGTACTGTTATTCCTTGGGGAGGCCTCAAATGTGCATCACCTCAAGAGATTTATGATCTGGTGAGAATATTTGGCTGGAAACCCCCCTGCTGTGTAAATGTATTAGCTGAAAAATTAACTAAGAACGCTTTCCCCACCACCACCAGGGGAAGAAAATCCGTTGTGGCATGAGGTGTAAGGGGCAAACTGGAGACTCTCAAGGTTTTTCACAGTATGGACCAGCAACTGAAATGGTATACAGTGGCGTTAACACATCTCTGAATGCTGGCTGTCTCTCCAAGCAGTCTGCTGAATGTGGTGACCTTCAGGCCCCAGGTGGATGCTTCATACCGGGGTTTCTGAGCTTCCCTTTTGGCCCCAAATGCAGGCGCTTGCAGACACTTCCCATTCAGAGTTGCCTGGGTCATCTCTTTGCGTGATTCATGACTGTATAATGTCTGCAGGCGACTCTGCATGGAAAAGCGATACTAGGGAAGTATTTAATGCGTTCTAGCTGTCTTTTTTTAATGCAGCTGATGAACTGTAAATGAGGAGAGCTAAGCATCGAGTGACCAGTCAGCCCCCTGGAGACCATCAGTAATTATTTTGTGGACACAGAGTGAGAACCTCTGACTTGAAATAATGCTATGGTCTCTTGTCTTTCTGCTGGCTATGGAGAAAAACAGCTTTTGAGGCCTTCCATTGAAGTAGCAGGAGCGCTGAATCCTTCACAAAATGTTTTTTTTCCCAGTATTTGTCATGAACTTGCATTTGCATATTTAGCTAAAAATCCCTTCTCTCAGCTGTCAGGCTCCAGTGCGCTCTGATGTTAGAGTCCTGTTAGTTTTTTGATGCATTATGGAGTCTTACAGCAAGAAGAGGGAAGTCAAGACCTTTATTTTCTCCTTTCCGGCAAAACAATTGCAACTGTTTTTAACATATCTTAAAATAGCAAACAGAGCACACGTGCACTTTTCTTTGTCTTGATGGATCAAATTTACCTACTGTTCCTTGATTTGCATTGCTATCGATGTTACTAACAGGGTTTCCCAACACTGGAGCAGTCTTTGAATACCACATCTAAAGAGGGGAAACTGCTGTCTTGTTTTGATCACAACAGTGAACAATTAGTATTAAAAAATAAGAGATTTTTTAATCCGACTTGTTGGCCAGTTTTTGCAGGCTACATGTTGAACTAAAGAATTGCCAGGCAGACTTGTTCCCTATGGGTAATGAATTTGCATTTTTATTTCCATACTTCTGTGTTGCAATCCGTTCTATAGCTGAGAGCTATTTACATTATTTATAATACAATGTGACCATGAGTGATTTACAGGACTTTACCATTGCTAGTCCTTTCTCCCATTTTTCCATGAAACTTTGGGTTTTTTTAAGGTTAAGATGTTCTTATTTGAATGGATTGCTTTCTAGGAGACAGCTGTGCAGAAAATTAATTTCAGTTACAGTCACTCATATCCTCTGTAACACTTTAAATAAAAACACAGTGTGACTAATAAATATCTCTCAACCTGAGCATGCGCTCTTTAAAGCCTGATTAATGATTCCGTCCTCCGCATAAAATCCTCCCCCCCCCCGTTAAGGTGAAGAATTGTTCGTTGATTTAAGCACTTCACCTGCCTGAACCCTTGAGCATATATCATACCAATTTGATGAATGCTGTCTGGTTTTGCTTGGCTCACCAAATGTTGGGCCAGCAGCCTTTCCCTGCCTCTGAAGCAAAGTAGGTGCATTTGCTGCTTCGGGTTCGTTTCGACCTCCCGTGCTTGCCGGGTTTCCTCCGCGCGGGGCTGTGCCTGCGCTGGGGAGACGCGCTGGGATGACCGCGTTCGAGGGGATTGTTCCCTCCGGAGCAGCGGCTCCGGCTGGTCTCTGGTGTGGGAGCGTGTGTTAGCCAGCAGCCCGTGTTTGAGGGAGTTATTTGTGGGCGATTAGAAGAGTGTCATTTTACAAATGGCTCCTGCGATGTTTCGTTATCCCTGCAGGATATTTAAGCACTTTCCTTAAGAAAGTGATTGTAAAAAGAATCCATGCATTGGGTAAACCCGTTCCCTCTTGCAATTGTGTCTTTGTTTCCGTTAGATTTGTTTTACCAGTCACACCTGCATGCAGAGGGCTTGCTTTGCTAAGAGGAAGAGCACTGATAACCGCCAAATCTGGCAAGTCCTGACCCACAGTCACTGCCTGTCCCATGCAGGGACAGAGGCACGTTCGTTTATCAGCTCTGCTGAGCTAGCTTTCAAGAAAATATCCCTGTAACCTGGCTCTCACCGTTACGGTTGCGCTGCTCTCGAGGCCCTCGTTAGCCGTGGCTCAGCGTAGCGGCGCAGGGCTGCCGTTGGAGCCCCACGCAGCAGCGGGCTCGTGAATCCTCCGTGTCCTCCTGTGTGCCTGAGCTGGTTATAGTGATGTAGCTGCTGGGCCGAAATGAAAGAAGTGGCTTTGTGTTTGTCACACAATTATGCCATTCTGCAGAAACCCGTCTGATTCCCGCTGGCACTAAGTCCACGTATAAGGACCCTTGCGCAGGTGGGTTTGGATACCTTCTCAGTTTTTGGCCTCTCTGAGCTAGAATTAAACCCCAGCAGTTGCGTGTAGGCGGTGTGTGCGCTCCCTTCGTGTGTCTCGTCCTCTCTCCTTCAGGGGTGTTTACTTCCCATCTCAGGTTACGTGTATCCATTAATACTGTCTCGTTCCCTCACTTCCTTGTATTGTTTCTCTCTCTTATTTCTCCCTTGCCACACTTCAATTTGTGGCCTGCTTCTGACAGACTGTTTCATCTCGGGCATTTCTGCTCAGGCCTTGACTCGTTTCTCTCATTTGGTGCTTCCTGTGCAGCCAGATGCCTTGGAGCGAGTTCAGAAGCTGTTTGGCATTCCTCAACTCTGTGTTTGTTCCCTTGCCTTCCACAGGACCTTGAAAATAATTAAGCAGAGTCTGTTTACTTCAGCTTTGTGCCGAAGCAGGTGAATTTCATCCTTCATGAATAATCATTTCTGTAGAAACCCTAATCAACAGAATTTTTCTCGAGACTGGCAGAGGATGAGGCATTTGGCTAGTAATAAATGTAACATTGAGTGAGAAATCACTCGATGGTTATCTCTGTTGGGTAATGCATGCAAAAGAAATGAGCTGCGCATCAAAATTGCTTCCCTTGCATCACACAAAGCAAACACCAAGATGCAGAGGTGCTAATAACTGAGAGAGACAGCTAAAATGAGGGCAAAAATGAGTTGTTTGGTGTGTCAATTCTTTCCTTTCCCTTAAACTTTCATCTGGTGCAAAAATGAAATTATCCAGAAACTGTTAGAGCCCAGTATTTCCTTATGTGAGTTCCCTTCACTTTTGTTTGTTCTAACACAGAACAATTTATTTTCTTTAGGTCAAATTTGGAACCTGTAACACTCCCAAGCCAAGCTTCTTCGATTTTGAGGGAAAGCAGAAATGGTAAGAGGAAATCAATGTAATTCCTAGCAATTTCTGGCTCAACTTTCTGTTGCATCTTGTCTCCTGTGTTAATAGATTCCAAACCTGACTAGAGGATGGCAATTCTGAGTCTGCCACTGAGATGGTTTTGAAATCTTTTATTTAATACAGAAATGTTGTCACAAAAATGTAGTTCAAGTGTGGTTAGAGGTACATTGGTGTCGTCTGGGTACAGGCCTGGGATGTGAGACGGGCAGTCAGGTTGAGGTTTTCAACCTGAGTCACTTGCTGCTCTGCCCGATGCAGACTTACATTTACCTTGTCCATCCAGAATTGTCTGCATACAATGAAAATTTTGTGAAAATAACGACAGCTTTACAGAACAACTTGGCTTTGTGAACACAAAATACATTCTGGCCTGAATCGGGATCCCCTGCAAGATTCTTTTATAGCAGAGCGTTGCGCTGACGGTAGCCATTCACAGCTTGGCTGAGATGTCGACCCTTTCAAACTGAATGAAAGATGGCTTTACACCCCCAAAAGCATGTAGATGAATCTGATCACTGTGTGCTGCTGATAACAGTATAAAAATACATTGTACTGTCTTTGAGTGACTTGCTGATATTTTGCTCTTTCTCCTAGGGAAGCCTGGAAAGCTCTGGGAGACTCCAGTCCTCATCAAGCTATGCAGGAGTATGTTGCCACAGTGAAAAAACTGGATCCCAGTTGGAATCCTCAGGTAGGAAACCTGAAAATACTGTTCAAAAAACACCCAGTATCTGTCTCTTTGTAAAACTAATAAGGGTTCAGCTTCACACAGATTTTAATTGCTGTATAGGAAACTTCATTTTGAGCAGATTGAAGTCTAAATTCATTTTTCAAATTCCTCTTTTATTATGATTGAAGCCTGAAGGACCATCTTTTTCGTTTGTAATTATCCACATTACAATGAGCGCATGCACAGGGTTGATTTGGCTATAGTGATCTAATTTATTTTGCTTTTATCGGTTCATGCTGTATTTAGCATGTAGAGATACTTCTTATCCTTTTCTCATCTTTCTCTTTTCAACTACTACTTAAATGTTGATCAATACAAAGTAATCTTCATAAAAGTAACATGAACTGAATGATCAATTCTGAAAATCTTTCCTTTTTGTTTCAATGCAGCAAATTACCAAATCTGATTATGATTAGGTACTCCAACATAACAATCGCATTTGTAGGTCCTGTATGTGTGTGTTATAGGGAGATTGTACTGTCGGTTTAATTAATCTGTCTTTCATCTACCAGGTTTGTTACCATATTGAACATTTAAGGTATCTCCTTGTTTATATACCAGTTTTATATAATTTTTTAAGCGGATTGTTCTTTAGAAAAGTATATCCTTTAATTGGAGGTAGAATGGAAATATTGTACTACTAGCAAAATGTTGAATGCATGCTATTTTTTTTGTGGTAGGAGAGTGATTGTTCTGTTGGTCCTGCACCTTGGAAGCAAAATCATGTGTGAGCACAAGCCTTTGAATCAAGAACTTGATTCTCAGTTGCCATCTGATGCTGTTCTGGGGTCTTAGAGTAATTGTTTTTTCTTCACTGGTTCACGATACATGGCGTTGATGCTGCTTTTGCAGCAAAGAGGTTTTGTCAGAGAAAACAGTTTTAACACCCTTGAGGAAAAATAGTTTTATATGCTGTACAGTGCAGTTAGCAAAAGCTAGGCACATGCAGTGTAAATTCTTGTCCAATTGAAATGCTCATATAATATGAAAATATTACCAGAAATATAATGATTGAAAAAGCATGCAGGCAAGATCTTGAATGAGCAAAGTACCTAGTACCATGAGCTGAAATATCCTGAATATTCACAAAACAATGATGAAAAATACTTTCCTGAACCTCTTATGGTAGAGCTTCTGTTCATAAAAAGATACTTTCCCATGTGTGGTGACAAGCATAGCTTTGGGTACTCTTTTCAGTTTCTTGCTTCAGAGAAGTGTTTATTTTCACAGGTATTACCCTCAGGTTACAAAGCTGTCATCTAGGAAAGTGGAATAATCTGTTAGTCTTTAAACTCTTTTTTTCTTAATGCAGCCATATAGCAAGCAGAGGATGGTTTGTGGTGCGGCTCCTCCTCCCTTTCCCTACTGCAAAGAATGAATGTGCATGTTTCTTCCCGTCACTGTCCTTCTCGCAGAAGCCTGTCCCCAGGACTAGGCGGAAAGTAGACCATGCTGGAAAAAGCTACCGCACCAGCTTCTTTGCTGTGAATCTTACGCTTTTCTGTTCATTGTTCCTTCCTCCCTTCTTACATTTTTGATGCAAGCAGCATTATCACATTTGTGTAACTGTGCATAACTCTTGACTTTTGAAGGCAGTGGGGTTTTTTTTCCTTTTCTTTTCCCGTGCAGTCTCAGTGCAAGGAGTTAAAATGCCAAGGAAAATTTGTAGGACATTCTGGTTTACTGTCCATTTACCAGCACACAGGTGCCACGTCTCTTGTCGTGACTATTTTTCTTTTCCTATGCTTTGCCTGTGGCTGAGCTAGAGATCTGTTAAAGAGGTCTGAGAGCTTTACATTGAAGGAATCTCATCAGCTCCAGAAAGGCCAAACAGAGAAAGTTACGTTAGCAGAGAATGTAAGTTAGAAGTTAGCATTAAAATAGATGTGACACTGCTTTCTTTCAAATGAATCACCCATCCTTCCCACTGTATTTTCCTTTTAATTTCACTTTTTTACAACCAAAAATCCTATCAGTTCTCCCATTCTCTGATCTGTCTCCTGCTGCGCTACTTCAATTTACCAAATCCTCCTTCATGAAGCCACAAGAGGGAGCTCTGTTCTTTAAAATGATGGAGATATCTTGGTCAGGGGATGGCGGTAGAATAATAGCTATTTTAGTCTTCAAATTTCAAATTGAATTTATAGATAAGACATGTGGGAACATTACAAGGTGCTTGGTCGCTATCGTTGTCTCTTCTTTACATGCTCATCTGCTGGGATACTTTGAATTTTTCTTGCAGTTGGTAGATTATGAGTAAAAGAGTGTTTGGTTAAAAGCAGTGCAAAGTGCAAATTTGAAAAGTCTAGCTTTTGGATCATTATGGATCATAAATAGTAGAGTAAGAAGTTGTTGAATTTTTCATTGCGCATGTTCATGAATTTGGCTATTTGGAAACCTTTCCAATACTACTGTTGTATTTTCTCTTCAGCAGTTCCTCTTCTCCCTTAAAGTTGTTCTTGTGTGTTGTTTTAAATTTTCCTCACTCTCCTGTATCGTATACTTGCAAAGGGTTTTTAATGTCTTTATCTCTTAATGCTAAGTATGCAAAACTTAAAGCTCGGAATTGCCTTATCTCCTCTGTTCCCCCACCTGCTGAAACCTAGTAGATTTGCTGCTGTTCTGCAGACTTCAGATTGTTGGTATTTTTGTTAATAAGTGGCATGGAACTAAATGCAATATTTCTTATGCAGTCCCCATAGATCCAGTTCTTCATTCTTCTTCATGCCGTTTTCTTCATTCTTCATTGATTCATTCTTTCCTGTTCGCTTTGCAGTTTCTGTATTAGTACACTTTCACCATCAGACTGTAATTGCTGTAATTTAGCAGTCTTGCTTTGCTTGTTCCAGCTGAAGAACAAAGTGGATGTATTCTGATATAGTAGGAGCATCTTGAACTGAATGCTTAGAAGCACTGGGAAGGCCAGTAACGGCCAAAATCTGATCTGCTTCCTCCTGCTCCTGCCCAGAAGTTGGAGCACCTGAACTTTCTTGGGAGATAGCTGAATGTGGAGAGGCAATGGCCATGGCTATTCTCTGCTCTCTGGTGCTCAAATGCCGCTTTTGACAGTAGCAGCACATCTCCATGGCCATTTCCAGCACGTTTAGTTTTACTTGATCCCTAGCCGCTAGCAGGCTGTCTGATATGGTCATGCCTACTTTTTTCTTTTGGGACTTTGAGACATGGAAAGAAATGATCACATTGCATTTATTTTCGGCAATTCTGTTTGCTGGGATATTTAAAATAGCAGATAACCTGAAGAATATTGAAGTGACATCAGTTACCACAATTGCCTGCTTTTTGGATCATTCGCATTCAGGCCTTCCTATGTTAGTATGGTCTTCCAGTGTTTTTTGTTGCTTTGGTCCTTTTCCCCAAAACAGCTGTTAGGAGCATCAGGACTAAACTCTTCCATGCTTGTCTCCATTCTCCTCTTGATGCCATGTTCCTTGCCATCTTCTGCCTTTTAGCACATCCTTTGTTTCTTGTTCTTTTCTTGTGAGTCATTCCTTTTAGTCTCAAGTTCCAGTCAGTGGAAAGGTAATTGCTTGGGCCAGCTCAGCTCTATTTACATATTTCAGAGACATCACCTGTCCTTCAAGTCTACTCACTCTTCCCCCAGAACAGAGAATAATTTATGAAGCAGTTCTTTTGTGTTCTCTGTTCCTAAGCAGAAGCGTTTCATGCTGTCAGCAGACTGCTTTGGGTCCTCCAGAGTGTGTGTGTCTGTGTGTGTGTGTGTGTGTGTGTGTGTGTGTGTCCGTCCGTCCGTCCGTCCCCTGGCTGCTTCTCGGCTTGTACCTGCTTCCTCCTGGTTTACTGGCAGCAAATGGTGCTTCAAACATGTTGCTTTCTCTGGCTTTTGCTGATGTGCCTCTGAATTTGGCAATGCTATTCGTCTGTTCTCCCTGCCAGTCGGCTATAGATGATTGCCTATGTACATTCATCTCTCCGACCCCTCTCTCTCACACTCTGGTTCTGCAATACCTTTTGTTAAGTTGTTATTTTATAGTGTCGGTGCTGTTTTTTGAGTTAGTTCCATTCACAAACTGAAATCCAAATTTTTCAAACCTCAGATTGGCATGGGAATTTGCTGTGTCCGCAGGCACTGACTATTCAGAGACAGGAGCGGAGGAGGACCTCTTTGTCTCAGCAGTGTTGTACAAATATCTCTTCAACTGAGCTTATTCCGCGGGGTGCATGGGTAGAGGTGTGTACATGATACTGCAGGGAGGCAGTTGGGAGCTGTTATTGATTGTTTCTTATAACAAGATGATTATATCGCACAGTTTAAACGATAAAAATAAATAATAAAAAAGCATCCAGATTTGCTCATCAGTTTTAGCCTTCCCTTTGCTGATTACGGTTTTGGCATCTCTTGATGCTAAATATTTCCTTTTGTTATTTCTTACATTGCACATCTACCAGTTCCAATCAAACAGCTTGTCACCCTACTAACTTCAGTGACATCCTTCCCCAAACCCTTGCAGAGGCTGCCTTTCTATCTGCTTTGACTGCTGAAATTCACAGGAGGACTTGATGATTTTCTACCTGTATAAAATAAATGGTGCTTTAACTTATGCTCGACTAGCTTATGAATAGGCTTCCCCAATAATGCGCAAAATAAGATTTCTACTGTGTGACAAGGAAGTTGCGTCTTGGGAATCTGAACAGTACAGACATGTCTCTAAGGGAAAGCAGAAAGAGCTTGAGTTCAAGGAAAATAGGCATTCACCAAACCTCTTTCCTAGGCTCCTAGAGGTTTGAAATGCCAGTGCTAACATTTACAGTGAAGATGTGTGCTTGCATTTTTCAATTACTGTTCTGTGCCCTGTCTGGTTAGAGGAAGCTTGCTCTGTGGCCAAGCAGTCAAGAGGAGGGAAATACCTCTATTGCCGCGTTAGTAGTGTGTGGGTGAGAGTCACGGTATTTAGGGCAGTCAGGAGAGGATCGCTGGGGAATAGACAGCCTGTCTTGTAAAAACTAAAATCGCAAAAGCAGCGTTGCCGCAGGCTCAGAGCAGCCCAGTGAAATAGAAAGCCTGCAGGAATAAAGCAGATTTATTTGGCCGGTGGTCAGTGAGTGTTTCCGCGGGAGGTACTGCAGGGGGCAACGTTTGCTAAGGTGGGTGCCCGGCTATGTTAGCACAGGGCTGGGCGAAGTCCCTGCTGCTTTCTGTTGCTGGTCAAATAACCTTTCTCTGTCATGTTTTAAATGCAGCAGGAAAGTTGGGAGAAACTAAAAGGTGTGAAAAGGAATTTGCATTTCGAGGATACGGTGGAAGGCAGGAGAAACAATTTCTAGGTTTGCCGAGTGGTTCGGGTGTGTGTTTTTGTAGGTTGCATCAGGTGTTATTGAAATACTTAAACATTTGATTTAAATTGATGAGCATCTTGTTTAAGTTGTACCTCCAAGCCATGTAAGTTGTACCTCCAAGCCAGCTTAGAATTTCTGTAGTAAATCAACTGCAAGCTCTGTATCCAAATGTGTCAAAATAGGCATTTTAAAATCCAAACCTGAATTTTTCTTAAATTTGGACTCGATGCTCAAATTTTGCCTGTTCATATGTGGCTGGAGCAACAAGCTATGCTCTTTTGCAGCTTTTATATTAGATCAACTTCTAAGAATTACATTAGCAGATGGATAAATCACACTGCAGTTTCAGGCCTAAATCTGCAGATTTCTTGGTTAGTACTCCGGGGAGACAATTTCTTTTGGAAACTAAGTAAAAGAATTGCATTGGGAAAAACTGGTCTGTAAACAAAATGAGAGCACCCATCGTGTTCTCCTGTTTTGTCTATCAGTCAAACAGATGTCTCCCTTGGTAATCTGTCCAAGCAGCCACTGTTTGTGGTTGGGAAGGAGAAGCAGAGTGGTGTGGGCAGGATTACGAGGGGGATGGGAAGAGCAGGGAGGAGAAGATCTGTTTGGGTCTCTACCTGTCGCCATCAGCAGCGTATTCACATACCTAGTGTGCACTTAATTTGGATAGAGGTCTCAATTTATGGCTCGGTACACTTTGAGGTCAAAAACTTTGAAAATAGCAAATTTATTTTTAATATGAAAGTGATTTAATTGTAATGTGTGAAGTGTGGACTAGGAGAATTACGGCTGCGCTCCTTAAAGCTTGCCGCCTTGCGCCTTGCTCGTGCAGCCCGACGGGGGAGAGGAGCCGCAGGCGTTCACTCCTGCGAGCTGCCCAGCAGCGCTGGCCTTGCCTTGGTTCTTTACCCTATGCATTGCTCTTAGATAAGTCTTTGTGTGCCAATTCCCTTCTAGTAAACTGGGGGGAGGGGTTGCCCAAATGTTAACAATCATTCTTAAGAATAAAATTTGTATCAACATGTTGAAAAACAAAATGCACTTTCCTGTATATTTTGAAAGCTCTAATGACCACATTGGAAGAAGCAGATCACTGAGATAATTTGTAACCAGTAACTGAAATTATTCTTCCATTAAAAAAAAGAAAAAAAAAGTATTTAATTCTTTTACCAGAAGAAATGATTTAAAAAAATAAAAACAACCCCCTACAGTCCCCCCCCCCAGGCTCCTGGCTTTGGGGCATTTGAGAGACTGGAACATCCTTCAGTTTTAGGTGGGCTTGCAAACTCTGGAGTTCCTTTTTTTTCTTTTTATCCAGCTTGGGTTGTGTGTTTAGTACACATGCTGAGAGGGCAAGATGTTAACACATGGAGTGACTTGTCTGCCCCGCTGTTTTTTGCCGGCTGTCTGGGGGACTGTCTCTAGCACACAAGCGCATGGAGTTAGCAGTAGGTGCAGCTTCCTCTGGGAGTGAGCAATTTGTGCCGTGCTTGGCTGGCAAACGCTTGTGGTTCATACGGACCTTGCTTGTGCATGCAAGACTGCAGGCAAAGATGACCCCTTTTGTGTATCCAAACTGAAAATACAGCAGTTTATTAACTGCGCAAGTTAAACCTTGATATTTGGCTTTTGGAGAACACCTTCAGAGCCAACTTCTTTATTCACTAGCAAGTAGATGTTTTGTTTTTCCTCTTACATGAGGCAGTACGGTACCACATTACGAACACTAACTAAATTTCCCAGTGCTTTTGCAATGAAGGTAAAGGATGCTGCATCCCTTGCCTCTCTGCACCTTCCCACAAGGAATGCATTTTAATGCTGCATTATTTTTGCATTGCTCACTTTAGATCCTGCTTGTAAACAAAACTGCACATAGGTCATTCGCTACTTTTCTGCCCCTGTCTTTGCACATTTAACTATGTTTATCAGTTTTATATGGCTCAAGAAAGCTTAAGTCTGGCATATTAAGGGGGCAGTATGCTGCCCACCAGTTTTGCTGTACAGACTGTGTTTTGAGGGGCAAGTCAAATTCCGCTTCCTGTTCGCACTTGCTCCTTTCAAAGGCAGCACAGGTTAATGGGCAGCAAAAGTCCTCACTCTCTACTATGAATATAATGTTGCCATCCCTTTTTTTTTCTTTTTTTTTTCTCCCCCTTAAGGAGGGAGGGGACTAATGAAATGGTCCATGCAATTTCTGTTTGTAACAATGTCAGTGGAGACAGAAGCTGGTGGTTGTTTGCCATGAACCTGCTGTCTGAGGTGTCCGGAAGATGCTTTGTTCTAGCAAGCGGCTCCCACCCCAGCACTGGGTGCTTGTGGGGTTGTCAGTGGTGGTGGGCTGGGATTTTTGCCTGTGGACAAGCTCACAAATGGTAACTTTTTTTCTCTTCTGTAGCTGCATTTTATTGTAGCACACAAAAAACCAAAATGCCAGATCTAGAGTGAGAATTCCAGTTTCTTGGAATTCTTTTTTCTGTCTTAAACATCCTGTGTGTAAAGGAAAAAGGTGAACACATCTCTTACAGTAAAAATATAAATAGCTGGAATACGTGTCAGTCTGCCACCCCTTGGGAACGTGTTGGTTTGTTCTCTGATTTTACATCTCCACGGAAATTTATGGTCTTAGCACCTTTTATTTATGACATTGCAATCCTCATTCAAGCAATTGATTGAAATACAACAGTGCCAAACAGCAAGTCTGTATTTTACAAAGCTTGAAGTTAGAAAGCACACCAAAAATGCGAACAGTTACATGCTTGAAAGCTTCACTAGAATCCTACTCTTGTACACAGCTGCCTGTGTTTCTATACTCCTAAACTTCTTCAAAGTGAAAAATTATAATAATAAGGATTTATGCCGCCTTTTATGCTTTGTCTCTCAACTGCCTCTCAAATAGGGGGCTTACTAGCTCTGCAAGGGCTAATTTTTACTTTTAACGATGTTTGCCTCAATCTTTCCAGCTCAGATACAGCAGTATCCATGCACTACATTTTTAGTGTACTGTGGGCAGCATCGTATGTTCTCTTGCAGTCACTCAGGAACGTAGCCATAGTTGTTTTCTGTGATTACAAGGAAGAAATTGGAGGGCTCTTCATTTTTTGCCACCATTTGGAGCCAATGCAGTAGTTCTGGTTAAACATTTAAGTCAAGATTAAATATTTTTCCCTTTGAATACGTCATTGAATTTATATGCATCATCTTGTTCTGACTAATTAGTACAAGATATTTTTCTGATCTGAAATGCATTCAGGAAAATAAGAACTAGGGACGTAGCTCTGCCTTGCTGCTGCTGCGTGTGCTGCTGCAGCACAGTGATAGGCACAGCATCCAGACAGCATGATTCTCGGCTCACTGCTGGATTGAGACACTGCACGCTAGCTTGATGTACCAGAGGGAACTGAAGAAAATTTGATAAAAACTTAAATTCAGACTGCTGGCATCCGATGACAACAAGATGTAGTAGAATGAGGCAAGGTGTTTTATTGTGTAACTTTCTGCGCAGCAGAGACCTAGCTGCTTCCCCGCCTTAGTGGATGTGCAGGATCCAGGGTGTCGGAGAAGACCGCCAGATTAGGCTTAAGGGGCTGCCGAGCCTCTGCTGAAGGTTGCTGCTGCCGCGGCTGAGTTGGTAGAACATGGATAGATGCTCATAATTCCAGGGAAAGCCCAAGATCTTAGCTAAAATCAAGGTCACAAAATTGAATCTGTTAAGACGTCAGACTGCAAGCTGGTGTGGCTGAGACGCAAACAGGTTTTGCCCTCTGCCGTTCCTGCCTTGTGAGGTGGTAACTCCTGGCAAGCCAAGGAAGGGTTTTAATTGCTGTATATGGTTGTTTCATTCATTGCAAGCTTTATCAGCAATATTGTTTCTCTAAATGGGGATAATGAAAATGTTGAAAAAGCCTTCTTTTTATGAAGCAGCTCTGGGAGACTGAAAGCAGAAAAGCGCAGTATGATGTGGTATGAGAAGTAACTCAAACAGTCAAAACTTTCCCGTTGGATTCATTTCCGTGCTGGAATGCCACTGGCTGGAGTGAGCTGGTAAATGAAGCTTTAGGGGGACGTTACAAAATTGGGGACTGGGGAGGTTGCTCTGTGGGCTAAATGAGAGGAGAGGAATTGAATCAAGTAGGATGCTGTCACAAGGATTATCGAGGGAGGGGAGCTAAGCAGGCAGTGAGCTGTAGGTAGGAGTTTTGGGCAAAGACAGAAAGCAGAGAAGACTGGATGCCAGCCTGAATTTAACAAGGTGTTTGGAAGGGGAGAAAAACCAGATGGGAAGCTGCAGGGCTCAGCAGGGGAGCTGGGGAGGAGCGCGAGGGTAAGAGGACCTTTCTCTGGACAGCCTTAACTTCCCACTGGCCAAGTTGCTTCTAAAACAGCAGTGACCCTCCGCGATGTCAGTGGACTCAGCCTCTTCCCAGGATGCCCAGAATCCCGGAGGAGCCAGGTTTCACGTGCCCCTGAGTCCTGCCACCTTCGCAGGGGAGCGAGGTGGTGGCTTGGAGGGTGGTGGGGAGCGGGCAGTCTCCCTCGCGTGCGGCGTTGAGCGGACACACAGGAGAAGCGATCTGGATTCCCCTGCGGCTCGCGCTGGAGCACATGGCAGCCTCTTGTCAAACTTGCTCCTGTTTTGGCCAGCTGTGCTTGCAGCTTGGCTGTTTTAAATGGGGAAGGGTGCAACCTCTAATTAAAAAACCCTATTTTTCAAAGTAATTGAAGCTGTTGCAGAATTTTCAACTTGCTGTGTCAGAAGCTGTTAAAAAATCAGAGACGTGGATGGAAATTATGGGTGTATCTTACTGTGGAGTACATAATGCCTTGATTTTTAGGCATGGAGTTGTAGACATTTAGCATTGGTGGTATCCAGGCAGGGGAAGGGTCCATGTACCCTGCTGCTTCACATTACTGTGTAAAGGCTTGTTTAAAAGAGAGAATGCATTGGTTAAAAATAGCAAATGTTTTTAGTTAGGAGAAAACAAGGGTCATTGTTCTGTGTATGGCATAAACTACAGAATAATCAGGTGGTTGCTTTAGTGAATGTACAGTTTTTTAGGTTAGGAAAGGGTTAAGCGGTTATGTTTAGTTTGCTCTTTACACAAAGTATCAAGGAGGTATTGAGTTTAATTACAGGAGATTAAGATTTTGTTTAGACGTGTTAGCTAACACATTGGTTAATGTTTTGTAAATGCTGTTTTTCTCTTAAGGTGGAAGAAGAGTTATCCTTTAAAAGAGAATGTATTATCTAGGACTTAGATACTTGGGCTTACAATAGGAAAAGGTGGCACCCTTTAAATGTCTCTGGAGCATCCGTGTAAGTATTTTGTACTGAATTAGCCAGCTCAAAGCCATGTGAAGTCTTAAATACAGCATGAGTGCACAGACACCCAGGGCTATTCAGCAGGCAGCTGCATCCGAATCCTGCTGCTGTGCGTAATTTCACAGCGCTCTTCCCTTTGAGCCTGCAAAGGGCTACGCCTGTAACTGCATAAACCTTCTGTTCCTGCTGAGATGCTCTGATCCTTCCCTTACCCTATTCTGTACGCAGAGACCAGGGAAGAGCTCTTCCTTCTGTTATTTCTTTGTCTGCATAGCCCATAAATCTGGGCTCTGCCTTTATGACCCAGCTCTGTTGGAGGAAACAAATTTCAGTGGCACTGGTCAAGCAGTCTTGGAGCTGTTCCTCTGGTGAATGCGGGAATTGGCCCCGTCGCTGCTGTGACACCGTCTGGTTCAGTATCTCTCCAGCAAACGAAGGATGAATGCTTCAATAGGCAAGTTGGGGGAGAGTTAGAGGGGCTAGCACCCTATCACTGTTTTATTTCTCAAAAGTAAGGCCTGCCTTAAGCTTGTAAGCTTCAGAGCATCTATTTCAACCCAAGCTGTTGTTTAGCCTTACAGGCTTTCCAGTTTGGTCCAGAACACATTTCTTGCCCATTCAAATGTCTGTGTAAATCTAGTAAATTTATACATAAATGAGTATCTTGTATTAAACTGACAAAAGCCAGCAATTATAGTGAAGCCTGTATTTGTATGTAAAGCTTGGTCCACTATGCCTGGGCCTTTGCGGATTTTTATATGGGCAATTTGACAGAAGTGATCGACTTCCAAGCCTGACACTGTAAAGCTCTATGTTACCCATGCGAAAGTTCCTGGTTTCTGCAAGTACAGGGGTGCAAATACACTTTGCTCTGCAGACTTTGGGGTTGTGCAGGCTCCTGCGGAAGTCCATGAGAAGTGAGGAGAGGTGAGTCCAACAGTCTTGTTTGCCACGCACGTCTGCATTTCCATTTGAAAAAATAGCTCCACAAATCAAGCGATGTTGAAAACCACTGCATTAGATTTTTCGATTGTGCATTTTATTCCGTTGCATGCATTTGTTAAAATGTATGCAGTCATACAAAATCAGAGCTACTAGCGAGTATAGAACTCAATGTTGTTAAGCATTTTACATCTATTTCCCTTCCCCTGATGTTTACATCTATTTCCCTTCCCCTGATGGTTTTTACTACTAATTTCCAACTGTGATTATAGTATAGTTTTTAATTAACTCATTAAGGGCTAAATGAGTAATCTTCAAGGCCCTATTTTAGATTACAGCTATTTTTAGCTATGCAGCGCAATGCCATTAATTGCAGTATGTTTGTTTTATCTTTGGAATATAATCTGGAAAATACTTCCTCTGGCCTACATCACGTTTATAAGAGGAAACTCTGCGATAAGATTTAAAAGCACAAGAAAACTTTTTTTTTTAATGTAGCCAGTAATGGAATCTCAACTAAACTGTCTGCGCAGTAGGAAGAGTCATATTGTACTGGGGAACATGCTGCCATTTTTTTTTATAGGACAGTTTGCTCAAATTGTACAGCTCCTCCGTGGTCCCTTGAAAACCTTCCAGGTGCTGAGTCATGTGCATGCACTCCCGGAGCTGCTGGGGGAGCCAAGAAGTATTATTGAGAGAGGAATATTAAAATAGTCTGTTTATGACAGGCATTAATACAGCTGGTGCTGAGGGTACAGTAGCCTTTCACGAAAGGTGGCTTTGCAGAAGCCTCTAATGGGGAGGCTGCCCTCGGTGTGGGCGTATTTTTATCTTGTTTGGATGTAGCTGGCCTCCGCTAGCCTGTAAAGAGTGGCAAGAAATGCTGAGCTGTTCATGCTTTTAGTGGAGAAGGGAGGATTTTATGAATCCTGTTCAACTATTTAATGTGGCGGCTGGTTTTATGGAGAGTAAAAATGCTTTTTCCCTTCAGCAGCATTGCCTCTTAAGGGTTAATATTTACCTTCCCTCCAGCTGCATGCGGTGTGAAGTTCAGCCTAGCTGGAAAGTAGGAAGATAGAGGTGGAAAACACCTTCTTCGGCAGCGCACGTTGTCCTCATGTCACGCTTCAGTAGCCGCCCTGTCAAAGGAGCATCCTGCCTTGCTGCGGGGCCAGCAGCCCCCGTGCCCATCTGGGGAGAAGGGGACACGTCCTCCCCTCCCAGGGACTGTCATCCTCGGACCACCTGCATTTGAGGTGGAGCTCGCCCTCCTCCCGTTGACTCTCCTGGCACTGGCCTTAACTGGCAAAGGAAGACGGCAGCAATTATGGCACACACAATTAACGGGCTTCTAATCTCCAGCCTTGCGTGTAATTGCTGCTGTCAAATACAATTAGTGTCTGCCCAAGTTCCCTTCCCACGGGGGACAGCCGGGCCGTGACACAGAGAGCGAAAGAAAGGGGGAGAGTGACTGAAACTTTAGGAGAGTTTACATGGTCTTGTTGCCTCCCTAATAATCCTCACTCCTCAAGCTGTGTCCAGGAATGTCAATCCAGGGTATTAAGGGGATGCGGTAGCAGGCAAAGCAGGCCTTGAGGTCTGCTCTTGGGTCAACTCCGTGAAGTGCCTTCTGTAAAATTTGTCACCTGAGACTATGCTAGCTTAATTACAATTCAATCAGCACACTTCAACCATTCACTCTTAGCTTCATGTCGGCCTGAAGGGGTTAGGATGCCACCTGCCCTGGCGTGACAGCTGAGCCTGGAACTACCGAGCATCTCCCAGGGGCACTTGGGGAGCTTTGGCAGAGGCCAGCTCTTCTCCTGCCACTGCAAGCAATCCTCCGTGAATTCCCCGTGCTGGGAATGCCTCCAGGCTCCCTGGTTCCCCGTTCGGGACCCCGCTGTCGTCCACCAACACGTCACGGTCGCCTTGCGAGGCCAAGTCAGTTTGCAGTTGCTCCTGTGGTCGCTGCTGAGAGCTGACAGGTTCCTCGCAAGCAGGTTTCCCTGTTCCCCTGTGGTGCTCGTACCACGGCACTAGCGCCCAGTACCTCTCGGCGAAGCTGGTAGGCAGCAAGGTAAAGCTTGTCTCACAGCCGCAACGCTGGATCCTGCAAAGGGCTCGTGTTCGTGAGTCAAGAAGTGTCTCACGCAGGCACAACTTCTCGCTCATTCTTCCTGAAGATGTTAGGAGGTGAATTACGGGGTGCGTGTAGAATAAATGCTGACTTAAATCTCTATGCTATGTATTCTCTGCTACAAAAAACACTTCAGAAAAATTTGGGGGGCAGTATTTCTTGTATCTCTCCCATAAAGCCAGGTACTGCTGCTACTCTGACTTAAGTTTCATCAGGCTCAGAGCAAGAAGAGCAAACAATACAGGAAATATCCTCTGAACTTGACCTAGAAGAATTTTTTCCATGCACTGCAGAGTCTCGGATTTGTGGGCCTCATGTGTAGTTCTCATTTAATTCTTCTCACCTTTTTTGCTTCTAAGCTGTGTGGTGATGCAGAGCTAAGTCTTGACTGTTTCAAGGCTTTAGCCAGTGTAATTTTGAAGACATGTTTTGATAAGAATCTTTTAATAATGACTTTTTTCTTAAATAATATATATTTGGGTGTAGAGAAAAGCCTGAGATGTGTAACTTTCTAGGTGAGGGAATTGGAGTGGCATGATAGCTGGGCTGTGTAACGCAGTCCCGCGCCTTGTCAAATAGTATGTTGTGTGTCTGCATTCGCAGAGCTAACCAGGCAGAGTTCTCAGTTTGCTCTGAATAAAATTGGGCTGTCTGACACAACGTGTTCCTAAGATCTACCTCTTTTGTTAAATCAAATTAGGATTTTAAGAAAAGCTTTTTTTAAAGCTGAAAACGTCAAAAAGCTGAAACTTGTGCTGCTCTTGCTGTTCTGCAGCATCTTTGTAGGGCTTCTCTGTGCCATGCCTTCTGTCGGAGTCAGAAAGAGTCCCTTGCCCTGTGTCTACAGTAGTTGGGCACAATTAGGTCCAATTCAGTCCCAGAGCTAATCGCCAATAGTAAATTGCCTTGCGGCTCTACAGAGGCCTGGCGGGTGAGTTGAAATGAGTCATCGCAAGGCCCTGTGGAACTGCTGTCTTGTTAGATCTGTGCTAGCCTGTTTCACGTCTATCGAAACCATACTTAGGCTCTAAGATGAAAAATAATAAATCTGTGCCCTGTCTTTAGGCGTATAGCAAGAGGTTAACCCACCAAACCAAACCTCTGAGAGAAAACTACTTCTCTTGCTTTGTCAAATGGTAATTCTTATCCTACTCTCCAAAAGTGCAAGAAGGGAGGTGGATCGTGCTGCAGTCATTGGAGACTTGAAACCAAAATAGAAGGTGAACTCAAACCCTAGGCCCTTGCAAAGTAAATGTTTGTAATTCGGTTTTTCTTTTCCATAATGCTTAGTATGGTAAAACTATCTTCTTTCTCCTTTATTTTTCAATCTTGGTTAGACTTTAATGTTGTTAAAGCTTGTAAGTGAGTTTGAGCTACTGTCTCATTGAAGAGAAGATGGAGCTGAAATTGTCAGTGAGGCATTGGACAGGGTATTTTAATGTGTCTGTCATTATATGTTAACCTCTGAACTGGGACACGACGTCTCTTTTATGGCTGACAACAATTTAAAGGTATACGTCTTGACATCATGCATAAAGGAAGAAGGGGGAGTGGAGGAAAAAATGAATTAATGATGTTGGCAAATATTAGTCCCTGTATTTCCATTTTGTTCAGAAAGTGGTTGTCAGGCCTGAGGCCGTCTGGAGCAGCATTGTCAGTGACAGGCAGTCAAGATCCGATTGTACCTTGACTCAAGCTGGTCTTTTATTGACAAATACAATGTATTGCGGCAGCAATGAGGATGCTCTGCTGTCCGCTTTCAGAGAAGTACGGCTTTTCTCCTGGAATTCTTGGTGACACTTGAGAATGATAGTTTCTGGGTTTAGTGGAGTTCCTCATGCCCGTATGTGAATATATCAGGAGTCAGGGGAGTTGGAAACGTCTCTTAAGTATGTATGCAGCATACAGAAACATGTATTTGTGATTTATGCTAGCTTTGGTCAATCAGATCCATCTACTGAAGTTGACTGTCAAGAGCAATAGTAACTTTGATATCAGCCTTAATTTTAAAAAAAGCAACAAAGAATCAATGTGCACAAATTAGAGGTAAACATGGGAAAATTCAGTGCCTCTCAAGGCATCTCTTACATTTCTTTATCGCCTTTTCATGGATCTCATATGGGCTGCTGCTGCTTTGGCACCCAAGTGTAGTCCTCCAAAGCTTCTTCCTGACTTATTACAAACTCACATTTGTTGCCACAGTTTTGAACTGGCGGTTTGAGTGTGGCCTCACACGCCTCATACTTTTTGCCTTTTCTATTGCATATACCTCTTACATAGTCCTGACTCCAGATGTTGTTGCCATTTTTGTCTGGGATTCGGATTGTAAATTATGGGAGCCTGAGGTCATGTTATTTCTTAAATATCATTAGTTACGTGCATACCTGCAGTGCTTTTGGATAACACTGCCAGCAGTGAATGAAATAGAGCTGATTTAATTGAGAGCTGCATAGTTAATTATTAGTGCCTTTTTTCAAAGGAGGAGTGAAAAGAATTGCAGTCTCAGGTTTTTAATGTCATTGTGGTTTTCAATGTAGTGTGATTTTAAACTCGCTGGTTATCATCTATATGTGTATATATATATGGCATTTGCTTTATTTTTGCAGGATAAAAGCACTTTTTCACTGTAAAAATGTCAAGAGATTTGAGAGGGAGTACGTCTGCATGTTACAGATCCCTTCAGCCAGCATGAGTGACAGATGAAAGCATTGGTTCCCGTTAGTGCAGCAGCTATGACGGGGTTTAGGAAGAGCTGCTGCTTTCATTCCAACTTTTGCGTTGTCCAGTTTGCTTGCGACGTGGTGCTCAGGCACTCATGTGCAAGTGCCTGGAAGACGGGATTGTAGATAGTGGAGGTGGACAAATGAGCTTGTGGAATAGGCAGCTGTCAAGGGTGGGTAGGAAGAAAGCAGTTTGTATCCGACTCGGGGCTGTTTGCAGTGCCTTCGGGAGGAAGCGTTCCCTGAGGCTTGGACAGATCCGCCTTGGGAACTCCTGCGATGACAAAAGCTGGATCCCCGATGGTGTTTTTAATGACTTTACAGAGAAAAGTCACACTTTAAATCCTGAGAGGTTATCTGAGATTTTTCGGGTGCATTTTTCATGAACTTGTTCTACATATACAGGACTATGAATGAACGAGCTTAGCTGAACACTCATAAATTGAATATTCGAGTTACCTTTTTCTGTGTAAAAGAGATGAGATAAAAGCTGCTTGGACAAAGTAACCTATATATAGGTTAAGACCCAGAGAGATTCTTGCCCAAGCATTTTTGGGAAGGGCTTTATCATTAATTTTCTCGGTGACCTTATGTGTACTTGATCAACATAATTAATCTTTGGGAATGCATTAGTTGTGCAAAGAAGGCAACCTTAATCCAAGAAACCTTTTTTACCTTTTTTGCTTCAAGAAAGATGAAATGTATTTTCTCAAGTGTTGTTTTTGACTTTGAAAAAACATAATATCCAAAAATTGCCATGGGGAAGAAATGAAAGAATGTAGATTTTAAAAAACCCAAAACTTCTTGCAGTTTCTGAAGCTGGCTGAATGACTACTGTCCTTCAACATCAAGGAAGATAGACTCTTTGTGAATATAGCTTCATTTTATAGGAATAGCTCTTGCATGTAATATAGCAGATGATCTGAAATTAATTTTCTTCATAAGTGGTGTGGAAATAATTGATGGACAATAAGGTTCTCTGCTAAATAATTTTTTAAGAGGGGCATTGCACTGTGAAGACTTGAAAGCCCTTTCTCTTCAGGGGAAACTGTGTGTCACCTTTTACTCTAGATTAGAGAAAGACTGCTTGCCGTAGAATAGCTTGCAAAGCCACTTTTGTTTCTGTTTTTTCTTTTTTCAATAAGTGTGTCTGTGATCTCTGCAAACCCAAACGTTGTTTGCGCTTGTACAGGAGAGCTGAAAGGTAGAGTTGGGTAGTTCAAACTGAGTGGGATGTAAAAGCAAAGGTATTATGGGGGGGGGGGGAAGTAAATTGGTTTAAAACAAAAGCAGCTTAGGGTGCAGGAAGAAAAAATTGTAAGCATGTTTAAAAAAAAAAATCATCTTTCGAGGTAGAATTCTGATTCTACCTAACATATTTTGGGGTAATTAGCAATGCATTGCATCTACTGAGAGAGGACTAGAGGGTGGGCTGGCTTTTCCTTCGCTCCTCGGATTTTATTCACCTCAAGTGTGACAATGTCATGTCACTGAAAGCAGCAGAACTGTCCGCTGACCAGAGCGCCTTGCACTTGACGGGCTGTCTATGTAAGGTGATATTGCTGGGAATTGCAAAGCAGTTTGAATTACTTACCTGAAGACGGAGAGCTGAGATTCCCTAGAATAACCAGGGTTTTGGTGTCCAGCACCCCAAAATAGGGTCAGGCTTTCAGACAGCCGGTGCTTACCCCTCTCTGAAAATCTGGCATCTATTTAAATCAAGTGTCTTCAAGTGCAGGTCCCAACCCGCCGGCTGTTTTTCGAAGAGGTAGGCCGTGGACTCGGCATCGATCAATCATTATTCTAATTGTTCATTTCTATTATGGTGGGAATCACTCTGAATCCTGGAGTTCCTGGGAGTAAATCATTTGGAAATGCTGCCCATTATAAAATTTAATTTTAAATCTATATTAAATAGATTTATAAAGGCAAGCTTTGCAATCTAGTAGCGTAACATTATGCTCCCTCACAGCGGCTCGGCTTTTGGGTCCTAAGGGGCCCCGGCCGAGAGCGCCGCGGGGGCGGCGCGGCCGCGCGCGGGAGGGAGGGAGAGGCTGCCGCCGCGCCGCTGGGGTGACCGTGGGGGCTGCGTGCAGAGGGGTGCTCGTCCCGCTTGCCAAGAGACGCCTCCGGCCGTCTCTGCGTGGGCTGAGGGCCGCGGGATGCGTCCTCCCCTCCTGACGAGGCTTCCCGAGGGTGACCTCGTCCCCGGGGCGCTGGGGCTGGGGCAGGCGTGGGAGGTGGCGAAGGCGAGACCCCGTCTGCAGTGAGAGCCCGGATGCTGAACCAATCTTTCTTTTTCTTTCAGACAACAGAGAAGAGAGAAAAAGAATGCAAAACCGCATTTGGAGGCCCAGTTGTCAGCTCGTTATATCAAGAAGAAACAATCAGGTGATTATCTGCTCTGGACTTCAGTTAAAAAACGGTGTTTTTCTAATGGAATTCTGTTAAGCATTTTTTTTAATATCACGCAAGTGTGGTGGCAACTACAACAGGATAATAAATGACAGGAAAGAACTTTTCAGGTCCATAATCATTTAAATCAATAACTGCCTGTATCATTGCCAGGTACTAACCTTTCCCTAGTGGGAGATGTGGGGGAAGGGCAAGGCTTCCCATTTTTCAGTTATATGGCCAAAAAAAAAAAGGTAATATTGGCTTTTTTATAGAAAGCTCTTCAGACACTACCCTTTTCAAGTAGTTATTTCTTTACCAATACATTCATTAAGGATTGTTCGGTGAAGGTTTTAATATTGGACAATGTTTGCCTTCAGGGAGAGTTTGCACCTTATATCAAATTAATTTTTTTTAGCTTCTGCAGCTAGCATAGCAGAAATGCACTTACAGATCTAGAATGGCTGCTATTTAAAAACTGCCAAGGTGCAAGCAGTGAGTGGCATTAGCTACTGAATGAGGACAGCTGTTTGGTTCGGGGGTTTTTTCAGCTCCATAGTAAATGCAAGACTACTAAGCATGGGCATAATATTAACTCCAATACATAAATGATTGCCTGGAGAATCTTTAGGAGTACAGCATCACATTTTTAATTAAAATGAAGAATCAGAGAAGACTAAGTTTTTCATCAGTGTTTGCTGTCATGTTGCAGTCACCGAGTTGTGTGTATGTGATCCTATTTGTTTTATGTCTTGCATCATTTTAGTCTTAGTAAATTAAAATATAAATACTGTTTGATATCTTCTCTCTCTCTCTCTCTCTCTCGAGCAGCCAAGCTTGCTAGGAATTCTCCCAAAGTCTTAAAACTCTAGCACAGCATTTCTATGACTTGTAGTCACAAACTAAAGAAAAATAAATCACGAGCAGGTAGTTCCAAGCTCTTTGCAAGGAGCTCAGGTAGAAATTGATATGGTTGTGTTTGAATAAGCAAATGTGGCAGCAGTTTTGCGCTCGGCAGTAGTGCGGGCACTTGCTTAGGCATTGCAATCCGTTTTATAGCAAGATGGAGCACTTGGCCAGGACCGGCCTCTCTGCTTTGCACAGAGAGCCAACACATCTTTAACTTACGCCTGGACCTTGACCAAAGGTGGGCAGGTATAACCTTGGTTTAACATTCTGCTTGAGAAATGGCACTTTTAGTAGCCGCAAGCTCCTTTTTACTTCCTTGGATTGTCAGTGCAGGTCTTGGCCAACATCCTTGAGCTCATAATTTGACCTTGTGGTTAAAATCCTGTCTGAGCTGCTCATTCAAGAGTTGAATGTATCGGTGCTGCCTGCTGTTGGATGCTGAGCATGAGATGTTTATTTCTACATCCTTTCAGAGGAGAGGCTATCTCAAGTACCATCTGTGCCCCTTCCTGGTCACAAAATACAGCACAGTGTACAGGAAAGCAGGGCTTGTCCTGGTTGGCTTAACTAGTCTGAATCTTCTTTGTGCTTTTTTTTTTATTTTCACAAGAACATGACACGCGGGACTTGCAAATAGCTGCAGCTTTAAATACTTTTTTCCCAGGTGTATCATGAGGAATATTTTGTGTGCCACAGGTGTAGCAGTACACTGATAGTTGTGTTCCAGTATAGCATAGCCTTATTCCTTACAAAACAAGCCTGTAGACAGATGTACTCTCTGACATAGCTGGAATAGTTTGATGGCTGCTGAAAGCCAGTAAAACAAAGTCTTCTAATGCTGCTGAAGCAGGATAGAAACACTCATGTGATCTGTTAACACAGCTCACCTAGTAGACATCAACGTCTTCAATTGGAAGATATGACATGAGTGTGTGTCATCACAACATCTTGCCCGCATGCAAGCCGTACGACTTCAACTTTCTCGGTGTAGTTTACCATATAACTGTATAATATGGCTTATATGTCCACTGCTTATTCTCTTACTAGAGCAGGGAATAAATCTGTGCAAGTATAGTACATCCTTAATGGTGGTGATTATATGATTAAAAGCATAGCCCTAAGTGACAAAATTGCACTCTTATGAAAACTGCAAGTAAGTTAGCCTAAGAAGGATGGCACTAGGGCTCTAGATATTTAATTTGGCCTCCACGTTTATTTAGAGCATGGAGTAAATTGGGTTGATAATAATAACACCTTGCCTGAGAAGTGAAGGGACTTTCTGAGGCTGTTAGAAAGAAGGGGGAAGGGAGGCATTTTCTGTAGGGAAGAAAGAAAATTAAGATACCGATCTTCTGTATTTTGGTTCTAGGGATTCCCTGATTTATAACTAAACTCTGGGCTTTTGTCATCAGATTCAAGTTTTCACTTGACCAGTCCTAAGTTGGAAATCATGTGTGGCATTATACAATTAGAGGCTTTCAGGTGTCGCACCAAAAGCTGGGAACTTCTTTGTGCTTTAGGATTTCATTGGCTGCTGCATGTAGCTACTACGGTGTTTGAATGCAAGT
This sequence comes from Dromaius novaehollandiae, assembly GCF_036370855.1. NCBI lineage: Eukaryota > Metazoa > Chordata > Aves > Casuariiformes > Dromaiidae > Dromaius > Dromaius novaehollandiae. The sequence continues at coordinate 10,702,605 of NC_088105.1, read as the reverse complement.
AATGAAGGTTAGCTGAAGGAGAGTTACAGCATGCTCTAGAAAGCTGGGTTGGGGGCAGAAGGAGAAAGAAAACTTAATACCTTGAGCTAGCAAAAACTTCACTGCTTTAGTAGGTACCAACCAGTAAGTTCAGCATATGTCTGTGTACATGCAAGCTTGTAGCCTAAGATCTATGAAAAAGAACTTTGCAGACTATTTTATTGACTAAGTTATCAATGTTGGGCCTAATTCGGGCCTTAAAACAAACTTGCCAAAATCAGGATATAATTCAATCCACTCTAGTCTCTATTTCCCTGAGCTTTTGAGGGGGGAAGTAATTTCTAGTTAGGGGTCATATTAAGAGAGAACACCTACATTCCTATTGTGGAATTAAGTGCTTGTTTTTAGGGTACAAATCTGTAAATGTTGGACAAAGTGGAGTTACCATACCCTGCCCTAAAGTCAGGTGGATCAGAAGTTGGAAGAACGGGGATGGTGCCAGGGCTCATTTTGCGTTATCACTAATTATCTCAAATGTTTCTACTTTGAGGACAAGATAGAAAAACGTCTGGCTCACGTAAGTAAATTGCACTGATTCCAAATGAATTCAAGAGCATCTGTAGAAACAGGTTACACTGATCTAATTAAATCAATTTAGAAACAAATTCAGTTAAATCAGTGCAATTTGTGTGTTCATAGATCAATCCTCAAATCAGGAGGAGGTCTCCTGAGCTAACAAGATATAGTAGTTATTTCCTTTGGGGTGCTGGGCTCTGCTCATCAATTAGGAGTCATTAATAAACCCTGGCAATAAAGAGCTGAAGTACCCCCAGCGACTAATGGGGAGCCGTTGCAAAATGTATTAGCATGGTTGTCTGCCTTTTGGTTTCCCTGTAAATCACCTGTCTCACTTTGGGTGTTACACAAAAATACTGCATGCTGTTGACTGATGATGGGACTTGGAGATTCTGCTTGAAGGAGGGATTTAGAAATTGTGATTTCACACTGCCCAACCCAGCCTTGGTGGCTTATAGTGGTGGGTTTTGTTTTGTTTTTAACTGTTGAATAAAGCATTATGTCCATTTTCTGGCTTTAGTCTCCGAACAAAAGCGTAAGTAGTTGAGTTCTTCGATGGACAAATATTTATAATTACAGTAATTAAACAATGAAATGAGGTAGACTGATGTGTCACTGCTGTAGATCTAAACTAAGATACAAATTGAGGGAGATGCCAAAAATGCTCTAGAAGTGGAAATGCAACTTTAAAGTTATTTTTAAATATTTAAAGAGTAAAAAAAAGAAAAAGCAGTTTACAAGTGTTTCTAGCAAATGAAAGCATTTACTTGGCAGATGGAGACCATGGAAGAAAATGTTGCCAAATGTCCACTTCCTTTCTCATTTAAAGCAGGAGCCCTCCTCTGCTGCGCAGATGCTTTTCAACGTGCAGACCTTGTTTCTTTTGCACAGGGTTTCTCGGGCGTCAGCGTGTGGGTAACGCGAGAGGTTCAGCAGGATGGTGCCGAGGCCTTGTTGGGCTAAGTTTAAATTTTGGGGGGACTGCGGGATGCGTAAGGAAGATGCCCTTTCCTGGTAGAAACTTCTGCCCTTTCCTGCAACGCTTGGAAGGAAGCAAGATGCATCTCCTTGGAGGCCCCAAATAAGAGCTGGGATAAGTTTAGGACCTGGACACAGAGCAAGGGCCAATTGACAACCTGCCGGCAGTGCCCCGTACCCCCACCCTGCTGCTCGCGGGCTCACTGTCCCTCGCGCGGGGAGCCCGTCGGCTGCGGCGCAGCGTCAGAATTGCATTAATGCCGCTAACGCCGGCTGCCATCTGGCCCCTCTGCCGGGCCCGGGCTGCGAGCCCCGTGATTGATGGGCTCAGGAATTGATTAGTTGTTCTGCGAGACAAATGAACTGTTTTGGCAGAAAATACCAGAGGTCGCTGCGTGTGGTCAGGCGCAAAAGCTGCTGAATTTTAAAGAGCTGCTTCCAGCATCCATTGTGAAGATGCTGCTTCGGAGCAGGAACAGCTTTTGAAACCAGCCCGGCGCTCTGGAGTGTGTTTGGGGTTTTGTTCTTGTCCTGCTCCCCATCTTCAGGAATGCCGGGATCGGGAGCGAGCACAGGACCGCAGAATTTAAGCGTAAAAATGGGACCAAGCATCCTTGGCTTGCTGGGAATTTAGGGCTTGTATCAGTGTTACGGGTGCGTCTGTGGCTGCATCGCAGATGTCTGTCACTCACACAAATGTTGGGCTGTAAAATCCCTGTAGAAGAGCTTTTCCGGCTGTAGAGAGCCCGAGCAGCCTGCAGCATGCTCAGCCTTGTTGCAAATGAGAGCAGTTTCCCAGAAACAAAACACCTGCATGTCCAAGCACTTGAGTTACTGCATTTTGGATGTTTGTTTTGTTTTTTGTTTTTTAAACTTGGTGTAATTTAGAAATGGATCCTCTTCAGGTGATGTTTAGAGACCCTGACTTCAAGATTATTGCCAAGTTTATCCTGGCTTTTATTGCACCCTGCTGTTTTATTTCCTTGGAGCGGTGACCCTTCGGGTCCTGCTTTGTTGTGCAAAGGGGCTGTTTGCTTTAGGCTTGCCTTCCCTTTGGGAGGCTCTGCATCCATAAATGGCAGCTCCTATTTTGGATTTGGCTGCTGCCTCCTCTCTCGTGGTGCTGCTAATCTACCAAAGTGCATGTGCATTTCTGTGAGGGGTGGGGAATTGGATGACACATGTCTTACTATGTCCCAGCCACTCTCCAAGGACAGCACACAAGTGTGCAGGCAAGTGGGCAACACTTCCCCTGGGAAAGCCTGCTGGTTCAAAATAAACTTGAGTTATGGATTTATTCAGCTTGTAAAACCTCAGCTGGCATAAATAATTGAGAAAGCAAAGGTTTGTCTGTGGTGCATACCTCTGGGACATGCTCCTGCCTCCCTCCCTCCCACCACCTTTTCTTATGAAAATGATCCCAGTTGCACTGATAGATAATAACAACACCAAGCAATTAAAAGCTATGGGTGGCTGGAGAGAGGAGAAAAGGTTCAGTTAATGAGCTTTTCCTCTTCCTGTGCCCAGGAGAGCCTCAGAAGTGACGAGGCGATTAAAGCGAAGAGATAATTATAGATTATGTGAAAATGGGTCCCTTGGGGGCCGAGGGCCTTGACATAAACAGTAACTGTTGCAAGTGTCTCTTGGCTCCGGCGGGCTCCACGCATGGCTGAGCTCCGGCTCGCTGGCAGTGCCGTGCCAGGCGGGCGGGTGAAGCCACCTGTTTGCAGCACCCGAGGCTCTTGCCGGGCCGGGGCTGCTCTCCAGGCGGGTCCTGCTAGGCTGCTTCGCGTCAGCCCTGCGGCGAAGATGCGGAAAACAGCAGCAGGTCGGAAGCTTTGTGCTAGGGTGACCTGCGAGGAGGAGGAAGGAAACAGCCAGCCAGGGAGGATGCTCTTGGTGAGGTCTTGAGACCTAAGAAGACCTGCATGTTTGAATTTCAAGTCTTTTCTGTGCCTCTTCCTGACTGTCTCTGCGGCTCTTGAGAGCAAGTAGGTATATGATGTTATTACAGGTAGGATGGAAGTAAAGCCCTGACAGCAGCTCTTTGCTTGTGAGCTGTTTTGGCTCATTGGCAAATCATTGGTTCAACACCTGTGTAGTTCAGGTAGCTTCTGAAGAAGTCTTGTGGAGCATTCCAAGATTGCGAAGGCTGCAACGATGGCTTGGTTTAAGTTCTTCCACATCCTTTAAGGATCGAAAAAGCTCTGCATGCACTGCCTATGGCAACAGATACAGTTCAGTTTGGTTGTGGATCAGGGCTAACACCGCTTCCTGGGGAGGCAGGAGAGCAAAGAAAACCGCTTTGCAGGTAGAGCATGTGCAGGCAAAGGAGGAGAAGAGAAACCCTTTTGGCCAATCTAAAAGGAAAAATAGATGTAAACACATTCATCATTATTGCAGACTATTAAATGGCCACTGATTTGAAAAGTCTAGCTAAGTAAGAGACAGTGCTTGTATGTCACAAGCAATGTGCTGTAGAAATAAAACTGCTTCTCACAGTCTTCCTTTAGCTACACTTTTTAAAAATAATAATCTGTATATATTTCCGTGTTGGAGCTTCATGATCTTTCCCCTCTGCAGATGTCTTAAATGCTGTGTTTTTCTTCAAATTAAGATTTTAAAAAAATATATATATATAATGGTAGATTCTGTTTTTCTCTTTTCTGTAGCATTATTTGAGCAACCTCGTTGCAGTGTTACTTACTACCACGCTTCTGATGTGCTTCTCTCTGGGGTTTTAGGCTCTGTTTCCACCAGCTTCAAGGCCTTGCTGCCAGCTCTGGCCAGGTTCTTATGTAGATTGCAAATACCCACTAGGGACTGGCCAGAAGGCGCTTCATGCACTTTGTTTTATTGTAACTACTACTGTGGAGGTTTTTTTCTGCATGTATACGCAAACATGTGAAATAAGGGGCAAAAACAAGCTCACAGTTGCAAGGCTTTTTTTGAGCTATGTTTGTCCTGTGTAATTTTGAATACAAAGTCGGCCCGTAGCAATAATGTCTTTACTGCATTGCATTCGCACCCTGTAAGTGGAGTGCTTTTTCCAGTACTGGTCTCTCAAAAATTCAGTTGAAACTCCAATCCTTTTCTGAGTTTTTTTTCTGTTTGCCCTCACTTTTTTTTGGTATGTGACTAGATCCAGTTCTTTTAAAAGTCTGAGATGCAGCGTCCTGGAACTGCTTGTAGGTAAAACTCTTTGACGGAGACTGGTTAGACTTCCCTTGCATCTGTTTGGGAGTGGGCTTATTTTCCTTCATCAAATTTGTAGAATGGCTGGGGAGAGAATACGCACTCAGACGCACACACCCTTCTTTTTTTTAAGGCGGGGAAGTCGTCTAAAGCTTGAAAAATAAATGCATAGTGGAAAGACGAAAATTCCCAAAACCTTATCTTCACGTGGGGAAATTGCTTTGCTGTCCTGGAATAAATCCATTGTGGAGATTATTCTGAAATAAAGGTGGTTTTCTGGAAGGGGAATATATAGAGCATTTAGGAAGCTATTCTAGAAAAGCTAAATCACATCCACATAGCTGCGTCAGTTGGTTTCCCCCCTACAGACCGTAATTTCCTTGGGAAAAGGTTGTAGAGGTTTTGTCTGGAAGCTGTGGTAGAAAGACTGCCTGGTTTTGCTACGTCACAGCTCGAGTGGGAGAGAGAGCCTGTAGCCTGCTCCCCTTGGAGGAGCCTGCAGAATCCCTCGCTGTCTCCCTTCCGTACACCACCTCCTCCGCTGGTACCTCTGGCCCTGAAGTCCAGCAGAGCAGATCAGCCCTACCCAGGCATCTCTGTGGTGTGCAGAAATGCCCGTTCTCCAGCTGACTTGGTGGGTGTCATTGCCGGGGCAGCGGGTACAGCCTGAACTTGTGGTTATGGCACAGAAAATCATCCAGAAATAATTGCGACTGATCTTTTAACTTCTCCAGCAAGGAGAGACTAGGCTCTGCTTTGATGTTACAGAAGAAAGATCTATACTAAAGGAAATGTGTGAGAGCGTGTGTGTTTGTATGAAGGAGAGCTGTTGGAAGCAAGTTGTTGTACAGTATTGTCAGAATAGTAGCTTCACCCAAAAAAGCTGCTGTTCAGCAGCCACGGGCATGTTTAAGAGGTTGGACTAACAAGGTAGGACTGAAGGGACCTCCTGGCATATAAAAGCAGTCCTTGCTAGTGGAGGAAGGCATATCTCATAACCTCCATCAGGAATCTTGCTTAAGGTGGAGTTTGACATTTAGGCTTTTGCCTTTCCTGGTCCCACTACAAGATTTTTTTTTTCTCCCCCTAGAATTCAAAATAATCACATCTGAAGCCTAGAATTCAAAATAATCACATCTGAAGCATGCAGTGATTTGTTTCCCAGGAGTTTGTGCATAGTGTACAGACAAGGCCTCGAAGGCGTTCACAAGAGACTAGTTAAGAAACTGGAAAACTTTTTTGTAATGTTCCTAGGCCACCTCATGAAGTGTGAGATCTTGTGCAGCATGCAGCTCTTCACTGGAAAGGTCCAACTCAGCTGTGCAGAAGGACTGCTTGCATGCAAAGCGGAGGTGATATGCAGGAGAAGGGCGCTACTCACAGTGAGAGGGAGATCAGAGGAAGTGACTGCAGAGAAGGCAGCACTTTTTCTACTACCGGAGCTAAATAGCAGCACTTTTTTATTTATTTCTTTCCAAGTTTACTACCACTGAGGGAGGAGAAAGGTGTTTGAGATCTGAAGAATAAAATATAATTTACAACTAGATGCATAACAATAGAAGCCTGGAAGTCAAAGTTGCTTTACAGAGCTCTGCCTGTCTGTTTGGATGCGAGTGGGGGACGTGGTCTTGGTGGCACCTGTATCTTCATCTTTTTCTTTGTAACTCGTTGCCCTCTAATGCAAATAAATATTTGGATTTTACTTTTCCTTGCTGTGGCTTTTCAGCCTTCCAGGTTCCAGAAGAGTGCAGATGAGATGGGAGGAGTGCTGCTGCCTTTTAACACCAGGGGATCGGTTTTCCTGAAACTGCCCCATTGCGTTGTGAAGGCTGCTCTCTTCTGCCATAAAGGCGCGCAGCATGGCAAACTCCCTGGTGGGCCTGACCTCCTCCTGCAAGCCCCCGTTCTTAGAGGGACTTCCCTTGGGGCTCTCAGGTCGGAGTTCTGCTGAACATCGGAACCTTCACAAGTTCAGATGATCAAAAACTGGGAATGTCACAGGAAAGGCTAACTGCTTCATCTTAGCAAGTCTTGTGAAACTGTCAAATCCCAGAACAATGTTGACAGAGTCTTTTGAGCAATTGTTCTCATGTGGAAACCAGAAAAGGAGAGAAGTATTTAGGGTTTTTATTTACTTTCAAACAATGCAACTGTGACCTCTTTTCTTTACTCCTCACTAGGAATACAGTTGTATCAGTTTATCCATACCTAAAGACATTATTACAGAGGTGCCTTATGCTAGTATGATATAGCCCCCTTTCAAAGAAGAATCAGCTGTGCTGGAATAAATGACTTTCTACTGGCGTACAAGCATGAAAGGTAGGAGAGTTGTACTCAGCCATACTGCTATAATTAATGTCCCATCTTAACGTGGGGATCTGTGAAGTCTTTGGTGTTCTTCCTGGTTTTTGGCCAAGGGCTTTGCTTTAATTTTTCTTGCCTGCAGTCCTTTTTGGACTGGGGGATTAAGACAAAGCTTGACTGTGGTCCCAACTCAGAGCAGCAGGCTGGAATATGCAGAGGGACCAGCATGTGCTTGTGCCAGGATGCCAATGTGTGCTCGTTCGGGCCTGCTTGCAGGCAGGAAGATTGACAAGTTGTGGAGTCTCTGGTGTTTGAATTAGACGTAGCTGCTTCTAGATCTAAGTGCGCTACCATGGCTTCAGAATACATTTTAAAGCTGCTGTTCTTATCAGCCAACCAAAGGATCTAATTTAATGAAGTTAAGACCTCCTACAGATTCTTAAAACATTATGGAAGAGCTTTGTACAAGTAACTGGAGCCACAGTGCTTCATGGCAAGTAAAAAAGCAAATGTTAGGAAGCTTGAGGAAAGGAATAGAGAGCAGAATGAATACATCATTATCCTACTCTAGAAATCTATGCGCTTGCATATTTAATATAGCATGCAGTTCAACCAATCTCAGAAAGGATGTAGTAAAACCAGAGAGACTGAAGAGGATGAAAGAGGGGTATTGGAGAAAGAGGGGAGTTTCTGTATGAGGAGACAGCATGGGCTAAGAGAAGAGATTGGTCTGAAGGAAAGATGACGTGTGTAGTCATATGAGAGGTCTGTGGACAGTATGAAGTACATGAATAAAGAATAATTACTCACTAAGGACTACCCAGTAATATCAGGCAGCTGTCTTAAAACCATTAAAAGAAAATATTTACTCGCTATTCACCCCTTTGCGCACACAATACTAAGCTGTAGAGCTCATCCTTCTGAGAAGTGAAGAGTATAAATGCGTCAAAGAGCAGCAAGAGTGGAGAAAAGGACCTGAAAAAGGCTGATAAATGTGACTGGATGCAGCCTCTGGCTATAGAAATCTTTAAGCCACTGAGTTTCGGAAGCTGAGTTTAATCCGGGGACGCATTGCTTTGCACAGGCCCTGTTTCTCCTCTTTCCCCTAAGCCTCCATTAGTGGCCACTGTCAGAGATGTATGGCACTGGAGGAGCTCTTGGTCTGACCCAGAGTGCCTGCTCTTATACGTCTGTATAGCAGGGAAAAGAAAAGCTTTAGCCTTTTATCTTGTTTGGGGTTACAGTGATTTATACCAAGACAGAACTTGTTCCTTGTTGGCTAACTTTGTAGGCTCCTTGTGGCAGTTCACGGGAGCAAGCAAACTTTTGCCCTGGTATCATACTGTTAAAAACAACCTCTGTTTTCTAGGAAGCAGGATCTTCTGTCTCTTCTCGTGGAAAAACTGTATTCTGCATATACAGCACTACAAGTCTGTTTTACTGCAGTGAACATACTGTTGAAAGGGATGTGTCTAGCTAAGCTAGAGCATATGATGTGTATGCGGCATTTGTGTTACACAGTAAGACAACATTTTTTTTTGCTGTTTCCTGAATAGGGAGGAGGACAAGAACATTTTTGATTACTGCAGAGAAAACAACATTGACCATGTAACCACAGCCATTCGATCAAAAAACGTGGACGTGAATGTCGCTGATGAGGAGGTATGGAGAAAAAGATAAAATCCATCAATCTTAATTGTTTTGTGTGTTCAGGACCTCAGGCCTTTTCAGAATTCCCAGTTTAGGATTGGTATAATCAGGTACTACAGTAGCTGGACAAACACTTGGTCATTGAGACAAGTGTAGTCTCTTTTAAAGTAGCAATAGCTTTCCCCTGGCTTTGTAGTAGTGTGGATGTACAAACCGTGATGCCGTGACATATCAGAAAATGTTCTATGTTATTTTAGCAACAGCAGCTGCAACTTACAGTGTAAGATCTGCTCAGTAACCCCTTTCCCCATCTTGTGCATTAAATGTGGTCAAATAGAAGTAGGAAGTGAGGGAAATAGCTTTTCTAGAGACAGCAGCCAGTTGATCAATGAACTCATTTTGTCACTCCATTCAAGGGTAAAGTAGTCAAGATTTCTTTTATGCTATCCCAAGCTATACAGGCTGGGCTAGACATCATTTGGCTTCCTTATCGTCCGCTAGGCAGAGGACTAGCGAGTGACTCTGGCTGTGCTAGCTTCATGAAAATGGTGGCTTCATCCAGTCTTTTTCAGCTTATCGGTCAGAGTCAAAGTACCATTTTCCCAGAGGAAGATATATGGACATTGACCAAGGCTTTAAGAATTAAAATTGTGAATTGGCTTGGTTTTTTTTTGTTTTTTTTTGTTTGTTTGTTTTTTTGTAAAAGTAAACATTTTAAGTGAACAGTCACATTTCTTGTTCATCCTTCAGGAAATGTGGTACCAGCTTTGTCGTGGTGGTTTCAGTGCTTGCATACTGCCACCTAGCCCTGCTCTTGGTCCATAGTAGCTACAGCTACTTTTGCCTGCTGCTTCCCAGCACATTGTGTTTCGGTGAACAGATGAAGTGCTTACACATTCATAGACTGAGACGCCACAAATTCAGTTGGGTTCTCTTGTAGCTCTAAGCAGATTTCTGCCCTCTGAGCCATGACAGCCCCGGCTGGGGCTCTGAATGCTGATGGCAGGGACTTTTATTATTAATCAGGAATTCATGTGAATTAATTTCCAGAGAAGAGGGAGGTTGTTCACAATCAGGCTTGGAATTTCACATCATAAATTCAATGAACTGAAACTGTCATGTGCAACACAGTCACTGCAGCAGCGTCATTGCTGAGCTCCATCCGTCCCTCCACTGACCACAGGTTACAGAAGTAAATGTTCAGGGCAGTCATTCAGAAGAGGACTGAAGTCCTTTCATTGATAAAAGCTCATTTTTGTGATTATGTGCTTGCATTAAGTGTATGGTAACATTATGTTACAGTTGCTTCATTTCCATTGAAAAGATGCTCTTACATAGTTAGCAGGATTCAAAAGTGTGTAACTTCCTTTGTGTTCAAATGACAGAGGTGTGTTTTCAGACAAAAACATTTTGGTTTTAAAGTCATAACATTTTCTGAAAGATGGTTGAAATATTTTTGTGTTCTTGCAACATAAATGCTAAGAGACAGATGTGAAAACTGTCACGTTGCATCCTCCTTGAGAATTGTCTATGAATCTTTGATGTAAGAGAAGAATTAATTTAGAAATAGCAGCTATTAGCATGCGACTATTGCAGGGCATAGAATTGCTTCAGTGCAGATAGGAAACCTCTGAAACCCTGCCTACCTGCAAAAGGTTCACGGGAAGATTCCCGCTAGCACAAAATTCACCCACAGATGAGACTCTTAGAGCCTCAGTTATTGTGGCTTACCCAAGCAAATGCTCTAACAGAGAAGAAAGAACTTGTTTTGGCAAGTGCTGGCTTCCTTAGCTTGGTTGTAAGCTTGTATTTATATATTATATATATGTGTGTGTATTTGTGTGTATATATAGATTTTAACCAAAAAGAAAAATCCAAGAGAAAAATTTATTTCATGGTGTCCTAAGGAGCGGAAACTGTTAACAGTGTTGTTTAGTATCCAAACATGTTCTTCAAAATCTGGAGGGTAGCTTATTTTCCAATATCATGCAGGCTGATTGAAATTTTAGAACCCATTTTAGAAGAGATATAACCCAGACCAAGCCTTTGGTAGAATGAAGTGTATGAAAGCGTAATCTTGTCATTTTTATTAACTATTTTAGTGTTACTGTATAAATACATCCTGCCATATCCAAAAGATGCATCTCCTGGTCCTCTGAACATAACTCACACTGTCACTTTTTTTGATTTAAACAGCAATAAATTTGAAATGGCAGGATGGATACATACAAAGAGTTAACTTATTATAGAACAAAATCTGCTGAAGCGCTGAATAGTCTCCTGCTAAGGTATTAAAGAAGCTAGGCACATCTTTTCCTGGTACAGTAATGACTTGACTGAGGTTGTAAGATGTTTGGATTGTATCCACACTTGTTTGTTAGTACTGTATCTAATTGTGTCCTCCCCTTTTTTTGCAAATCTGGGGTAAGTTAGTAAAAGGAGAAAAGAGATCTAAAATACATGGGTAAAACAGGAACAAGACTCCTTACTAAAAGCAAAAGGATTTCAGAAAGGGCAGGAGAACTCTCTAGGTTTGAGATGTGTTTGGCAACTTCTAAAGAATAAACTGTCTCCTCCTTTAGAAAGAAAAGAAAGAAAGAAAAAATCCCTCATACAGCAGTCAAGCCAGAGTACCTGCTAACAGTTTGGATGTAATAAACTTCAATTTAGAATTAAACAAAGAATCTAATGACAGTAATCATGTACAAGCTTCCATTTACTGTATCTAAATTGCCCAGAGTTCAACAGAATAGCTTGCATTCACTTAGAAGTAGCACAGACTTAAAAGAAAGAAAAAGAAAAAATAAAAGAAAACCAGTTTCTTCCATATGTCAGCAGGACTAACGAAATAAGAAATGAACTCTGGCTGTAGGGCCTCGGGCACATTCTGATATTGCTGCCTTTTTGAGGACAATATTTCTTCAACCTTTAACAAGCCAGAAATTGTTTGGAGGCAGAGATGAGTTGCTTTTGTAACTTGTGCCAGGGGCTGTGGAGCCTGTAGATAGAGGGGTTTGTTTTTCCTGATTGTTGAAGAAATCGTCCTAAACAAGCACGTTACCTGTATACAGTATTTACACCCTTGCCAAAAATATAAAGATATGAAAGACAGCTGAAACAACTGGGGGACAGCTTAGTCCCCAGTTCTCATGCTTTAGAGACAGCAAATGCCAAACTGATGCCAGCTTCTAAGGAAAGGTTAGAAGAAAAATGGGGTTGAAGAAGCATTATACGCTTCTCTGTCTGCAGGCTTGCTCCCCAAACATTTTAAAGCTCTGAAAGCAGGTGACTTCCAAATCAAATCTCAGTTTTGTGTATAATTGCTACAGCTGTCTTCCCGTTCACCAATTTTGCTATCATCGGTGGGGATGCAGCCATTATATATGTCTCTTCTTAACTACCAGTAATAACACACTTGCCACAAGTTAGAGAGTGGCTCTCTGGTTTACAGTAATTACGGCAGCAAACATTGTACCTGGAAGTATAGCTCAATATTGTAGGGTATCCATTCAGTTTGGCTTTGTTCTTCTCTTTCTCTGCATTGGCTAATTGATGTGAAAATTATTCCCGTCCGTCTGTCTGCTGAGACTCGGTATATCTGAGACAAATCCCTGTCCTGTGCTTTGTTTGTGAACACCCTGTGACTTGGAGCTGAGCAGAACTGATACGCTGCTGGCTGGAGAAACTGCTGCCGAAGCCAGCCAAGCTGGCCGTGGTAACCCAAGCAAAGCGCGGAAGATTTAAGAGGCAGGGTTACTGCACTGGAGCTATTTTTATGCCTTTTTTTATTAAATACTTTAGCAGCAGGGGAAAATGCATCCTCTCAAGTAACTTCTGCAACAACTGTTGAAATTGTCTGCCCAGTTTAAGTTTGGCTTATCTGGGGGTGGGGGGGGGGGGAGGTCTGGGGTTTGTTTAGTTTGGTTTTTGATAGGCAAGGTAAATGAGCAGATTTTGTAGTTGGCTAAGTGTATTGGCTGGAACACCTGAACCTTTTCTGAATATTACACAAGTAATACAGAATAATTTCTTGTTTTATAAACAGGTTTCTTAGCAATGCTTTCATTATGTAGTAACTAGATTGAGTTTCTTCTGCAGCTGTTTTTACTTCCACATCAGGTGGTGTGCTCTTGCAGAGAAGGTCTCCAAAGTCCTTTGCACCCTAAATTTAGGGGATAATACATGGGCTACTAGAATGCAGCCCTTTCTCGGGTGGAACATGTCAGCTTTTTAATAGTGCACAATTACGATGCAGAACCATTTAAGGCACTAATTGGAAAATATTGTATCCATTTAGAATTGCAGAGAAAATATATAGGTAAGCAGAGTGTAATTGCCCAAAGTGGAATTGGCCCAAGACTTGAAATCCATATTCCTGCAAAAAGCACAAGGAGACTTTTAATGACCACAGATGATCAGGCTTCAGTTTCTTGTCTTGTTTAAAGGCAACACTTGCAGCAGAACCAGCCTTCCAATATATGGGAAGGGACCAGTCCTGTAGTGTTTCAATAATGCTGAATTTACAAAATTGACAGCCCTTTTCCTCCTGAACTATTGTTTTTTTCTTCATTGGTCTCTGCCAAGTTCAACACCGATAAAATTATATTTTGCTCGTCTGGAGACATATGCAAACCCACATATTATAGCCACTAATTTATAGCACTATTTTTGGTATTTAAAGGATAGAAATGGCTTTATTTTGCCCTATAATTGCACAATAATTATTTTTTGGTTACAGTACTATTCCTAAACAATAGATCATTCCAGTTTATACATGTGAAGTATTTATCTGCAACATGCCTCAGTGCGATAAAGTGCTTCTTTTGCTTCTTTCTTCTGAAATAAACATCTGTGGCACAAAAGTTTGTATTGTCCAACTGAAATGCTAAATCATAAGTAGTTAGTAGTACAGAGTTGAACTAAGAATGTTAACGATGATTTCAGGAGCTTTCCATGTTTACCAATTGTTTTAAATTAGACTCTTTCCCCCTTTTAGACTTTGATTGTGGTGTTGAGTGAACATTAATCATTAAATGGCCCGTGGATGTCATCAGTGCTTCCATAGAAAGTCATTGTCAGAAAATTCATTCTAATTCAAGGTTAATTAGTGTAACATTAAAATTATGTGTTACAAAAATTAATTACTTGCTGGGTCAAAAAGTGTGTTAAAAAGCTTAATGCCTTGTGTCTGAGATCGCATTTCCTTACTCAAAATAATGTTCTGCCTCTGCTGCCCTCCTGAAGACTATCTAACAGCAGATGTGTGAGCTTCGGTTGAAGGTGTCTTCTACCAGTCCTGCAATTTTGGCACTGTGGTTGGGAAATTTGGCTCGCAGTGCCCATTAGCAGATCGTTCAGGTTGCTCACCTTGTTCCCCACTGCTGTGTCAGGAGATTTATAACCAGGCACGGGCTCATGTAACTGATTTCAGCTTTGAAGGTCTGTGAATATTTTGTATAACGTACTGGAAAACACAGATTGGTCTGACAGTGTCACGAGTAGGGGAATGATTTCCTGCTCATCTGCAGGGTGATTTCCAGAGAATCTCCTGCAAGCACGCCGCTTGCTATATGCAAGATCAGGAGAGACTGATGCTGACAGGGAGTTTAATAAGTGTACACAGTAAACAGTGAAGCAAAACTTCTATCTTAAACTATTTGGGGCTTTCTCTTTTGACTTGCCAGTATATAAAATCTTCTTTGGGTCTTAGGAAAGTTTTGGACCTGCTTGTTAAAAGGCTCTGTTACTGCTTTGGATGCATTTCAAGTGTGATTATCAGAGGATAGGCATGCCAGCCTTGGTGCAGGGTTGTTAGAGAATGTGAAACTGTATTGTAACTCTGCTTTGACCTATTACGAAAACAAGCGTTACCTTTCACAGGTGTGGATAGTGTGGTAGGCCGATATCAGAATGCTTTCGATGAACCCAACCCAAAACTTTGATTTCAGTTTACCGGGCTCTGTGATTCTGTAGCCCTTTCCAAGACCAGCTGCAGTCTGACTTTGAACCCCTCAGGCTTTGGACCACCTAAGTTCAGACCCTTAGGAAATGGCTGCCTTTTTGGGCAGGGGTTGAATTGTTCCTGGCTGTGATACATGGCAGAGGAGAGCAGCTCTAGGTGGGGATGTGCCAACATCCACAGGTGTAGTTTTCATCTGTTCCAGTCTATTTCGTCCTCTGCTATGTATTAATATTTTGTTCTTAATCACTAAAGGGCAATTTTGCAGGTCAGGAGATGAATTGATATTGCACAGCAAAACAAGTGAATGTTTCAAGAGCTTTGGGTTGCTGGGTGCTCTCCTCGGATAGCTTGGAGGAGTGTAAGGAGGTGACAGTGGTGTCATGTTATAGTCTGCTCATCCTTCTACCCCGCCACCCCAGGCATTCCTTTTAATAGGTGATATGTCTTGAGGGAAGAGATTGAAGGGGAGCTAAAGGCCGTCTTGAAGTTCTTTGCTTTAGCATCATCTTTTGCTCTGTCTTATCTTAATCTTTGCTAAAAGTGGCATAAAGCAGGGATTTAATATGGGGGAAAAAAATTCCACCCGACAACCTCACCCTGCCCACAGCAGGCTGTTAAGCTATGCCTTAATCAGAGGAGTGCTTAGTATCCAGAACTTGGGGATGTCCTTGACAAACATGAAGATCTGAACTTTCATTACATCCCTTCCTATGGGTGGCAGAAGCACACAGAAAGACTTCAGGTACAGAGATTTGTTGAAAGGGGGTGGGAAGCAAGGTACAGTGGTACCAGTCTTAATCTTCTGCTGCAGGAGAGGCAGGGTCCATTGGCTGAGAGTTTCATATCTGTCAGAGGGATGAGCTTTTTTGGCGCTTGGGGTCCCATTGCCTTAAGCAGCTTTGAAAAGCTTATTGTTACTTTTTAAGTCTTTGCTCCCAAAACAGTCACAGGCATTAAAATCCCAAATCTATATAAGAAAGCAAATCAAGTTATGACTCCTGCTTTTCACACCTTGCTGATTTTCTCCTCCAAATTATTGCTGACTTGGGGTTTTGGTGCTAAAGGAATGCAGAATCAAGCCATGCCTCACTTTTAGTATTTCTAGCATCGCTCTCCAGTGCAAATCAGGAGCAGTGGTATGTTGCATACTAGTCTTAGCAATTTAAAAAAAAAAACAGTCAGGGTTTATTTTATTAATGGTACTCAAAACTCCACAGCAAGACTGATTCTCTCTTTGTTGCTTTTGGCTGACTTGGTTAATTTTCTTTTGGATATTTGTAGGGCAGGGCACTGCTCCACTGGGCTTGCGACAGAGGACACAAGGAGCTCGTTTCAGTACTGTTGCAACACGCTGCTGATGTTAACAGCCAGGTAAGAAAGGAATGAAAAGCTGAACTTGAATCATGTTTTGTATTACCACCCGATCAAATGTTTCGCATGAAGCTGAATTGTTCCAAGACTCCATAGCAAGTTCTTCCAGAGCATTTATCACAGAAAAGAGCATCTAAAGAGAGAGCCTGCAAAAAACAGCAGAATTCAATTGCATGAAACGCATGTGTGTAAGGGGCTTTCTTCAGTTCCCAGTGAAATTCCTCCTTGCAGTAAAGTTTTTTGACCACCTGTGCATTCTTTTGGTCTGTTTTTCGTAACTCTGCAGTCTCAGTAGACCTTTTGTGGACTCATAGAAGGAGAATAAAGCAGCTTTTCAGCCACTGCAGTTTGCAGCCCACACGTCTTAGGTAAACTGGTGGTGATTTTCAGGTACCTTAATACACCAGGCTGTGAATTGCAGTGTTTTACAAATGGTTCATTCCACCATCCAACTGGAATCTGCCTGTGTTCATGAGCCAATACTCCTAGTTTTGCCAGTTTGTTGTAGATAAGGGCTGATCTGTGTAAATGTGATCATGTTCTGAAATAACTGTTCAACATATTTCTGTCAAATTAGGATTGACTGCTCTTTACCACAGTGGCTTTTGTTGGCTTTGTTCTCCTGCCCGGTTTGGAGGTGGAGGCACCTATTTTGATAAATCTGCTAGCTTGTACCAACAGTCTCTTCAACAGCCCAGTGACAAGCGCTTTGGGAAATCATACCAGAGAGACCTAAGCACAGCTGTGACCTGCAGGGTTCTCAGCAGACCTCTAATGTTCATAGGATAGAAAAAGCCATGTTACTATTTACACGAACATGAAATCTTTGTCAAATAGTCTTTCTTGCCTTTGCTTGGGCAGAATTGCGGGTGGGATGTACATTAGGAGCCACGGCTCTGTTGTAGCTGGTGAGATACTTAGCTTCATGCTTAGGCCTCAGAGGTGTCTGTTATCCAGAGGACTGTTTTCCTCACCTTGAAGGAAGGCGGTGGAGCCAGTGCGAATAGCGGAGCTGCGTGGCTGCCTCTGCAGGCCCCGCTGTCAGGGTGGGCAGACACCTTTCATGCAGAGCTCCGTGAGTGACATGTCAGATGAATTTCTAAACAGCTTGGGCTTGAAATCAGAGAGAGGTAGGATCAAACACCTTCCCGTCCCCTTCACCGTGACAGCCCAGGAGATGTTTCTGTTTGCAGTGCTGTACTGTAGCAGCAGTCTGAAAATTCACCGCTTTTTGACATTTGTCTCATTTTTCCCGCGGTATGTTCTGACTCTTAGAAGACAAGGCTGAAGGAAGAATCATCTTTTTTTCCCCTGAACATTAATTTTCTATTAAATTCTTTTTCTGGTTTTTTTCTTTATGATGTATTGCACGTTTTCTAACCAGATTATTTTTGGCCAGTAACAAAAGGTTAATAATAGCCATAAAAAGAAAATCAATCTTTGATTTTTTTCCACCAAGGTAATAAAGGAGAATTTTCTTATAAAGGTCTTGGTTTGCACATAGGTATGTTCCCAGAGAAGGCAGACACTTTTTTATTCTCAGCCATATATAAATTGCAATAACATTTCAAGACTTAGTGACCTAATGTTTATTTTTCTATTTTTTTAATCTTGACTTTTACCCTGAAAGATTTCACATCCAAAGCAGGAGCAGAAGGAATTTTTTAAAGAGCTACCAAAAGAAAAAGGGAGAGGGAAGAATTCTGGCTTCCTAACAGACCATAAACACTGCAATATCTGCTATTATACATTACCAAATGCACTGTCAGTTAATGTGTGGGCTATAAAGAAGGGTGGGTTAAGTGTAAGGGAGTCTCTGGTGGCTTGAATCAGTGGCACTGTTATTTCAGAAAGATGTGCTCTCCGTGGAAATTCCTTCTCCAGGCTGCACGCAGCACTCTGCCAAAGCCCAGCGTGCAAACAGGCTCTGCGATTTCCACCCACTGCTCAGGTCTTCAGATGTTTCCCTGTCTCATTCAATTTTGCAGCAGGTCCTAAATGCAGGCAGCACAGGAAGTAAAGGATAAATTAGGGATTATGAGGGTTAAGAGCAGATAGTAAAGGAGAGAAATCATATAGACCAAAATTAAAAGAGAAAAAAAAAAAAGCCTGTGTTTTAGTATCCTTCTAAAAAGTTAGTCAAAAAGCCCAAATGATTTACACTCTCTTCCATTACCTTCCTAATAAGTGCTCTTCCGTCTTGGCTCTCTTAGAGTGTGCTGAAGGATTTAGCTGTCCTAAGCAGAAGGTGACTGGTAGCTCTCTGCTGGGTGACCTGGAACAAGTCACACAAGTTCACTGTGCCTGTGAATGTGCCTTATTCACCTTTCGCTGCCCTGTTTTAGTTCAGCTCAAATAGTGCTTGTCCTTGTAGAAGCACTTGCAGTCTCTGGATCAAGGGGCTGTGTGAGAGGCAAAAGAGTTACTGCTCTGCACTGTGTTAGGCAGACAGCTTCGGAGCGGGAGGAGAGGTTGCCTGCTTCCACTCATTCCTGCTGCGTGCTCAAAACGGCTCTAGTTCTGGGAATAACCTCACGCTCCCGGGCTGCAGTGGTTGAGCGTCTGTGCTTTTTGTTTTAAACGGGGTACTGTAGTTTCAGAATGGTGGTTCACTAATGTCACTGAGAAACTGCAGCCATTAAATTCTGATTGTTCATAATTAGCTCTAATAGCACATTTGAAAAGAGGTGGTAAGTGATTGCCATGGGCAAAGGGATGCAGAAAGGCAGCAGGCTTCTCTGCTTTGTTGAACAGGAGCATTTATGTAATTGAATCACCTAAATCTTTGGAGCCAGAGGCCATTTCAAAGTGGGTGGTGGTATGGTATTTTGGAGCTCTGCTGGAAGTATCCAGAACTTGGGAATCAGTCTAAAACCAGTCTCCTCCCACTGGAGCACTGCTTGTTTGGATTGTAGGCTTTTAATTGAGTGACGAAGTGAAAGGAAGTATTATATTCATAACATTAGTAGTTATGAAGGAGCTCAGATGATATGATTATCATATGCCTTTCTAGCTTTAAAATATATGAAGATACGAATAAGTTTTCCTTGCAGAAGGATGAGCAGCAAAGGAAAACCTTTTACCCTTAGTGAAATGCCAGTTGCTACAGGGATGGTTTTTCCTTGCAACATTTTCTCTGGCCTTAAAAGGAGGTTCTCAGGAGCTGGAGAGGCATTGCGTGCAAGACCTGAAGCACTGGATCCCAGCTTCACACTACCTTGCAGCTGTGCCGTGGCATCTTCTGTGGTCCTGTGCTGGAAGCAACTGGCTGGCATGATCAGAGACCTTGCATGTCCACCTTGTTTGTGAGTTGGGTGCTGTGGTGCCAGTGTGCAGGAGAAGGCACAACTGGATAAGGTACTGCTCAGCCAGTGTTCAGAGGAGCTCTCCTCAGTGGCACAAAGTGTAGCTTTAGTCTCATGTCATGCTCCTTTCCCATCGCAGGCCAGTAAAGTCATCCATATTCTCTCCTCCTCCATCATCCATCATGCTGCATTCCACCTCCACAGCTCTGTGCGGTACCATTTAACACGTCAGATGGGAAGAGAGGTGAGATGCCTGCAAACACATTTCAGAGCCCTGCAGTCTGGCAGCGATGCTAAGTGGAAAGGTAGCAGTTCCTACTAGATGAAAGGAGTGCTCTTGGGAAAGCATGAGCATCTCTTCACTCTGTTCACCTCCTCTTACAAGAGCAAGGGAAATAAGGCGGTTTGGAAAAGGAGGATTCTGTGCTCTGATTTGTCATCTTCCGCAGGGTTTAAAGAGCATAGAAATATTACTAGTGTTATTTTAAGAAAAGTGGAGGGCATCATGGCCTAATAAGTGTCTAATGAGAGAACGACAAATGGCTTCTCAGGTCTGTAAAACCAAAACAGTACACTGTAGATTTGCTTCTCCTGGACTTGCTGTGGCTATACTTTGTTCCACTTGTGGGTATTTTTTACTCCAGAATAATTTATGCATTCAAGGTGTGCACTCAGGAATATGTGGGGAGCTATTCTGGAATATTTGTCACTTTTCAAGCATATCTATCTTTGTGAACAAGTCCTAAAATAAACATTATTAGTTTTAAGTAGAATTTTATCACTTGACACATAGGCTAATTAAGAGTTCTGTATACGTGGTAAAGCAGCTAAGGTAAAATTTTATCTAAATATCTTTTAGTTTATGATTTATAGACTACACAGTCGTGTGATTGTATGAATCAGCTTATCAATGTTATGGTAGTCATTTGCCTATGCTAAAAATTGTGCTAAAATTATAGACTGCTTCAAGGAAGAAAAGAGTTATAACTGGGACCTTCATTTTTTGTTTTATTTGTTGACATTTCACTTTACAAGGAGAGCTGCAGATCACTGCATAGAGAATTTAAACCTGTTGTGAGAAAGCTTTCCCTGGTCACCCATGGACCCTGTGTGGTTTGAGAAGGAAACTTGAGAACCAAAGCTGAAAAGCATCAGGTTAGGAAGTCTGTTGCTAGTATGTGCCATTTCACTTTTTTCATTCACGTACATCTGCAGTTTCCGTGAAAGGCATCCAGTGTGTATGCTGTCTGCGGTGAGAGCTGGTAGCTCTTTGTTGCCAGTGCTGATTTTTCAGCAGTAGTTTCAAAGACAAATGAAATCGCACTTAGGACAATTGTTTTTGTCCTACATGTCTGTCTCATTAGAGGTTCAACAGTAAGATGGGAGATGTCTTGGAAACGCTGCAGCTTTCTGGTAGTCTGTCCCGCAGGAACCAGAGCTGAATGCAACCTGGCTCTCTTGCAGGGCCTTCCAGAGAAGGGGCAAATTTGCTAGGGCGCATTGAGTGGAAGGAAGAGGCCTGCAGGCCTCGTTCGCTCATCTGTCCTCCACATTAGAGCTACCCCGAGTGGCACAGTCTTGGTCAGGAGAGAGGATCGTTGCAGCTGTATCTTGTACTAATTCCCATGGGGCAGCACAATTGTGATTTTGCAGCATGTGATTTTGAGGGAGTTACAGCTGGATTTTTTTTTCTTTAAAAGGCATCTTGAGTAGCAAGAGGAGTGTGGTTGCCTCTCCAGCTTCTCTTTTCTCCCAGGCCCCTGCTGTGTTTCTCTAGCAGACAGCCACTTTCCTCTTTATTTGCATGCTAACACACTTGTGAGTCAGAGGGCTTCTGGAGACCAGGACATGGAGTAGCTGTCCCCTTGTAATACCTTCACTCACGTCCTCGTTGAAAAAAAGTCTTTTCAAATGGAGACAATACAAACATAATAAATGGCAGGGAGGGTTCATCTCCCTCATGACTCAATCCTTCTCAAACAACATTATTATTGACTGGCCTATTGGTTGCCAAAAAGGAAAATCAATTGTACTAGAAGTAGTTGCTGGGCCACAGATCATGGTACTAACCCAGCAGACAGGTTGATTTTTATCAACTGTCCGAAGACTAATTTCCACCATTAGCTAGAAATGAAGTAGAAATTATGGATATGTCGAAGATTGCGAAGAGTAGTGGTCTGTTTTTTGTTTTGTTTGTATGGCTTTATTTTCCTGCCTGACTCTAAAAGGATTGCATGTGTATAGGATAAAAAGAAGGGAGGAAAAAAAGTCAGGCCTGTTTGCCTGCCCGTCAGTTCCTCTGTTTTTTTCTTTCCAGTGTTTTTCATTTGGATTTCACAGCATGAATGGGAAGTGCTTCAGTCTTTGCGTGGGCCACATGTGATAGAGGCGTTGTGTAGACATTTAAAAACAAAGCTGGCTTCAGCAAACGTGCATCCCTTCCCTGCCTCCTACATAGTGTACTTAGTGCCTTTGTTTTTCCGTATCCATAGGGAGATAGTGGAGGGAAGTGATACGGGCACCTTGACTGTTCTGAGCAAGGACCAAAGGCTACAGGCTGTGTCTACACAGTTTTCCCTCTCCCCAGCGAGTGTGTGTTTGTGTGAGTGCATGCAGAGCCCACCACCTTTGCAAGTTTACTGGTACACACACACTTGTAGGTAAGATGCCAGCTGTCAAAGTACTGTGCTGTTATAACCATTTTCTAGACCTGGTCAAGATTAAAAAGGAAATCATATCAGAGCCTTGTGCCCTTGCTGTTAATGTCCCTGGTATAAATTTTCCCCTAAACATACCACAAACCTGGCTTATAGGAGAGACCCTCTCCTTGATCTGATGATTGCTGCAGAGGTTTGGCTTAGTTATGTTTGCAGCAAGCAAAGGATGTTGCAGGTACTACTGAATCAATCATTGCTGTAGTAGGAAAGTACAGTGGCAAATAGATTAAGAAACTAGGTGGAAAGATGAGGCAAAGCAGTGGTTAGGTATTCCAGGGCTGATGATGGTAAGAACAATGTATACCTACAGAATTAACTCCAACAGTTTTCTTCTTTCCTTATCCCCCTCCCTACCACTCCCGGTCCCCCTCTGTTTTTCTGTTGTCAGCTTTGCCAAGCAGCTCTCCGAAGACTGCAGGCTTATGCCCCTTCAGTATTGACACTGTTGCCAATGGGTGTGAAATCTATTAGGCAGAAGAAAGGGAAAGATCTGCTTAGTGACAGAGGGTAGCTTTCTACATTAAAGCATTGACTTGGTGCCAGTCCTACAGTTATTGGAAGTGGCACAGCTCCATGTCTCTCCTGCAGGTCTCTCTGTGGAATGGAGATTGGCAGCAGGTTGAATGTTAAATGGTCACCACTCAGCAGATGCTGATTTCACCTACTGAGAGGAAAGTCCCTTTCAGCAGAAGCATTTGCAAAATATTTGCAGCTCCAAATGTCTTCTGAGAGATGAAGAGATTTATCTGTGTTTTGTCTGCCAGCTTCTGAAGACACCCCAAGCCTCATCAACGTAAAGCAGAGATTGTACAAATGACAGTGTTTCCTGCTGCTCGTGCATGCTGAATTTTGTTGCGTTGTCCCTTTGCGTCTTCCAGCTTGATGCGTACAGTCTTTGTTTTCTCTGGTCCCTGTAGTCCTAGGAATCACTGCCTCATTGCTGGTGCAGTAAAGTGGTTGGCACCCTTGCTCAGGCCGCGCGTGCGCAGCATAAGGCAATGCCGGCAAAGCAAGCTCACCAGCTAAGAAACTGCATGCTTCTGTGTTGCTCCAGTGGTGACTTCAGTATCCACACAGTCCTTGCAGCCTCTACATGCAAAACTAGTATTTGAAAAAGGAAAAACAAAATTCAAGGGCAGTTCCTGAAAAATTAGCAGTGTTCTCCATCACTTTACCCTCATATAATCTAAGTTGAATTTTATCTGCTTTCAGGGTAACCAAAATGCAGGGACGGAAGGCAAGGGAAACCGGGATAGCAGCACATGTTTCATGGGGATTGCTGTGAGATTGCGTGGCTTGTAGGCAGTGCCTTGGGAGGGCTCTGCTGCACAGGAGGAATGCTGCGCTGCGGTAGGCACGCAGTTTTTTACCTCCTGAAGGATCAGGGAGTGTGGCCACTGTCCACATCGGGAGGCACTGCACCCTTTTCTGCGCCTCGCTAGCATTGCTGTCTTGTGGCAAAAGGGTTGCAATCTCTGCCAAAGCCCTCACAGACAGAGGCCCCAGCAGGGAGCTTTTGTGCAGGTGGGCTGATTCCCCCTTTATATGTCCTTGCAGATGCACAGAACAGGCTTAACTTGACTTGAATGCCTCCTTGTGAGGACATGGGATGGTCCCATGCCCCTTTGTCCCTTGGTCTCCGGGTCACCTTTGAAATAGGCTGTGCTAAATCACCTGTAATTTGTAAAGTCATTGTTGGAAATGCTTTAGTCCCTCATTAAGGTGTTTGGTTAGCTCACAAAGAGGGATACAACTGGCAGCTGAGCTGTTTTTTCAGGTGACCACATCGTCACAGAAGTGGTCTTTAACCTTGCTTCCTTTCCCATGTCCTAGGTGTCACCTCTCAGTGCCAGAGGACCCACCTTAGCCAAGCGACCCAACTGTTCTTTGCTTGGGGGAGACAGCTCCTAAAACTTTCTTTTTTGGCATTCAGCCACTTGAAAACTCTTTCCCTGTTTTGAAAGAGTTAAATTCTGCCCCTCACCTTTTCCCTGAGGACTTTTCAATGTGGAGAAAGCCCAGTTTTACTTCCCAAATGGAATTTTGGTATTCATCTGTTGTTGGTCATCTCTTTCAGCTTGTTTAAAGAAAGAAAAATCTGAGTGTATCACTGGGGCTTCCTGAATTTGCAGTCTTTAGTTCAAAGTACTCTTGTTAGTTTTTTTTAAATAGCATTCATTTTGTTCTAACACTTTAAATGTTGGGAAATGTTTTTATGCTTATTTTGTTTAGATTTTTAAATAAGATTTCTGCTTTTAACTGCTTCTTGGCTCCATGGGTTAGAAGTGAAACGCTCAAAATGGCAAAACTAATTTAGGAGGTTTCCATCTCTCAACTTGTTCATATTTTTGTATCCATGAGAATGGTTGTCAGTGTAGAAGTCTTTCTAGCTCAGTAGCCTGTCCCCAGCAGCGAAGAATAGTGAATGCTTCGTGGGACAGAACAGGGTAAGATTACAGTGATATTTTCTTACATTTCCCAGAAGTCTGTGGCTTGGAGGCTTCCTGAACCGGTGATGTTATCTTTTGCTCATGGATTTTTCATTCATAAATTTCTCTTACCCTTGCTTGGATTTCCAATATTTTATGCAAGTGTGAGTTCTGCAGTTTAACTGCTTTGGCAAGTCCAAAGCAAATGCTCAGTCATTTCCTATGGTACCGCATAGTTCTCCTATAACGAGAAACAAGGAATAATTGTTCCCCTGGTTACCTTCTCTGTGCTGCTTTTGCCTTCGTAGGCCTCCCTCGTGCTCCCCTTCATCACTTCTGTTTCAGACTGAGAAGTTTGATCTGTTTGTCAGTTGCTCATCTGGAAGCTGCTCTCTGACTTTGCTCCTCTTTGTCACTTCTCTTTGAATCTTTTCTAGTTCTTCCATATTTGCTTTGAGGTGAAAGGAGCAGCACGTCACATTGCACCTTCATCCTGGGTACCATCCTGAGTTTTAATGAAGCAATGTAATGTTTTCTGGTTTGCTCTTTCTTTTCTAATGCCTCCTTTCTGTTTGCTTTTTATTATCTACCATTGAATACTGAGCTGGTGTTACGATAGATCTGTGTATTATAACTCAAAGTCTGTTTCCGAAGTGGTAGTAGCTAGTTCAGTGCCCACTGCTGTGTGTTTAGGCTGGGGATTGTTTCTCCACCTGTGCATTGCTTGGCATTTGTCAGCACTGACTTTCATCTGCTGTTTTTCACCCTGTCACTCTGTGTGAGATCCTTTTGCAGCATTTTGCAGTCAGCTTTTGGTTTTGCTGCTTTGGAAGATGTACCAGACTAGGATGCTCCAATCTCAGCCTGCTTCCCCAGTTCGTGTATGTGTGGATCAGACAACCCAAGCCCTAGCACAGGTCCCGCTGAGACTCCAGTGATCACCAGCAATTGGGCAAAGTGATCATTTATTCCTATTCAGTCTTTCTTACCTTTTATAATCGGTTATTTATCAGTGCAAGAGCCTTTCCTCTTGTTCTGCGGCGGGATCATTTAAGAGCCTTTGAGAGAACCTATCAACAGCCTTTTGGCAATCCATGTGAATTGGCGAGGGCTAGCAGAGGTCTAAGCCAGGCTTGCCTGCATAGGGGACCAAATGCTGGTGCTCTTCTCCCTCTGCCTTTCAGGAAGTGACTGCTTGACTGCTCCCTTTTAGAAGAAAACAAGAAAATCCTATCCTGGAGTAACTTTCAAATTTATTTAACAGACAGAATGGTGGTCACAGCTTAGACATCCTGTGTTGAAATGAGACTTTGTCCTCTTACAGCAAGGCTCATCTTTTTTGAAATAAATCACCCTGTCCTGGGAAGGGCTTCTTAGAAAGCAAATGCCTGAAGTTACAGGAAGGTGGAAAGTGTGTTGAAGTTCTCTGCCATGTTTGTTCTTGGGTTAGGACTTGGCTTTCTGCAAGCTGGGTACCAGCTTTTGAAAAAATGAGTGAGCTTCCATCTTCTAAATCCATTTCTTCTGTTCCAGTCAATTAAACATTAAAACGAGTGTGATGAGTGTACATATATGGGTCAATAGCTCTCTAATATATCTGTGACATGACTGAGACAATCCATTTCAGTACCGTCCTGTGCAAACAGACATCTTCAAGTATGCAATTGCTTTGATACAGAGAAGTGATAAAGATAATGTAGCTATTGGGCCTCGACTCAGTAGTTCAAAAACTTCCTCTTTGCAGTCAAATATCTGTGGCATTTAAGCTGTTTTAGCATCGTTCCAAAGGCATTATTGTACTGTCAGAAAATATCCTGAATGATACGTGTTTTCTCTAGTGTTAGTGGTACTTTCTTGAAGACGATCAGTTCTGTCCACCAGCCAATTAACTACCTCTACAAAGAGTCCTTAGTGCCCGCTTTGTAGCGATGGACGGGGTTGCCCCGTCCCTCTCCCTTCCTTCTCCCCTCCCCCTATTATATATATATTTTCTCAGCACTATTAGATTATTAAATGCTTAATGACTATTCCATTCCTGCTAACTATACTTTTGATGAGCTGCAGTAATAAAACTTTGGAACAGCATAGTGTGTGTCTGGTTCCTTTATAGGAAGGGCACATTTGGGGAGCTGAAGTAATGGGGGATAAAACTCAATTAATGAATAGAAATAAAAAGAAGTAAATGAGGTAATCAAACTCAGAGAAATTAGTATTGGCAGGTCCTGAATGATGCTCTTGGATGAACAATCTTTCAAAATCCTTCCTTGTATGCTGCTGCTGTCTCTTTATTTATTATTAAAATAACATGATCCATGAGGCGCTCGGGGTGACTCCCAGCCTAGCTAATTCTAATTAATCCAGTCAGGGAGAGCAGCAGGGTAAGTGGAGCAGTCTATCGGATTGAAATTCATAACTTAATTGAGGTCAAAGTCCTGGGTTGGGAGAACAAAAGTCTTTCGCTAGGACCAGGCAGATCAATAGCAATAAATATCTGGCTTGAATACAAGTGGCTTATAGTGACGGATTATCTGACACTGGCCAGAGGTCTTGGTCTTGTTAAGGGCAAAGTCCTGTGGCATGTACAGTATACGCTGACTTTTGTTAGTGTTCCCTCCAAAACCCCAAGGAACTCATAAAGGGCTCATGGGAGCTACAGAAGATGGCAGCCCATAAAGAGCTCCACAGGAGTCAATCTGAAATGGCACAGATTTGGATCCTGTTCCTCAAGATTTGGTTCTCTCTTAAGCAGTACAAGGGCATGTGTCACATTAGTGCTGATGGAGGTTAGAAGAATTTGCTAAGACTTACAGGAACTTGGAGCTAAATCACAGCTTGTCCAGAGAAAGACCTTTAGGATCAGGGGAACTGAGCAATAGATTGATGGGCTTCATGCCAAGTCTGTATTTATAGTATGTTTACATAAAAGGAGAGAGGAAAGTTGGAAGAGTAAAGTATAAATAATCATTAAGGTAGATCTGTAGTATTAGAGAAAGCAACAAAAGGGAGATTTGGTTTCACCTGTTCTTCAGAATAGCAGTCAGCATCTCTGTGACCTCCAAAATGCTCCTTCTGTTTGTGCATGTAATGTAATAGGTATATTGCGCCTGTAATATGTATAATGCATTTGTAATATGAATGAAACATTTTTTTCTCTACATAGACACAGCTGTGATGCTGACCTGATATTTTAAATTTTTTTGTTTTTGCATGTGGAACCGTTTGCTAGTGATGGCTGGCTCCTGCAGTCCTAATCCAAGCACGGTTCTCCAGTAAGACTTTGAGGGTTGAGTACAGTACTGATCCCATCAACCTCTAAGCCAGGAGAAGCAGCCTGAGGTACTAGCCTGAGACCTGTGGTGCCGTATTGTATGCACAGCCTTGCCCTAGCAGTTGGTAGTGAAATATTGGTCAATGTTAACCCAAGAAGTTTCTCTGAACATTTAAATAAGTAGGTACTTCAACCGATGTTCGTTATTGAAGTGCAGTCTTCACCCCGTCCATTGTTATTAATGCAATGTGTGTGCAGATCCAACTGTCCTGCAGGCTGCTGTCCTCTGTACAGGACAAATACTGCTGTGGTCAGCATTTGACACATCCCTGATGGATGTTGTTCTGCCAATGTACTTCAACGCAGCTTGGAAGTGAGATGGAATTTGCAGTTCAGATACAGCCAGAGACTTAGTTTGACGTACCTGCACCTCCTGTTACCGGATAATACTAAAGCATCTGTTAAAGGGTGACCTGCCAAAAACATTCAAAAGATCTCTTCACCTCCAATCTTAAGTTTAAATGTGTAGGTCAAACATCTGTCCAGTCAACTTTCAGGTTTTAGCTTAATGAGCAATTACTGATATTTATACTTACATAAATGGTTGTTGTACCCTCACACCCTTTTGAAACCGTTTCCAGAAAACGCCTCCAGTTTTCTACTGCAAGACATTTGCTTCGTATGCTCGTATGGACAGAATATAGTAAATAACGTAGCTGTTCAATAATTATATTAATACTCGTTGTTCAGCTTATTCTCGCTGTCATTCATGGCACAACCTCCAGCCTCCTCCTCCTTAGGTCAATGGCTTTGCTCTCCAGATTTCTACTCTGTTGATTGTGCTCCTGCCTCATTCTGTCATCCAGCTTGGACAGGATCAAAACAGAGTTCCCAAGGTCATTAAAAACTTACAACTGCACATGACGGGGACCAGAAACAAAATTGTATTGGCAACTATCTTCTACCCTGTCATCTTGAGTTTGTGGGGGGGCAGGGGGATTGCTTTTGAGTGATTTATGTTGCACCTTTCATGTTCATGGTAGTTATAAGACCCTTAGAAAACCGATCAAATGAAATTAAACAGATATTGCAGTCTAGATGAAATGAAATGAAGCAGGCATGAAACTGTTAGGGAAAGAAAGGTTTCTTTATCTTCTACAAATAAAAATGAAAAGTGATTAAGTGGATCTTTTCTGGCTATTAGCAATAACAGCCCTATCCAACTAACTTCTGTCACCCTTGAAAATTAATTTGCAGGGTACAGTCTTGAATTCAGTATGCTTGAAAGAAATACCCCTAAAAATGTTGTCATTTTCTCTGGTGCATGATGTTACTGCTGTGATTGTCCTACAGATAAAAAGTGGCTGTTCTAAATGAGGTGCTCTAACACAACAGTTTGCAAGGTAATTTTTTTCTACAATACCTCCTTCCTTTATTCTATGTCCAGCAGTATTTTTATAAAGAAGGGAAAAGGAATGGGGAAGGATGTTAAAGGTTATTTTTATCCAAGATTGTTTCAGTGGTCTGGCCGTAGCACGCACATATCCCAACCAGCTGCGGCTGTGCAACAGAGCCATGATGAACTGTGGGGTGGAGATGGAGCCAAGTGGCTGGAGATGGCAATACCTCCAGTCACTTCAGTGCTGGGGCCAACCTGTCATGCAGCCGTAGCTTAAGAAAACTGTTTGCTTGTCCCTGCTGTTGAGAGCGAGGCTGGGTGCGTTTAGTTATGAGCTTTCCGTATGTCTGATGGGGAAGAGAGGGAGACAGCACCAGCTCTATATCTGTTTTTCCTTCCCTGGCTTGATGATCAGATGAGAAATGTCTCCCTTTTAGTGTGGCCCTCAAAGCAAGATAATGATTAATGAACAAAATGGAAAAGCACAAAGAAGGAATTTTGGCTGGTTGACTTTCTTCAAAACAGAAGGAAGACAAGAGTAGTATTTCAGAAAGCAAGAGGCTGGAATATGTTACGGAGAAAGCTGGTTACGTGCTTGGGCTTGGCCAGAGGCAGGGTTACCTGTGTGCAGGAAATTTTATATATATATATGTGTGTGTGTATATATATATATATATTTTTTTTAACTCAGATTTTAATCATGATCAGACTGTGTAGATGAAATCTAAGTCAGAAGACAGATCTGCCAAAGCTGCCTGGTTACCTATTGCCAGAAAGTTTTAGCTACTTATGCACAGAATTTTTTGTCCTGGGAAAGTCTTGTGGGTAGGTCTGACCCAGAACTGGTGACCTTCAGCACACCATGTCCTCTGGGCTGGGCAGACAAGGAATTCAGGCAGCCTGTTTCTAGTTAACCCTGAAGATATACCTGTGGTTTTAATGAAAAGATATTGTAAGGTTATATTTGACTGGGGAATGGCACTTTTTGTGGATTAGTTACTATAAATATTTCACCACATTAGTCTCAATCAATCACTATACAAATTTGCAAACATGAAGCAATTGGTCCATGTGGCATAGGTGTAGCAGTGGGCTTATTTATGTCACTGATGGAATAAATGTTGATCTTCATCTGCTGCTGCACCTTAAAAACAGGAAAAAACAGCAAGTTAGAACTGTAGAATAATTTAGGTTCAAAGGGACTTTTGGAGGTGTCTGGTCCACCCCCTACTCAACACAGGACCAACTTAGGTCAGGTTGCCTGGGGCCTGACCCAGGTGAGTTTTGAGTATCTTCAAGGATAGAGATCCCACAACCTCTCTGTGTCCGTGTTCTAGTGTTTTACTGCTCTCTGTGAAAAAAGTTTCCTGTTACCTAATCAGAATCTCACTTTGTTGTGATTTGTGTCCATTGCCTCCTGTCCTCTCATTTTGCACTTCTGAGAAGAATCTGACTGCACTTCTCTGTGCCCTCCTGTTAGGTAGCTGGAGACGGCTGAAGCTGTCCCATAAGCTACAGAATTAACAAAGCCTGTTTTTCCGTACTTTGGGTCTTTTATCCGGCTGTCACATCACAGCAACCCCACTTCTCCAGGACGTCTTTTATGATTTCCAGAGAGCATTGGGGAGAGTGTATTCTCTGGTTAGTCTCGAGTTTTACGCGTGCTGGTTGGCCACCCAGGTGCTGCCAGACAGAAACAAGGGCAGGACACAGCCTTATGCCCTCTCAGAGGGAGCACTGCTTTGGGTAAGTGGTATGAAACCGAGCATTGCACTTCCAATTCCGGCGGTCAGACTCGGAAGAGATTTAGGAAGTTATGCCTCGGCTATTGCAAGTGATTGATTTTTTCCTAGCGCGATGGCTGAGTGCTTGTCTGCTGAATGGCAGGAAGTGATCATACACACCCGCTCCCTCCGGGCCTAATTGCAAAGTAAAGCAGGTTCATTTAAACTGTGAAGGCAGTTTAGATCTGGGTGTTTTTTGTGTTGGTAGAAAGAATGAGATCTACGGTGTCTTCCACTCATTATTTTTACTTCTCAGATGGAAGAGACGGATGTGGTCAGTTTGCACAAATGAGCTGGTAAAAAAATAACTTGCTAAGCTATAGGAGCCCTGTTGCCTGGGATAAGTGGTCTGTACACTGTGGTTTATAAATTGTGTATCAGTAAGAGTCTAAAACTGAAGATGTCAGCTAGAGTATACTGTGGGAAGCATTCATTTAGGTCTGTTTTAAATCTTTCCTTTTTTTTGCTAGCTTAAGTGTTCTTCTCATGGACTCTCAGAATTCAACTAAGAATAACTACAAAATCCTAGAGAAATTTTCTTGGGGTTTTTTTTTTTTTGTTTGGGGGAGAGGAAAGCTCAACCTGAGTAAGGAAGTAAAAAACTTCAGATTTTTAAAACATTTGCTAAAAGCCCAAATGTTCACTGCTCTGCCCAGTCCTCTCCCTGGTTATAGGTGAGCAGTTAAAGTGACTGCAGTGTTTTTTATGCACCAAGCAAAGCAGGCCTGTAAGTTGCCATGTAAATAATGACGGGCTCGGTTTTGCCCTGAGCTCTTCTAGCTTATTTTGACTGTTATAGCTAGGAGCAATCAGGCCAATCAGGCATCAAGCAAGAGCAAAGACCATCCCTATCCCAAAGACTTCATCTTGGCGTCAGATGCAGTTCAACAGGTAGAACTAATGGAAAGGCTGAGTGAATGAAAATAGGAGAAAATGAAAGGTCAGCAGAAAACTGGAATTTGTGGCTTGTCGCTTCCCTAAGGAATGCCAGATGGCAGTGACACAGGGATCACAGCAGAGGTGGGCTCACTGCGGATTTACAAGATGGTAAGGTGTAAATACTGAGGACTTCTGATGACGAATACATACGTGAATTCCCCCATTTAAATCAATTGGAGTTTTATTTGGATGTATCTCAGGGCTGAATGTGTCCCTTTTTGTGATCAGTTTAAAAAAGAAAAACCTGCAAGTGTTGCTTTTTATCAAGTCCATTGGGAGATAAATTCAGTGGTGGGGAAGAAATGGGAGACTTTTCATAGAGGAAAAGAGAAAATTGATTCATTTGCGTAGGAATGTATCACAGCTGTACCCAGAGCAGATGATGTTTCCTCTTGGGATAGGGTGGTTTAAAAATACAGTCATCTGGCTGCAAAATTATTTCTGGTTTAAGCAGATAGAGGCACTAATGGTGGCACTATGTTTCTGGAGGGATGACGCTTTCAGCCTTGTGCCCAGCTGCTGTTTCAATGGCTGGGCAAAACATAGGTATCAGAGAAGGGAAGAGAATGAGAAGTTAGAAATTCCTGAAAGCACTTGGTATTGTAGTGGTCTCCACGATGTCATCTCCCACTTAAATGTAGGAGTTGGTTATTTCTAAACAGAGAATGTCTTAGCAATACTTCCTAACTGGGGAATTGTCCATCTAGATTCGCCAACTGCTACCCATCTTGTCTGACGTGACCACGCGTTAATTCCTGTGGTAGCATCTCTTGCATCATCAAAATAGTGTATGAACATTCAGCCGAGTGCTTTCTGATTCCTTTGTGCTTTTCAATCATCATTATGCTGTTGTAGCACTCAAGTTTGTAGCTGGTGCTATGTTTCAGTGAGTCAGCTGTGCAAATCTTGTGAATCTGGAGTTGCAGCTGGTAGCTGATGGTTCTGAGTGATGAGACAATACATAGAAGATTATATTGTGGGTGTCTGATGCTTTTAGCAACAGTCTTTGCTTCCCAAATACAAGCAGATTAGTGGTTCTTTAAACAGGTTTGCTTTCAATGCACTAGGCAAGAAAGATTGCTGTAGTCCTGGAGAAGCAACGGGAGTTAGAAAAAAGGAGATTTTTTTGCTGTGCTTTGACTAAATAAATCCTCTTGAAAATGTGAGTTCTAGTTATTGTTGCTGCTCAATAGGTTATTAGTATTAACACTTTGTTTTTATGTCACCAAATTTATGTCCTACTCTAAACTTGAGGATTAATATTCCAGATGCAGTATCAGGACGTAGCCACAATCTTGTGGTATCTCGGCTGTGCTCTCCTATTGCCCATTATGTGCCATTCTGTCAAAATCTTTTTTGCTTCTCCTCTTTCTAAAATACTCAACCAGTTTTCACCACCATTTCTCTTAAGTGTCCTTCATAATCACTTGGGCAGCTAAGCTACAGGTCTACAAAATGTTTAAGTGGCAAACACCTAATCAGGTCCCCTGCTGGCAAAGTCCGTTGGAGTGAGGTGTCCAGGTATCTCCGGGAATGAAGCCTTTGTTTTTCCTTTTCCAAACATCCTAGTTACCTGTTACCCATAGCTTCAATAGCTGGGATTTCTGCATCGCTTGCTGGCATTCCTCCCTTCTGCTGCGGCTGATAGCAAATGATGGCAAGCAGCAAGGGGTATTGCCCTCCCTTGTACGCACTCTATAATAGCGTCCAGGAAAAGAGAGTAATGCAGTAAACGTTTCATCTTTAGCACTGGGGGGCTTGTTTTGCTGCAAAAAAAATCCCAAGCAGTGTTTTAGAGTAAGATTCAGAAGGTTTCAAGGAGGCATCAGTTAAACATGCCTGCTTTGTGATAGCCAACAAGTGGATCTTTCAGATGTCGGAGCGTTCCCTGGGGGTTCACATTATTAATATCTGCCTTATGACAACGTGGCTGTGCTGATGCCAGTTTTTTTCTGCAGCCAGCATGATTAATTTTTCTTTCCTTTCTTAATATCTCTGAGCCAGATGCTTCTAATGTCCTCATAGGGGGGTGCATTACTGTTCTTAAGCACTCCTCCTCCCCCCTCCATCCAACTAATTCATATAATGGTTCCAGAGATGTGTTTTGCGGAGTCACAAAAAGCAAAATTTTGAAAGCATCGTAAGATGATGGTCTTGACGTGTGCAAATCTGGCCTTGTGATGTTCCTGGTAGGTTTGAAAGCTCAGTGCCAGATAGTCTGTCAATCACATTTTCCATTTAAGAGTGTGCTTATTTGCCTAGCACTTTACAAATTATATAGATGTAGAACTGCTGAAATGCAACTATTTCTGGTGAGGGGAGTGACAGGGAGGTGTTGAAATGACATTTTGGAGCAAGCAAAAGGAGTTTTGGCTAAGGAAAAGGAGACACACTTGTATTCTCAATGGAGAGTGCCACGGAGTCCTCAAGCACTGATTTGTTTTAAAGACTTTGAAACACTGCAGTACTAACAAAGATCTTTATTCTGGAAACAGAACAGAAATGGCTTCTCCTTTGGAGCTTTTGTTCAAAAGTGCAACTGCACAGGCTTGGGGTTTCCTAGCTTGGAGATCAGAAGACCTTAACAAGCTCTACAGCAAATGGTTTGTTCCCGAGGAGTTCATACTGTTGCCTTATCTATCCATCAGTTCCTCTAGATAACAGGATTCATGGGAATTTGGTATCTACCCTCAACCCGTTTCAGTCATCATTGCATTCACCTGGATTTCAGGGGATTTCTCCTGCAGGAAGCAATACCCCAAAAACAGAAGCAGAGTAGTTAATGGTGAATAGATTGAGATGTGGTTGCTTATTTTAGTGTATTTTAGTAGTTTGGGCAGGGGCAGGGGGTGTTCTGGTTTTAAAGGTGAAAATCTTAATTTGAGAAGCCTAGAAAATAGAGCTTCTTAATTTTTTATGAATCAGACTAAATCTCTTTACAGCTATTTTGTTCATCTGCATTTTTTGATATAATATTGAGAGAAGGTGTAATGTTACGCAGTGAATTTGCCCATACAAAGCTGTAGTTAAGGAAAACCAGATCTTTACTGTCACCTTTTTTTTTTTTTTTTTTTTTTTTTTTTTTTTGGTGTGTGAGAAGGGTAAAATAAGAGTACAGGAGGGTTTTTACAGAATGCCTTTCCATAACAGATAGTCATTTAGCTGTGTATTAAGCAACATCAGACAGCAGGCAGCCCTTTAGCCCACAGCAGAGTGGAAATTAAGTTAAAATTAACCTGTGTTTGGAAAACAACTAGCACCACTTTATTTGTCCATTTAACTGAATTATATGATGCTATGTAAGTATTCTGACCCACAGACGTAAATTGCTCCACCCTACCCATTTCTCTCCTTAATTCTTTCATGCTAATGGAACTGATGGGGATGTTGACTGCAGTGTTGCAAAAAAAAAAAAACAAAAAAAAAACACAGAGGGGGAGAGAGAGGAAAAAAGGGCTGGAAATAAAAGGACGATTCCAGCCTCGTGCAAACCTTTCCCTTCAGTGAAACGTTTGAGTGTCACAGCTGCACTAACTGTGCTGTGATCTTTGTTGCCATTAAGCTGATTATATCCGCTCAAGGACTCATCCAACTAATCCTGCAACTGGTTGCTTTATATTTAAACACAATTTTTTTTTTTTTTTAAGAAGTAAAAGTCAGTTTGGCTTCAGTGGACTATCAAAATGGGTCAGACTGTTACAGGGACCCGCTTTCTAATGTTTGGTTGGTTAATACAAGAAAATAGGACACATTAATGGGCTCCATATATTAATGGATGCACTCTGTTTGGGAGAGGTCTATACACGCATTAGGACTCCGCAGCGTCTGGCATGATTTTGGAACCGGCAGGCTGGCTTTGGCTCCTCAGTGAAGGTGATACACTGTCACTGTACCTTTGAGAGTGTGCAACATTTTTTGTTTCATTTGGGCGTACCATATAGGCAACAGCTTTGCATCTAAATATGACTCTAATGAGAGAGGTTCTGACGCATTGGATTGATTTAATTGATTTAATAATCAATTTAAATCTAGTTCTCAGTTACTTTTCTAAGGAAAGGTTGATTCACATTGGTCAGTAACCATTAAAATATGATGATTTGCAATTAAATGTAGCCTTTACAGTAAATTTATTTCTTTTTGCTAACTGGATATGCAGTATCTGTGCACATTTACTTAATCGATTATATAGTTTAACCTAGTTTATTCACATTCTTAGTTTTTACATTTGAATTAGGTGCTAAAACAGCAAATGAAACATTTACTAGATTATTAGTCATTTTGTTTTCATTTGTGGCAGAGTGCATTTGGATGGAAATTAGAATTTAATCACAAGAAATCATTGCAAGAGATTTTTCAAGTACTTCTTACAAATAAATGAAAATTTCACCATAAACATGATGGGCAGAATAAATAGAATTTTCTTTGTATTTATAAATAACACATTTATTAAAGGAGATGTTGTCTGACACATTCTGGGAGGTAACTTTCCTTCCCAAATTTTATTGACAAAATAAAGGATTCGGACGTTAGGAGCGAATCAGAGGAACAACTGAAGAAACTTCGGGACTGAACATGAGTTGTAATTCTGTGGTTGAGCATTCAGTGTTTTATAAACTTTTATCCTGCACTTTTCTTATGCTGTCTGTTGTCTGCTCTGAGACATCCAGCTTGAATTTGGCTGGCTAAGTAAGACACTTCCCAGGGTCTAGGTGAACTGAGAGTGGAAAGAGCATACTATGCATTAAGTGATTTAAAGTGTGAGAAAGAATGCATAATCCATTGCTGTTGTCTTTCTGCAGGGTTGTGCAGTTTTCTTTAAGCTTCATATCTTTTAAAAGCTGTTTCTTCGGATCTGTGTGTTGTTATCACTCAGGTATTTTTAACTTCTTGGGATGCTTCCATCCTATGGAGATGGCTATCATATACAGAAACAAATGGTCATTATTTCTGGTTCCTCAGGGTTTCAGAGCTGGTAGATCCCTTGTCTCACTTAGTTTTTATCCATAAGTAGTCAAAAGTTGGTCTAATAACTCAAGAAAATTTTTGCAAGGGTTTATTGAGTGACTTACCTGTTTGGTATTTTGACTTTTTTTAGAACATAGACACCAGATGCTTACTGGAAAATATGCACTGTTTTTCATTTAAATGTAATCATTTTATAAAATTGTATTTTGTTTGGGCCATCACTTCAGTTGTCCTAATTTCAAATAGACTATTGAAATATATTTTTCTTCAGCAAAAAAAAAGCGCTGAATTTTATCCTTCCTACACTGTGATTGTAACATTACTTTGGTTAATTGGGAGCTTCTAGAAGAAGAATTGTTTCATGGTTCCCAATAGAACTTTTTTTATCAGCTCTAAGCTCCCATTTAAACCCGTGGAACAAAAAATGTGTAAATTCCTTTTGGATTTTGTCCTTAAAACTATAATGTTTAATGGAGCAAAACTTATAAAGCTGTCTGCAAGTGATCCTTGGTAAAAGTGGGACAAGACCGAAGATAAACAGTTAGAAGGTATGTGAAAACATAGCCCGGTTAGCCTGGTTGCAGGTGAGTATAGTTAGGAGCCAGGAAAGTCCTAAGGTCACAGCTTGTGGTTTCCAACTTTTGGCTATTTGTTATTTTTGCTCCCCAGATTTCTAAATGAGGAAGAGATTCTCGCTAAAGGTAGACTTAGGTGAAGACAGATCATACTAGAAGAGGGAGGTCCTAGTGTGGAAAAGGACAGCATGTCCTAATGGTCACAGCACAGCGTTAACAACTCTGCATCCAGAAACGAATTCTAGCTGTGGACTGGATTCCTTCTTTGACCTTGAGAGTAAATCAGCCAGTTGTGTGGTTCTCTTTTTTTTTTTTTTTTGTCTCAGTTTCTGTAACTGTAACGTGGGAATCTTATGTGCATATATCCCTGGGTCTTGCCTAGATTAATAAATCAATAGTTGTAAAGTAAGCCTTGATAAATGCTAACTGTATTAATACATGTACTTGAACCTTGCACAGGACTTTGGGGCTGCGCCTGCGTATCGGCTATGCAAGTGGAAGGGGGATGCTCAGAGGCCCGAGGCCAGAGGTGGACGGCAATGAGAGAGGCTGGTTTGGGTTGTTTTCTTCCTCCCAAGGGACTGCCCATAGCACATATCTGCAAGAAGGTCTTGAATACAACTTTTCCACTTAACATGCTCCCCCATCACCCACTGTCAGCAATGAGATTAAATTCTGTGCGACTGCAGAGGACGTTGCATGATTAAAATCCTCTTTTAGAAATTAATATGTACCATCGCTCTATAGTACTGTGCCTCTTCTCAGAGAAGGATATTGTCTCCTGAGCACTCAAGGTGTGAAAGCCACCACATGAAGCTAGCTATCTTTGAATTTTATGCTGTTGCACAGTTACTCTGATAATAGCTACAACTGCATAAAATCATAGGAGTTTTGAGACTTCTCCTTTCACAGGGTCACAGTGAAGTTTGGGCTATGTTTTGTAGAAGAGCAATGCAATAATAAAATGACTGTTTTGTCCTGCTTGCAGTGGAAAAGGTTTCCTGAGGGGGAAATGTAGTCAAGCTCCACATTTGCCCATCGCTCTCAAGAATTCCCTCCCATAACTGGGTATTCTGCACTAAAAACACCTTGTCCCCAGCTGTCGCATGGCTCTTCCTCACCCTTGCAGGCTATATCATCCCAGAGAAAT
Source organism: Dromaius novaehollandiae (assembly GCF_036370855.1). Lineage (NCBI taxonomy): Eukaryota > Metazoa > Chordata > Aves > Casuariiformes > Dromaiidae > Dromaius > Dromaius novaehollandiae. The sequence goes on along the minus strand of NC_088105.1, from coordinate 10,664,059 downwards.
ACAGTAATCGGTGTGTGTTCATATCCAAATTCAGTCTTTAATCCAGTTGGTACAATAGTCACTACCTGCTTTTAAAATTAGGAAGTTCGGAAATTTGAAAATTAGGCCTTCCGCTGGCATGAGACACTGAGTGCAGCCTGCAGAGGGACTTTACTTGCATAGGCTTCATGTGCTCTCAGCACCTTCATTCGTGTGGAAGGAGGGTTGCTGCAGTCCCTGCAAAGGCTTAGCTCCCCTTTGCACAGACTGGGTTGTCTTTACATTCAGCTTTAGGTATTGTGAGTCTCTGTGGTGTGAGCAGGAGGTGCAAGCAGTGTGAGTGACCCGGGATGGGTTAACAGTTTCCTGGAGGAGCTTTTCCAGAAACGGGTGCTATTTGAATACCCACGTTTAGCAGTGACTCAAGTAGGGCCTCATGGCTTTGTATTGCTTTGACAAATGGGACTTCAGCAGAACATGGAAGTCTCTTGGCTGGCTCGGCCAAGAAGTCTCCCGTTGCAACTGAGCGCCTTTTTTATGGCCGTCACCATTCACATTTTAGAACTGGGCTTTGTGAAGGCTGAAGTGATGTCCTCGCTTAGTTCAGTGCTTCTTCAGCTCCTTCGCTTGACAACAGTGTTTCAGGTCACTGTTAGTGGATAGAAATCAGTGAGGAAGATATTGGTCTATTGCTCTTTGTAGTTCTTTTACAATATATGAAGAAAACTTGGAAACTGTTCATTAAAAATTAAAAAAGGGAAAGGAGAATGCTGTGTGTTCTTTAAAAGCATAAATTCAGGTTTTTATGTTAATTTTTTTCTAGTAGATGTTTAGGAGTTTATAAAAACATGTATTTCAGAGAGAAGAAATCTGACTTAGAGGAATGACTTTTTATTTGACAGTGTGTAAAACTGGCTTTATTTGTTGTAACTTCCTTAACTCAAAATACTAGGCAAACAAGGGGGATAAAAATGCTCTCACTGCGTTCAGTGGGTGGTAGACAGCACTTTCTCTCTTATTGCGAAGGCTTCCAAAGATGATCTCCCATGAAATTAGGTTTTACCAAGTTAGACTTTCCTGATTTCTTCTGATCTCAAAAAAAAAAAAGAAAGAAAAAAAGAAAAGAGAGAGAACAAGAATTTTTGAACATTGTGAAGAAATTTTCAAAAAATGTGAAGATTGCGACTCCTTTTCTTCACTTCTTCAAGGGAGGTGAACTTTTTAATTATTGACCTTTTTTGGACTGTGTTTTCTCTCCCACCTCCTTACTATGCTTGATTCTTCTTTTCCATAACTCGTACAGCAGACCCCCCAAAGGGCTCCAGGGACTGGATTTGTTCAGATCTATTGCTGCAGTATATTGCTGTACTTTCAGCAGCCTAATCATGTCCTGCAATTTCCTAATTTGCTGCTCCTCCTTAGTTTCTTTTTTTTCCCCCGCTATAAGAAGGCCCTAGCTTATCGCTAGTGGCTGTGCAGGAGTAGCAACAATGAGATTTAAAAGGAGTTCATGGTTCTTCATTCTCTTAATCCTGTTGTGTTCTGAAAATATTAATTCAATGTGTTTTAGGGAAATAGCTGTCTCCAGAAGTGTGCACAGTGGCCGATTCAGGTCTGTGGGCGAAGGGGTCCAGGTTGAAAAAGGCTGCACAGGTTGACAGGGCAGGGACAGGTCCATTGTGTCAGACCCCAGGTTGGAGATGCACCTTGGCTGCGGGTTGAGGGCCCCCGTATCACCGCTCCTGCCCCTGCGCTGAGAGCTGAACACCAGCGTGCTGAGCGCACCGGTGTGTTCCCTGGGCTGCAGCTTGAGCTGGGGAATGAGTCCTGTTTCCAAGGCTGAGTCTGACACACCTGCTGAAAGGAAATCCTGGAGACCTGTGCAAGAGCATGTGTTCTGGGACTGCCAGAGAAATTCAGGGCATCCCGTTATCCTCATCTGTGTGCTTTCGATCATTCCTCTGGGGCACTTACCGTGTCCCATCGAGGACCTTACCCTCCTGCCTGCACTTCTGAATCACACAACGAGATATCCTGAAATAGATTATAGGAATATCCACTTCCCCATTTGTGTCTGATACGACCTTTGGAATTAGATACAATTCAGGCCTTTTATATGGGAATGTTTAAGGCATCTGTATGTTTTTAGAACATACTTTTTCCTGTACAGACAATGAAGGCATCCTCAGGAGCTGCAGACTCGACTGCAGTTTTGCTGAACACGAGCTGTTCCTATCTCCTGATTTGGTCCCTGTTGCTGAAACCTTTCCTCCTGCTCTCCTGACTGGCTGTAATAATAGCTGCTAGCTTCAGTCAGACTCAGTCACGCTTCCGTTTAAGTCCTGCCCTGCAGCTTTAGGGATGGGGATGAGTGCCCCAGCCGCAGGGCACATAGCACGTTTGGAAAAGGTACCATGGCACGTACAGCTCTGGAAGCTCAAGGCAAATGCGCTTCAAATAGCGCTTTGTGATTGCAGCGTGCGCCATATCTCAAGCACGCGTGTCTTGGGAACATCCCACAAATTAAACGCTTAAGCAACTGTGGGTGTTTATGCCGTTTTACAGATGGGGAAACTGAGGCACAGAATGGCTGAGGCTCTGCCAGCAGTTTGGCGGCTCTAATAACAGGCTGCAGGTCTCCTTCCCCCCACCCGGTTGTGCTTTTAGCTCCCACCGTTCCCAGCTGACGCAATGAAACCTTGAGCAGCGGTACCTTTGCCGCAGAGCCTGGATTGTGCTACAGGCCGGGTTTGTGCCGACTGCTTTGTGAGTGGCTCTTCTGGACACGCGTTTCTCTTAAGGCCCTTCCCCATCTGCTTGCGGCCTTGTGGCTTCCAAGAGCTTGGTCTTGGTTTTCCTTCAGCACAACAGAGAATCTGGAGAAATTTGTAAGAATATTAACTCAAAGCAGACGCGTAGTTCCCAAATTGAATCTGATCCTGGCTGTTAGCAGAAGGGTTGATTTGGGTCAAAATTAATGCAAACACTTGTGTAGACCATTTAACATTTAGTTTATGGACCTGTTAAGAAAGCAGGATAATCCCTTTAGATTACCCGTGTAATTCCTAGTGAATATTTATTTTAAAGTGACTTCTGTGCCCTTAGTCATTAGCAAAGGTTAGTAATGCATCTCCCAGCTGCCACACTTGATGCAACAGCATTTGTCAATGGGAGGGTTTCTCCTGCTTTTGTCATGTGGGTTTTTTTGTTTGTTTTTTTTCTTTTTACTTATTTTTTAAACATTTCCCCAACTCTTGCTGGCTTAATCCCAAGAGCTCACCTCTAACAGCAGGCAAGCATCTGAGCTGCCTTTGCCACGCCGGCTTCCCCTCGAGGGTGGCTAAGGAGGGTGCCTAATGTAATCCTGGGCTTTTCTTGTGCCGCCTCCCGAGGGTGTTGGTTACACAGCCTGCACACAGCCTGCGTGGGCTGCCGGGGGGAGGACGGAGCACGCCGCGGGTTCAAGGACACGCTCCCGCTTTAATGTGCGCAGACATGCTCCCGCTCGCTCCTGCTCGCTCCCTGATTGGCAAGGTTAACTCGGAGAGGCTGCAGCTTTTTAAACTGATTTGATTAGAACTGCTACTTTATCCCATTCCCTCCCACCCGCACCCCCCCGCGGCCCACCACCTCCTGATCCTTTTAACACAGCCCTTGGTCCAAATAACCACGCGTTCGGATTTTCCCCCCTTTTTCCAATTTTCCTGCTGAATTTTGACATTTGGTAAAATAGATTATGGAGCCCTAAGGGGGAGATTAGGAGGCAGTGTCTTAGTCTCAGGGGTGTATTTTACTGTGACCAGTCGAGAGGCTGTGATTTTCCTCCTTTTCCCCACTCTCCCTAGCCCAGCTCCATTCCCAGCTCTCTGTGCACGTATGGGATGGGGATAGGAGGGTTGAGGGCTCAGGTAGCCCACGTTGGGTGCTCATTCCTCTCTAATTCTTCCTTGCCCAGCAAAAGTGGAAGCAGAGGAGGAGTATAAAGCCAGCGGCTTGAAATGACTGCTGCTGGTAGTCTCTCATTCCTGTCAAGCATGGAGACGCTTTGGGTCCCTGCTCTGATGCTTTGGTTGGGTTCCTTCATCACCCTTGTTAGGACATAGCATGGAGAGCCATATTTATCCCTCCCAAACTGCTTGGACACCTTGCAATGCATGTGGAGGGAGATAACAGGCAGGCCTGGACTTCCAGGCTCAAAGGGCTACTGGGAGATGTCCTGGTGCATCACACTGGGAGGAGGAGATCTGCAAATAGCTCGTCAGTGCAGTGATCTCTCAGCAGCCCAGTTACTGTGGTGCTTTCGCGTATTTGCTGTTTCCGAAAAAAAAGAACAAAACAGGGACGACCTGGATACAGAGCTCCATTACCCTATCGTTGAAGATGTGTGTCTGATGTTTATTTCTAGGTACTTGTTTAGCTTTATGCACTGATAGGAGCAAAATAATGACGGGTTTAATAGCAAAAATCACTGGTGAGGATTGCTCTGGTGGGAGGACTGATTGTCTGTAGCTCGCTGCTTGCAGGCTGGACTCGAAGCGGATGGGAGAAGCCGCTTTGGCATTAATGCTATCCAGAGAGTAACAGTTAAATAGACACTAGCCCGGCCTTTAATGAATGTGTGACTCCATTTCTGTCTTCAGCACATATCTCAGGAGGGGGACGTTGAAGGTGTCGGTCTGTCAGACAGGGCAGCCGAGCAGGGCAGTGCTCAGGTTTCTCGGCCGCTTACCTCAATAGCCTGGCTCGGGCTCGCGTTTTACTTGTTGCACATGGAGCAGTATGGACAGTCCTTGCTTGGTCTCCCCTTGCTGCTGCTGCAGCCATGCAAACTGTGCTGGGTGCAGTGCTGTCAGCAAACTTTCTGGAAAAACTCAGGGCTCCAGTTCTTCAGGGAGCAGCGCAGGTAGCACCGAGTAACCGGTGCAAGCCTTCGGACGTCCAGTCTGCAAGCCCGAGGCTCCCTCTCTAATATGCCGCTTATGTTTGTCGTATTAAATATGCCAGTGGAATTTGGAGCCTCGTGCCTACCTAAGTGCCTCTTGCCAAATCTCTTTAGTCCTCTAATAACTTATAGGCTTTATTTATTTATTTAAAGGCTCTCACAAAGCCAGAAAACCCACACTCACAGACCAAAATTATAGGAGAGAGCTCAGCACTGCTGAACTTTTGGAAATCCCAGAATGATGCAGGGGAAGATTAATCTCACCTCCGTATTACTTGCATATTTGCTTCATCAGAGCTATCTCAACTGTTGCGGGAGAGCTGAGCAGCTCCGTGCTGCCAGGGTCCGATGCCGGCACACACGACCAACCCTGCAGAATCACCCCGGTGAAACAACCCAGGGTAAAGACAGTCCCCAATGCACAATATATTAGACCTTGACATACAGCATTACTTAGGAGTTCTCAGGGAAAATTAAAACCCTTTTGACTGGATTTTGCAATGCAGGGAAAATTTTAGTGACATTTAAAAGGTTTCTCTTGTGTTCCTCTAATGGGATAAATAAAAAAAAGGCTTGTTTTAGGCCAGCAAATGGGGGGACAATCCAATTTCCCTGATTCCATCAAGACACTCTTAAAGCATTAGCTTGTGCAGTTTTTTTTTTAAAAAAAAGCCAACAGGCTGACCCCTCTGCCTGATGGCTCTGAAAAGTGTCCTGATGCAGAGGTATTTACCCTACCCATCATGCTCATCAAGGCACTCCAGGAACACTCCTAAATATACTCCTTCGTTATTAAACTAGTTAGGAGGAGAGCAGCGCTGTGCTGTCTCCCAAGCAGTGAAAACCTGGCGGAGGAGAGCGACCCGGGAGGAGGCACTAGTTCATTATATACTGCAGCAATCCACACTGCTCTGCAGGGCCGGGCTAGGAGGCTAATGCGTGATGACGCGCTCTTTAAATTTGGTCCTTTTGCCTTCAGGGAGGGGGGAAAATGACTTTAACTAGAAACATTTCGGAGGAGAGAACAAAACCTTAACTTTACGTTTTTAAGCATTGTTTTGGTTCAAAATAAATAAAGATCCCCCGTGGAACGTTGTATTTGCAGTTTGTTTCTGTCAGTCGGAAAGATTAATGTATCAACACTTGCTTCGGAGGGAGCCCTGGGGATTGATAATGGGCGAGACGAAGCCTTTCACCTCCAGGTCACCGGTTCAGCGCGGCCCGAAGGCTGCAGCCCGTTCCCATCTGCTGCTCTCGAGGAGCCCCCACCATGCGAGCTGGGCTGGCCCGCTGGGGCAGATGTCTGGATGGCGGCGGGCTCCCTCGGTGGCCACGGTGGTAGAGAAGGGGAAGGGCGCGCTCGGCTCGGCCCAAACGCGCCGCCTGTCCCGGCATTAGGCTTGGCCTCAGCAGAACCGGGGGAAGGCGACCTCCTGCTGCCTGCCGTGCTCGTCCGACAGAGGATCGGAGGGCCTGTGCTTCCCGCCCTGCGTGGAATATCTCGTTCGACCAGCAGGACATCCCCGAGCGTAAATCTATCTATTATAAAGTTGCCCTCGGTTTTCCCTCGTTACCTCCTGAGCCCATTGAATTTTCTTAGAAACACCTCTATTATACAGCACAGCGAGGCAGCGAGTGCTGTCTCTAGGCTCTGAAAGAGCCTTTTACAGTGAAGATCAATTTTGCATCTCGCTAAATAAGTGATGACAAACCAGACTTCATATATTTAGTTCAGCTACATTTTAATAGCACTGTGGTTCCACTGAGAAATTCCAGTTACTGAGAGAGTTTCATGTCCTCGGGCAGTTTTTTCCAGATGTTTTTTCTCTCCTTCTTCTCTGGTATTGGGACTTTATTAATAGCCACTTGGAAACCTAACTGCCCGTGAACAGGCAGTACCAGTAAACCTTTCTGCTCCCACCTCTTTCTCCTCCTTCCCTCGGGAAGAGTTCCCAACGATCACAGACCGAGAGGGGAATTTTCAGGGTCTAACATGAAGTTGTACTTGGTGGTGGGTGATACAATGAAACGTCAGCCTCATGCACAGATGGCTCTATAAAATAACAAATAGTAGTTTAGCTGCTAGTACTGTCCACAGAGGCTGCTAAAAAGGCTGTTAGATGTCACGAAAACAGCAGCCCTTTGAGGTGACGAGGAGGCAGCTTCTTACCTGAACATGTGCAGTCAGATTCTCCCTGGCAATGGTCCACTTCAGGTAGGGTCTAGGTCCTGATGCCTTCATCCTCGGTCGGACAGCTGGGAGTGTGCCAGCGTCCTCCTCTGATAGCAGATTAGCCGCAAAGAGGAGTCGCCACGCTTAAGAAACAGGCATGCTTTGAGATGCCCGAACAAGGTCCTTGATACTATGTTTGTTCTAAAAGAAGCAAAAAAGGTTACTTTCAACCTGAGGGCTGTGGACCACTGTGATTCAGCTCTGCCAGAGGCCCAGGGTTCCTCCAGAGTTTGTCTTAATAAAATCCAGATCTCACTTAATGTGTTTTTAAAATGCAAAACCAGAGGATAGTTCAGACCTTGCAGCCATGGAGAGTTTTGATTTTGCACACCAAGCTGAGGAAGGTTCATGAGACCAAAACAGTGTCTCCAAAATTCTTTATCCTCATGAATTTAAAAAGAAACTAAGAGATCTCCAGGATGTTAGCAGTGCCTCTAGTCCTCTTGGAGCGCATTACCATGTGCTTTCTCCTCACAGCTTTACGTGCTAACTGCAGATGCTAAAATTTGTCGTGGCTGTCGTGCAGTTTGTGGCGTAGGGTAGTTTAAGGAATGCATGTTCTGCGGGTCTTTTGGGACTGTGCAGGCATCACAGAAGTGGCTGCAGTTTGGGGGACTGGGACAAAGTGCCAAAAATGCTCCCTTCCAGTTCTCCAGCTGTTTTTGCAAGGCTCTTGCACACTTGCAGCATTTCAGCTAATCCTGCCTTTGTCCAGGTCAGCTCAGATCACAGAATCTGCATTCACAGCAAACTCCTGCATTTCCACATTGCACTGCTTTAGCCCACAGTGGTGGTTTCTGTGCTTTCTTTTTTATTTCTTTATCTCTAATGGCCACTCAGTCATCTTTAAAATGACACTTTAACCTAAGAGGGCATACTGAAATGCAAAGTGGTGATTCTGATTCCATTATAGTTGACAATTAAAAGTGCAGCCTCTCCTTCGTTTCCCAGGGTTGTGGGTTAAATCCTGTGTCGAAAAAGAGGTTATTTACAAAGTCCTGAATCCCTTCAAAGTCTTTTAAATATAAGCCAGTGTTTGCTTTGAAGTCAGGAAGGGCTTGAGCAAACTGAACAGTGGCAGCAACACTCAGCTCCTGCTGTCTGCTTTCCACCCTGCTAAATTTAGCAGCCTAGTCAGGCCTCCTCCTTTCGCTTTAATCAGGTAGCGCGAGTGGCATGTTGACCCGCGGGTTGGCACCGGAGCCGATCCTGCTCGCTGCGTTTGCAGCCCCTCGGCGGTGGCTGAGGGGGCCGTATGCAAGGAGCAGCGCTGCCCGATGGGCCGGCACCGCCGCGCTCCCACTTAATCTCGGTGCTGCCATCCACACGTGCTGCCCTGATATCCGACAGCCGGTCCCAGGTGGGCAGTGTGCCAGCAGTGACTTTACAGGCTTTGTGGCAGAGATTATTTGAAGGAGATTAACCCTTCTAAACCCCTTAGATTTTAATTATTTCTGTATGTATTTATAAAACCTGCAGTCTGCTGGTTCCAGGGCACAACTGCCCCAGTCCCCATCCTTAACCTGGATTCATGAATATACAATGCAGCCATACTACAGGACAGGGGCTGGACTGGACAGGGGTCATTGGACTTATTTATTTATCGCCATTCTGGCATAATTCACATCTGGGATGAAAATGAAACATTATGGTTTCAAATTATAAAAGGAGCTAATAATTGGAATGACTTTAAAATAATGGTACTAACACTGCATTAATTGAATTGTTTGATTTGATGCAGTAGCTCTCACTAATTGTTTTGGTTAAGGCAGCTCTTTCATTAATGCATGCTGTTGCCTCCCCACTTGCCTGTATTTTGAACTGGAGCATCTTGCTTCTCTCTGAAGAGGTGACAGTAAACATAGCACTCTCTTTAGATTTGATGTATTGACAACCAGAAGAGGAAAAGCCTGTGTTTTTTGTTCAATCTCACAGCAAATCTTTTATATGCATATTAATGTTGTGAAGTGATGAAGTCTGCAAAACTTCCATTGCCAGCAGATAGTGTTTGAAGGAAAAAGAAAGGGTGTGCACCACCGTCCTTTCATTCTTTCTCTTCTATTTGTCATGTTAGTTAGTGTCTGGCTAATTAATTTTTTAGAGGTAAGGAGTAATGGAGGGAATGTTTCCACTCTGTATGTGAGCTGTAAAATCCAAATGAAACTGGAAATATCTTACTGGTGTTTCACAGAGCAACGTGGTGATACGTATCATCCCTCGGAGAGGTAGGAAAAGCATTTAGGAATTGGTGAGCCAATCCCAACAAGACTATTGGATCAAAGAAATTCTAGATGCCGCCTCCTAAAATAGGTTACAGCCTTGGCACGAGTGCTGTAGCTATATTGCTGTATGTTTTAGGATTGCTGCTGAAAATTAAAACATTGAAATGAGTAGATACACATTGCCTGATTCGTAAATGCAAACATAAGAGGTGACTATTGAAATGAAACAAAAAACAGCATTATAGACCCCACTGATTTGGGAAAAAATAGGTCTTTTGGAAGACATTTCTTAAAATCAGATGGTTTTTATTTATTCTTGTCCCTTGAGCAAGAAATAAATACAGAGAGTGCCGAGGAATCCATAAATACATTTTGTTCTTGGAGAATCTCTTTAATATGCACATGGTCCTACTTCTGTAGTAGTGAACATTTGACCAATAGCAATTAATTTCCTATCACAGCTTTTCTATGAGGTAAGAAAACATTAGTATCTCCATTAGGAGGTGGTGAACAGAAGCTCTCAGAGAGCAAATGATATGCCCAGCTTTTCTCCCCTGCCCCGACGTTTGCCAAGAGCAGTCAGAGGAAGCGAGAATTACAGTGACGCCTCTCCCCCAAAACAGTTTGATGTTCCTCACCAGGCAGATGCTGTTGTCCTAATCGAATGATAAACTCCGAAAACGTTCAATATCTGTGTATTTCAGAATAAATATTGTTCAGCTAATGAATTTTCAACCACTAACTGTGAAACACGTAGTATTTCCTTTAACAGCATGTGATAAAATAGAAAAAAATTAAGGTCCCTGTATAAATCTTTTCCGTGGCTTCTGTCTAGAAAGGAAGAAAAAAAGGCTTCTTACAAATCAGCCTTACGGAAGATAAGATATGATCCCGTGGCGTGTAGATGATGAAGCAGACTGTCCCAAAGGTTAATATCTTTTGTCATTCAGATGGGCAGGATCTCAGGCTGCAGCCGCCAGGCCGGGTGCCGCTGGGGAGCGGAAGGGTTAAGTTTCGGGGCTGTAGAAGCAGATTGTGTTTTCCTTCTATGATGTGGGCTGACAAGACATCAGTATTCTATTCATCTGTTGGGAATTAGGCTGTTAATCCAATCAATGACTCTTGAGCGAGCTGCAGCCTGCTCCCCACTGGGGAACAATCGGATCAGCCGGGAGATTGTTTAAGAGCACAACGCTGTCCCCGTGTCAGGTGGAATTTCCAAGCGTTCCCTAGTGAATTGGGGATGGGAAAGCTGTCTCAGCCCATTTATCCTGCCTCTTAAATAACCAGGTATCTGCCTTATCCATGCTAAAGTGATAAAGCAGTCCAAGAGCAGAGGAGGAAGCTGCTAACTTTTACACGGCGAGGGGGCAGGGAAGCACCCTGAGAATTGATATTTCAGCATCTTCTCCGTATTTGTGTTTGCTTTCAAAGAAAAGGGAGCAGCTTTCAGCTGTCCTGTTTGCAGCCCGTCACTGTGCTTACATAGTTTTGTTGAATCTTGTCTCGGCTGCAGCCTTGTGATACCTGTTACAGCTCTGGGCACCGGCTCTTTTCAAACACGTTTTTGATCCCCTTTCTTTGAATGGGCTGAGGAAGCACAGCTCCTCCGGGCAGCTTTTATATTGCACTGATACGCGTGTTTGAAAACCTGAAAGATGCCTGATGCTGAAAGTAAGAGACAGGAGAAAATATCCTTTGGAACAATGTATAAATATGTAAATACAAATACACAGTTATGTTCAGATCGCTGAGCGCAAATTGGGGTGAGAATGAACAATAAGAAAACATCCCTGAAAGTTTCCGAGCTGCTGTATGAGCTGCTGCCTGCATTCAGAAATCAGTTTATTCTGCAATTAAACACAACCGTTTCTGCAGTGGAATATCGAGACTCTTTAGCTGTGCCAGAAGCGCTGCAGGATGATGATAGTAGATGTGATAAATCCCGTTGAAATTGCACTTGGAAATTTTAGGGACACTACCAGTTCGGAACTAGGGCGATGAGGGATTAGCCTAACGCCGGCACTCTGAACTCTTCAGGCCGTGCGGTTTGGCTGCATTAGCGGATGCAGGCTTCGCGGGGAAGTGAGTGATCATATGCTATCTATCTGAGCTTTCTTGTATCTAGTTTTAATAGCAGCTTTGAAAGTGGAAGAATCCTTCAAATTAGAGCACCTAAATGAACCAGGAATACGCGCTCAAGCAAAGAATGTGAATAGGGAGCTCCCCAGGCAGGAAGAACCAAGCGCAGAGGCTTGACTTTAAAGGGTTTCAACATCCCTGTTCCCTTGATCATAATTTTGAATCAAACAAAAGCTAATGCAATTTTCTTTGCCTTTTGGTAGCAGATTGTGCTGTAAGGGTCCATACCATTAGAAATGTAATAATTGCTTCCCTATGCAGGCCTAATTTATCTGCGAGGCACTTAGAAGATAGGTCCAGTGATACCCAGTGAGAGAAAGGCCCGAGAGGTGGTGATACAGATCTGCCTAGCACCTTCCATCCCCAAGGCTTCCTGCCCAGCACAGTTAAGGAAATATTGCTGCCTTCGAAAGACCTGAATGGGAGGAAGGGGGCTGAGGAGAGAGCTCTTGGAGAGGGACAGCTCAGTGCTGGGCAAAGAGACGCGTCCGTCCCTGCCAAGCCTCCCCAGATGCAATGTAGGTGGAAGATTAACTGGGGAACCAAACTTATGGCATGTCCAAGCCCTGCACTTGGAAACCTGCACTATTTGTAATCCCCAAATAATGACTGTTGGTGAGCTGTGCATGGACTGAGAGCTGTGGGTTTGATTCTGCTGGAGGTGGCTGTGTGTCCTCTGTCTCATGGTTCGGGTCCTCGCAAATGCCCAAGTTGCCTTCAAGCCGGCCAAGAGAACGCACATCCTGATGTCTCACAACAGCCTATCCCTCACATGAAGAACTCACTATGTTTCGAGCACTTCACAAACAGTGGGTAGCTAATTGCACTGCTTTGGGACACTGAGTCTAAGATAGCAGGTGAAGCTGAACAGTCACAAGTATATTTTGCTTTAGCTAAATCAGAAGCCGAAAAACGGAGAGAAAATGTGAAGTTCTGCATCATTTTCTTAGGGTCAGAGCCATTTGGGAGCCTAGATGCTCTTCCATGAAGCTGTTTGGTGGTGATGGTTCTGTAATTGTGCTGTCATTGGTAGTGCTTTAAGAATCAGGAGGCCATTAAAAGCAGAAGTGTATGTGCAGGTGGGTGCACACTGGTAAAACAGGGATTTTAAAAGAAATCAAAATTCAAACTAAGCTATTGCTTTTATATGCCAGCATTTGCGCACGTAATGATTCGCTCATCTATCTGCTTTGATCGGACAAGTGTTCGTCCTGCATGTATTAATGGCAGGTGTCCAAACCCAGGCTGCTGTGTGCAAAGGAAGCGTGAAAACAACGGCTGTGTTGGGGCCATCCGAGGAGTTGTCCAGTGGTGTTCAGACTGGTTGTGCCAGTCTGCGTTGCCTGGTTTTACCTATTAGCAGGCATTAGCATATAAATTCTGCTATGCTTTTAGCTGTAGTCTCACCGTCAGTCATCTCGGGGATAAAATTTCAGAGAGAGATAAAGAAGATGATGAGGTTAAAGTAAATTGTTGGGAAGTTGAAGCCTAAAGTGGAAATAAATGAGAAATAAAACCATTTCTAAAAGTAGAGGGAAGTATTTTCTTGCTATTTTTCATCTCCTTGGCTTGAGTGAGTCTGTGTCGTGTGGCTGCAGAGATTTATATTCACAGCTCCGGAGCACCAGTGCTTGTTCGGATTCTGTATTATTCCAGCCCTTTTTATTCACTCACCTGCTAAAGACGTAGTGTAAATATTTATCTTCACTCCAGCCCCTCCATGCTGCCCAGGCCCCAGCGCTGTTAAACACTGTTATCACCTCATCGGTCTTATCTCATGCAATCCCTGCCAGCCTTTGGAATCCATACATTGGAGTGAGCACGCACCTTCTGGCTTCCCCCAAATGAGCAGAAAAAGAGGTGATGTGGGGAAATAATACCGTGAAAAAGAGCCTGCCAGTGCTATCACTCAAAAGGGAAAGGTTAGTATATGTTTATCATGTAACCACCATGTTATACGAGTGCTTATCACCCCTGTGGCGTCTGCACTTGGAGCTGTGATTGAGGGACATGTGAACAAACTCAGGGGATCGGTAACCGCAGAGACGAGGCCTCTGAGGCCTCCATCAGCACGTCCGGGATCTTCCATTTAGGTTAAGCAGGGTAGGAAAATTCCCAAGGAGCAAACACAGGGTGGAAGCACCAATATAATCCTATCACTTATGAGACCAAATTGATGCGCAGAAGCCATAGTACCACTTAACGGATAAGACAGTTGGTCCATCTGCGCTCGGTCCATCTTCTGTCATTTCTCTTGCTTAAATTTCTCAGGAGCACCACACGATCCTGTTATCCAATAAGTTACCAGTATCCAATAAGATTTTCATTGAGTGGCATCTGTTGCAGACCATGGACATAGAAGGTCCCGGTAATTTTGTAGCATCTTTGTTTTGATGATTTTGGTGGACTTGGACACCTGTTTTTATTTTTGAAGTATTTGCGTTACAGGGTGTAATGCAATGGCTCCCAAAGAGGAAAGTGTTAGAAAATATCAAATATTTTTTTTTCTGTGTGCTCATTGTGTGTCTTCATATCAGAAAGATACGTTGCTGTCCCAGTTATTTACAAGTTAGCACCTCGTTACCAACACTGTGGCCACACAGAAAAATCAGTGGCATTTGCGGTTGAAGCTCAGATGTTGCTCAAGATGTTCTGTACAGGGGGCTGTCATCTGTGTCCAGGAACACGTTTGGTGACCCCCATGTTTTACCAGCCTCGTGATACCATTGGCACCTTTTTGCAGCTTCGCTCTCCTCAAGGGCAGCCTGCAGCTGCCTCCCAGGCGAGACCCGGAGCACCATTTCCCGTGGGATGCTCCTCACCTTTCTCAGCCCAGGAGCATGCGTGGCGATGGAGCGTGCCTGGATTCAGTGAGTTTTGCCTTCGCAGGTAGCAGTTGTGGCGATCGATGGGTACTGTGGGCTTTGAGAAAAGGCCGTAGTATTTGCTTCTGGAGAGGGAATCCCCAGATTTTATCAATGCTGCAGCTAATTTTTTGCTGTAGTATGATGTAGTTTCACTAAGATGAACCGCTCTTGTCTCCCCTCAGGGCCGTGTGGCTCTAGCTGTCATCCCACCCTGGCCGGAGGCAACATACAGCTGTAAAAGGCTTCACAGGACACCGCCACATCAGGGAGCATGGAGGGAAGCTTCAGGGGGGTCCGTTGTTCGTCCATAACTTGTGTGTGCAGCACTGAGGCTCTCTGACGTTTGGATGTGTATTTGTCTGTAATTTCTCGCTTCCTTTCTGCTCTTTTTGTCTTTGGCTGTACTTGTTCTGCCATTGCAACGAGCTCCTTGCTGCTGCTTCTCGTAGAAAGGGCTCTTGTTGTAAGGACCATGGGACGCAAATCCATCAGCGCAGTGCCTTGAAAACTGAACACAAGGCTTTACGGAAACACTAAATATCACTGCTTGGGGTTAACCTTCCCCCCTGTTTGTGTTTAACTTCACGCAGTCGGCGCACTGATTTCCTCCTTTTCAGCCCTGCGCCGTTGCACCGTGCCAGCTAACGCACGCTGCGGGACGCGCGGGACTCGGAGGCGTCCTGGCACAAGGCAAGTGCCGCCGCCGCTCCTGCACAGTTTGGAAATAACGGATTAAAGCGTTCAGGTTTTTATGGTATAGATCTATCAAACGATTGGTTTCAGTGTGTATCGACAGACCGTGGGTTTTGTTGCAGTTGCAGCTCTCTATGAATTTCATTTCAGTAATCGGAAAGCTAAGTTGGAGAGAGAAGAAATAAACGATCCTGACAGACATCCCCCTCTGACTTGGTTGCTTTGTATGAAATAAAGCAACAAAAATCCTGATGGGTTTCAACGGAGAAAAATTAACTGCTCCCGGCTGCAAACCAAGTAAGAAAAGTGGTTTGTTTGATCCCTGCATTTTTGCATTCCTTTTGGCTGCAGAGGAGCTGCTCAGGATGCTCCTCTCCTGGCCGAGACGTGGTGGTCCCGTGCTGGTGGTGTGGGGCTGGGAGGTGGTGCTTCCCCATGCCTTGGCCACTGCTACACAGCGGGGAGGTCCTGCTCCCAGCCACTTCTCCAGAGGGTTTTTATACTTGCCCGTACAGTAGCTGACTCCTATGTCTGGGCAATATCCTTTGCATCAAGACCATGCAGAAATCATTTTAAGAACACTTCTGCACTTCTTGTTTCATTGTAAAACAGCAAACATTTGCAGAGCCAAGGAGGTGATATTCGTATCACGTAATTTCTGCAATGAGAGCCGTGGTACTTGCATTCATGGCCCATCTTTGATTAGTTTTCAGGTGCGAACATTTTGTGTTGCATTGCCGTATCTGGAGCCAAGCTCTGTGTCTCAGTAGCGCAGAGCAGCTGGACACGTAGGTCTCCCATTAGCCATGGTACTCCAAAAAGCCAAATCAAAGAGGGATTGAGCTCGGCAGCCTCAGGAGGGCATTTCAAGGCCCTTAGTGAGTGACCACACTAGAGCTTTTTCCATTTACCTGGATTAAAATTTGTCACAGAGAAAATAAAAGCAAAGAGCATAGCATCTGAAAAGTATAACAAATAGCATTTGGCCAGCAGTCAGGCTCAAAGGGAAAAAAAGCCACGGGCTAAACAAAGTGTAAAAAAATGTTTGCATAACGTTGGATTAATCGTTCTTTTTAAAAACAGCATTGGAATTAGAGAGATGCATTTTGTATGCTGGGACTCACGCTCTGTTCTTAGACTAATAAATGCCAGCAAGTACATCTCAGTGAAATAAAAAGACTCATTAGCCCCCAGCCTGATTGTAGGTCTGCTGAAGCAGCAGTGTTTTACGCAGACCTTTGGAAGAGGAACAAATGCCTGTAGTATTTCTGGATCGGCTCTCTGTGTTTGGTAAGGAGTTTTGAGGATAGGCTTTCCGATAGGAAGGGAATTCTGTCAGGCTGCCCAAGGCCTATTGTGAGTCTCCAATTCAATTCACCTCAGTATTTTGTTGGCTGAAATTTTGTAAGCGGTAGCGCAGAGTGGAACTTGCTCCCCATCCCCCAGCATGCACACAACCTGCATATTTTAAAGCCTGCCTTTGCAATAATTCATCTGTACTGCTCCCGCCTCCTCTTCTCCAGCCCTGCTCCCTATTTTGCTGAAGTCAGTGCAGTCCCTGTCACTCCTCCGGCAGGCATGTGCTTAAGCACCACTCTGTGCCTCTGAATCACATCAGTTACCTTATTAGTGCGGAATAATCAATGAGTGTTGTCCTTGATTCCTTCGGTTGTTTTGTTGGTGGTATCATCTCAAGATACCCCTTTGCCTCCCCTCCCCAGAAGTTTGCATTCACCGCGGCATCTCAGGGGAAGGTGAAGGCCAGTGCTGGAGTCGGGGCAGCGGGTATCATTTGGGCTGAAATACGGTCTCCTGGAATTAGGCACTTGTACGCATCTCTGCGAGTACCATGAATGGTACATAAGGTACTGCACAGCGGCACATTGGAAGAAAAATCTGACCTGCCACCTCTTGTCCAGAAAAGAAGGGAAACAGATGTTTCAGCAGCAAATGCCTTTTACATCTGGCTTGTCTCTGGTGCTGCTTCTTTTGTCGCTATTGCTCCTGTAGTGCAATGCGGTTGTCCTGTTAGTACGGTGTCCCAGTGCAAAGCCTGGGCTCCTTCATCCCAAAATACAGTCACTCCTAGTTTCTCAGCTGAGTGTGGTTAATATCAGACAGAATAACGAGCTTGGAAACCAGAACTCTCCAAACAGCAGTGTGTGTGATTTCCACTAGTTTTCCTGTTCTTTTTCCCTTCTGCCAGCTCCAGGATCCATGGCAGGTTGTAGAATTTGCATCTTAATCCCAGTGATGATGCTAATGAAAAACTGAGTTTCCGTAAACAGCTGCGAATAAATTAAAGAAGCAGGGAACCGAATTAGAGGCTAATCGTGGTGTGGTGGTGAAAGGAAAGGGGCCAGTATTTCCTTCTGTTATTTTACCTGTTCTTGTGGCGGGATGAGGCTGCTCACGGAGAGACGCCTGGTTTTGCCCTGTTAGGATGTGCCATGCAAGCCTGAACCGTTCACCAGCGAAGCACTCCCTTCTGCCAGCAGTGCCAGTGCTTGTTGGTTGTGAGACCGGGACACGCTTCCCATCACACGGCTTGGGAAAAAACAGGGAAGGACAGAAAGCATTGCAACTGATGTAATGATATACGGGTTAGCTGGAGGGGGGATTTTGGGCTGACATCCTCAAACAGTGATGTTTGCTCTTACCCTTGCACTGCAGGTGTTTCAAAGACTGTCACCTAGCTGGAGTTTGGATCCGGCTTTGTACGGACCCCTCCTGGAGAGCAGGGACCTAAGTCTTATTCAGTAGAACAAAAAGTGTTTCATTTGCCCACGTGCTGCCTTGCTCTGGAGAGGGCAGTGTGCTGAGATGTACCAGTGTCCAGGTGCTTTACCTTCCTCTTGAACAGCTGGCCAAGGCTGTGCTTGCAAAGGAGCTCTCACCAGGCATTTCCAGAGGTGCACCAAAGCATCAGGATTAGTGAGGGTCCCAAAGTAAGGCTACAGGATTGAAATCTTTCATTTTTATAGTCTGGAAATGATAACGCTATGAACTGAGTTATACTCGTGTCATGACGTGATCCACGTATTTTTATGCGTGGATAGATATTGATTATCCATCAATAGGGATGGATGATGGGTGATGATTCAGAGCCTAGCTGCTAGGTTGCTGGGTGTCCTGGGCTGTTTATCTAGTCAATTAAAATATTGCCATGATTCACCTTATTTACTTAAAACTGGAATTTACGTGTATCCCCATGACCTTGCCTATACCTCTAAAATCGAGTCTGTCTCTGTTTTTCAGGACGGGGAAGGCCAGACTGCACTCCATTATGGTAAGCTGCCTTTCAGCTTGGTTGTTGCCTCTTAACAGGATGGATTTCCAGCTTGAGTAAATGATCCTGTGTGCAGAAAGCAAATTTCAGCAGAAATGTTAGGAAGGGAGTTGGGTTTGATTAACCAGCTGGCTACCTCCACCAGCACATCCTAGCGTGGCATAGCCACATCAACATGAAGATCTGTGCCGGCGCTAACAAGTTACATCAATCAGCGAGGGGAAGGAGAGGAGCGATACGACCTTAACTTCCGAATGTCCCAGTTACAAACCAGTCTGACCCCAACTGATGCGGCAGCAGGTGCTCTGCTGCCGAAGCAAGCAGAGTATTTTGTATGAGGTGAAGTTACAGTTTGTGTCACTCCTACAATTACATGCTAATTAGATGTGCAGTTTTATAGCAATCTTTTTAATTGAAAGATTGTTCTATCTCCACATGAGAAAAGTAGAGAGACTAAAATGACACATGCAGTGCTGATGTGCAGGGAATATAAAAATGACTATTGATTTAATCTATATCATATTTTTTTCCAAAATTAAGACAGATCCAGTTATCATTTTATACTTTCTCTCAATGCCTGTCACTGTGTAATTAAGAACATACTTGTCACCCTTGAAGTGTTTGTGTCTGTTCCTCTCTCCATGGTCTCACCACAAAGACATTAGCAGGATGGCAAAATTACTTTGTAGACTATCAGTCCAAGATGCAACATTTGGATCTGGATCTAAACTACCAAATTCCAGGGTCCCTGAACAAGAATGTAGTTACAGTAATGTATGATTTTTCCCCACGTGATCTTTGCTTCTGGTTTTCCCAATTCTTATCGTTCTGACTGAAGTAGAAAATCTGTTGCCGACTGCTGCAGACAGCATCCGGGGAACAGTGGCGTTTGGGTACCATGTTACACTCTCTCTCTGCCCAACTCATTCCAAATTTGGGGCTTTCCTTTTTCAGGGGAGATACCCTCCCCTGCTCCCTAACTGTAGCACTGACATCCATCTACCAAGGCGTACATAGCAGTTTATGCTATGCTGTGCAGAAGCCTAGCATGTGTACAATTTATCCAAGAGCACCTGCTTAAAGCAAGTCGAATACTCTAAAACAGAGGGTGGATGTATTACCGTAATGTGAATTATTTCCTTTACAGGTAGATCCCCTTGGCTGGTTGTGGACGCTAGTTGTTTAACACAAACAAAAAATATAACTGATTTAATTAAGAGGATGTCAGAAATGGTTTCTCTGATCCACCACGCCAGCTAAGATGTTTAAATAATCAGAGTTTTCCCCCTTTTTTCCCAAAAAAGTTTTGAGTGTAAAAAGAAAAAACATTTCTTCTCCTTGAGTGTTACCCCAGCTCCCTTCCCTGTAAGCAGTCCAGGCGGAAGCCTCTTCAGGTCCCTAGTGCACAGGCCTGATCTGTCCGTGGGTGTCCTGCCATCCCTGGTGACCATCGCTGAACCCAGTCGGCCAAAGATTTCCTTCCTCATTTCCTTACTTAGCAGAGCTGGTAATAAATCACCCAAAGCCTGCAAATAGCTTGTTAACTTAGTGAATTGTTTGGATTTGAGTGGTTATTGGTCTGGAACTGGAATTCACTGAAAATCCCCCAATATGATCTCTGTGAGCGCTTCATAACCAAGTCATTAATTGCAGCAGAGAGATGCAAGAGCTCATATGAAAAATGTCACTTCTGGTGTGGAGCAGAATAATGCCTTTACAAGGTGTTAGATTTTCAGGAAAGGGTTAAATCCCATAAGCAAGGACAGTAAGACAGTGACTGCTTTTAGGGTTTATCCATCCCTTTTTATGAGCGAGTTTGGCCTGACAGCTGTCCTTGTGGTGACAGCTCTCCTGATTACAGCCGGTGTCAAACTGCATCCTGCGGCGGGTTATAAATTCTGTCTCGTTGTGCTCGGCGCTGACCCTGGCTTTAATCGGAGGTTAAGTGGAGGCCAATGCTCCAGCCTGGCCTTCCCAGCCGGGCTTCCCGTTACACTCTCCGGAGGCACCTTAGCCTTGGAGGTCCGCCGGGCGACCGGCCGCCTCCTGGGCACTGGCCCTGCGGTTGCGCGCGGCAGTTGGCACCGCGTTGATTGGTATGAGCGCGGTCTCCTGGCTAAATGGCCCGTTAGTCTTCAGCTCCTCTCCATCCATCCATCCACCCGCCCACAGGGGATGCTAAAATCATTGCCTCCGCGTCTCCCAGAGGAAATCAAGGCTTCTCCTAGCGCGCGCAGCCACGTGGCCGCGGGGTGGGCCGGCTCTGTATCCTCCTGGGCACTCTGTCTTCCTGGTGAAGCACCATCTGTTCGGCTCCTTCTGCACTGTGGCAGGGCGGTGGGAGGGGACGCTGGAGCGAAAATAAATAAATAAAAAAAAAAAGAGAGAAAGAAAGAAATTCATCATCCGAACCCTGAGGATTAATGGAGTCGGGAGGCGAACTGCGCTGAATGAAAATTCATCTTCACCCGTGCCAGTGTCAGGGCTGCCGCTCTGGCCCTTGACAAATAGAGGTTCCCAGGGCGCCATAAATCCCGCAGCTGTGCTCGTCCCCGGGGACCCTGCCTGTGCCGCAGGGATGGGCCCATGCCCGCTCCCGTCCCGCCGCCACCATCCCGCAGGAGCCAAGCGCTCGGCGTGGTTTCAGGGAGACTGGGGCCGCTCTCGTTTCGGCCTTGGCAGCTTAGCAGCAGGCGGCATGGGCACGGCAAGGAGTCGCCGTGCCTCGGGGTGCTCGGGGCCTCGCTCTGCCCAGCCTCATCCCACGTCCCTGCTGCCACCTGCCTCGTCATCAGTCCCTTTGCTTCCGTTTTTTTTTTAATCTGTTTCAATATCGGCTCCAATCACATGTTGAATTTATTTTAATTAAACTTTGCTGCTTGTCCCTTTGGGTCAGTAGAAAACTGCAGAGTAATGTAAAAGATACTCTAATTACTACATTTAATGGCAAAGACGAGTTAGTCGGTTACGTTGTTAAAGTGCCTGAAATATAATTAAAACCGATGCAGAACAATCAGACGGGAAGCTGCCGTCTTCGAAGGCTCCCAGGGCAGAGCAGGCCCGAGACGTCTTTAGGCTTCACCAGGAATCTGGTTACAGAGGTGGCCTAAGGGAAAATCCAGGGACCGGGGCTTCTGTCCCCATGAGGCAGGCACGACTCCTCCTCGGTGTTCAATAAGTGTCCTTTCTTTTTAGGAGACACCTGAGGTAGGTGTGGAGAAGGAGCTGAAAATTGTCGGGCTGTTAAGTCCTCAGGACAGGGAAGAGCTCAGGTCAAACTTGATTTTATCTCAGTAGAGTAATTTGAGTTTGGAAAAATCATTGTTAGTGGAGGTATTAGTTAGAAATAAAGGCGATGTGCCATTATAATGTGTCTGTGGACACCTTGTTGCCCGTCTTCAAATGGCTTCAGAAAGCGCTTTTTGGGAGCATCCTGACGGAAGTCCGGCTGCCGAAACCAGGCTGCTTTTGCCTGGCCCTTGCCCGGCCCAGCGCGGTTGCCCACGGGGCCGGCCCGCTTCGGCCGACCTCAGCCGTGTCATTATACAAGTAGCACAGAGGAGCTTTCTCAGGCCTTGGGGCTCTTCATTCCTTTTACTCTTCCCTCCCCCTAGGAGCTATAGTTGTCTTTGCTGCTTGAGCTCTTCAGCGAGTCAATGCTGCAGCCCGGCCTGGCTGCTGCTGCTTGTTGCTCCGAAGTGTAGTTGGACGACTCGGGGCAAAGGGAAGTTTCAGGGCTGTGTTTTCCCTTTCCCCTCACAGCACTAAATCCAAACACAGGTAATAAATTGACCACTAAACTTTGCCCCCAGAAACGGTCCATTCTGCGTGGCCAGATGCTGAAAAGGCACTTCAGCTTCTGGGAGGGAAGTGTGGAGGTGGCCGATGCTGGCGCTCCTCCAGAAGCGCCCCACGCTGCGCCGGCACGTCGGCCCCTTCCCCGCTGAGCCCCGCGCTAACCCTGCCCTCTCTCCCGCCAGCTGCCGCCTGCGAGTTTTCTGATATCGTGGAGCTGCTGCTGAAGTCTGGTGCTGACCCCACGCTGCGGGACCAAGACGGCTGCCTGCCCGAGGAGGTGACAGACTGTAAAGCCATCACGTCTGCGCTGCAGCAGCACACGGCCAGCAGGACCTAACCCCACGGCCGGGCACCTCCGCGCAGCGCATGCGCAGGGCTTGGAGGACGGACGCGACCTGCAATAACGCCCCTTCTCTCCCCCCCACTGCCCTCTGAAATACCCTGGGGTTTGCAGGGCAGGGGTTGGAGCACAGGGCCTCGTGCTTGGGTGGGCTGGGCGCATCTGGGTGTCCGAGCGTGCAGGCTGTCTTACCCAGCACGGGTGCCGTGCGGGGCAGGATCAGCATTTCGCATGCTCTGAAACGTATCAGTATCCTGGGGGGGAGGGAGGGAGGGCAGAGAGGGCCTGGAGAAGCCCCCAAATGTTGTTTTAATATATTAAACACAGCTACTGCATTGGATGTGTCAGCAGAGTAGCCTGTGCTGACCGAATGGGACCTCTGGGGAGAGCTGCCTAGGTCAGGCGAGATGCTCAGCTTTTCAGTTGGGTTTGAGTTTTGGTTTATTTTTTTCCCCTGGGCCCAAACAAAGTATTATGAATAAAAAAAGCACAGTGTGGAGACAGCGTCCCTGCGTGTTTGTTTTGCAGGGAGTGACGCGGTGCCTTGGAGCTGTCAGGAGGGGAGGCAGCGCGGAGCTGTCAGAGCACTTTGAAATACTCTCTCAAGCTTTCATCTCAAGCTCACGCTCAAGCTTTCAACTTGGGGAGAAAAGGGGTACGAAATACCGCAGAGGCAGGCAGGGCCAGTTTCGCAGCAGGGCACTGCTGTGCTGTTTGCTCTTCCCCCGACAAGATTTACAGTGTGGAGGGGACTCCGAAAAGCTCCATCACTGTAGCAGGAAGCTGTCTGCCATGAAGTCCTTTCCGCAGCGCATCCAGGCTCAGTAAAATAAATGGTAATGTTCCCTCCACTAAGGGCTGGCTGGAAACGAGGCATATGTGGTTTTTGGCCCCTCATGGCTGCTGCAGGCCGTTGCCAGCTTTTGCTAACGCTGACAAAGTTTGCTGAACTGGCTTGAACTCTGCCAAGTAGCCACTTAGTAGCCAAAGCACTACCACTGCTGTTCGTGTGCGTGATACACGGGGCGGCTTTGGTGGTGGTGACGAAATGGCTTGGGCAAGTTCACTGGCTGTACGTTCCCCATTGACTGTGTCAATTTGCTTTCATTAACCCACTATCTGAGAGGTCTGAAGTGCCGGGGAACTGCTGCGGTGGTCTCCATGCGCTGGGAAATCCCTGCCTGGGTGTCCGGCTTTGTGCCCTGCTTTATGCATGCAGTAGACACTGGCCTCTTTGCCGCTGGAGCTCTTGCTGAGACACGTCATAACGCACCTGTGCCTGGTGCTGGGTGTAAGGGCACGTTTGGGCCCGTTTCTGTGGTCGGAGACCTCAGAAGCATGCATTGCTGCTCCCAAAGTTGGCCTTTAGCTGACAAAAGGGTGCCCGTCACCTCCAGGGCCATCGCCAAGGTTTTCTGAAGTCAGTGGGAACCCTGAGCTTGAAGTCTGCTCCACCTGTACCCCTCAGAGAAGACTGCCTTCCTAGCTGGAATGGGGCTGCAAAAATGAAATATTTCTCTCGCAACTGTCCCTGTGTTTCCCCTCAGGCCGCACTCCCCAGCTCTGCAGAGATGGCCCTTAGGCGTCAAGAAGACACTTGTGTTGTCCTGTGCTGACAGGGGCCTGGCAAAATGGGTTCGCAGCAGGCAAACAGAGAGGCTGATGTAGAGGAGCATCCCCTAAATAGCTGGATCTGGAGACATGCTGGAAGAAAGCTGCTGATAAACATTAATACTTTTCCCGGCATGTAGGAAACACCAGAGTTCAATATTTAGGGTCATTTCCAGTCACTGCAGGGAGATGTTTATTCAGTGGAGAAGATGCAACAGCCTCTCTGACCTGTGAGTTTGGGAGAAGCCCGTGGCACATCAGCAAATCCACCCCGGCGCGTGCATGGGAGGGAAAAAGCCGGGGGAGAGCAGTGGCCATCCAGGGCGCATTTACCCCCTCCCCTGGCTTCGGGATGGGGCTGGGGTGCCGGCGAGGTTAACCCAAGAGCGGTTGCCTTGGCATGTTGCCTTAACGCGCAGCCACCACCTTGTCCTCCCCAGGGATTTCTCTTCTCGGCCACAGTGGCGGTTAGCCCTACGTATGCATCAATACTGCAAAGGCAACTTCAGCTTGATGGACATTTCGGGTAATAAAACGCTCTCTTAAAACAGAGCTGGGAAGCGGTAGCAGCGAGGCCCGTGCTTTCAGGGAGTACATTTGGGGCTCAGCGCTTAGCCCTGGATATGTTTATAGCACTTTAGGTCTGTTTGTGAGTTTGGAGCCTTTCCAAAAAAAAGAAGGGGAAAAATGAGAAAGACATATATTATTGTTTATAATCTGCTTTATTCAGCCAAACCTTTCCCCAGCAGCCTTGCGGATTGCTGTTTAAATCCCTCGGTGCCTTTAACTACCGATACAGAAAGTGGTTAATGTGCATTCGGCCTAAGCTTGGCATCTACTCCAGGAAATCACTTTAATTGAGAAGCATTAAATGTTAAAATGATTAAAATATATAAAGCCAACACACCGGGGCCTGTGGTGGGGCTCAGCTCCGCTGGCATTGCCCTGCCACGCTCGGCCCTGCGCGGCACTGGCTGTCCCGCAGCTGGGAGCCGGGCTGGCTCCGCGGGCTGGCGGCGGGATGGCACTGGCGTTTTCGGGGCGCTCGGCCCCATGGTTTAACGTCACCCGGCTCGTGAGCTGGCCCGCGGTCCCTGGGTGGAGGGGCCGTGCTGTGAGCGCGCTAACCAGCTTAGCGCCCGGGGTGGGGGCTGCAACGCGCTGTAAAAGGCTTAGAAAAGCAGTGCAGTGCAAGGCGCGTCGCGGCCCGACGCCCTCCAGATGGGCAGCGGGAGCAGCGGCCACGCGGGGGGCCATCCTGGGCAGACGAGCCCACAGGCAGCAGCCGCTGGAGCCCATCCTGCGCGCATGGCACGCGGCTTTCCCGTGCCGGCCACGCAGGAGGCTGGGCACACCGCACCGCACCGCACCGCACCGCACCGCACCGGCCCGAGGGTTCGGGGTGGGGGGAGCTCCCCAAACACACAGCAATAAATAAGCCTGTAGTCTTTGACTCTTTTTTTTTTATTATTATTATTTTTGTCGTTTGTGGGTTTTTTTCCAGGAAACAAGACTCTCACTTTTCGGAACTGTACAAAATTTACACCGAAGGGAGGGAGGGGGCAACGTTTGGCATGTCGAAGGGGGACCCAGAGCGCGAGAGCGAGCGAGCGTGGCCGCCCCGGGGGCGGCGGGAGGCAGCCTGCGGCGGGGACAGGCCACCTCTCTGCCAGCGCGGTGGGGCCGCCACGGCTCCCGCGGGGTGGCCGGGCTGGCGGAGCCGGGACCGCCCTGAGCATAGGGCCCAACCGCTGCTGTGCTTCCTTCTGTTTTATTTTTTCCTCCCATTTTTTTCTTTTCTTTTTTTTTTTTTTCCTCCTTCCTTTCCCCCCCTCCATTGCTTTCCAAAAGCCCCAGCAGGCCGATACCACCGGGCTGCACTTGCCGCCGGCCTCCCGCAGCAGCACTGGTGGAGCAGGAGCGTCACCCGCGTCGCCGGCCCCGGGTGGCTGAGGCAGCCTTCAGCTGGGCTTTAGCCACCAGCCCAAGCGGCCTCAGCTCGGTTGTGCAGGTGTGAGTGACTTTTTAACCCCGGCAGCGAAGTGTGTTTGTGGGGGGGTTATCTGTTCATCTCAAGGGCCTCCAGCGCTTCCCCACCTCCCCTGCCCAGGTCCCCCAGCAGCCCACGGCTTTCCCATCCCCTTTCCAGCTGCCGGCAGGGCTCGGCCATCCTCCGCCTTCGCAGGGCTGCAGCGAAACGCCGCCAACGCGCCCCGCACGCCCGCGAGGGCCCCCAGGTCCGGCCGGCGTCAGTCCCGCTCGGCGGCGTGGCCGGCTCTATGCACCAAAATAAACCCTTCTACAATATATACTTCTCTTCGCAGCGAGGCTGGCGGCCGCTTCGAGCCACAGCCCGGCTCCATATCCAAAAATAACTCTCGAAAATAGAGGCGTGCTCTGGGCCGGGGGCGGCCGCGGCCCTGCGGGGTGTCCCTCCGCGGCGGGCCGGGCGCGGGGGGGTCGCCCACCAGCGGGACGCCGGCGCCCGCTTTGTGCTTGCACCCGCCGCCCCGGAGCCCGGCGCGGGGCGGGCGGCGGGCGCTTAGAAAGGGGGGTGATCCATGTCGTCCAGCCAGGAGGCCGGGCTGGTGGGGAAGTCCGGGTAGCCCACGCTGCTGCCCGTGGAGATGTCGGAAGTGGGGCCGGGCGCCAGGGCCCGCAGCGCCGGGCCCCCCGGCCCGCTGGCCGCCGCCAGCCCCAGGCCGCTGTCCATGGCGTACTCCAGCAAGGGCGGCGGGACCGGCAGCGAGGAGATGGACGAGGGCGACTGCGGCAGGCCGTAGGGGCTGCCGTCCCGCAAGTCCTGGTAGGGCTGGCCCGTCCCGTCCACGGAGAAGCCGCCGTTGAGCAGCGGGGCGCCGGGCGCGTCGCCGCCGTACACCCTGTTGGCGTGGCCGAGCTCGGCGAGGATCTGGTCGTCTGCCCGCGAGAGGAGGGAGGGTGAGCAGCCCCCGGGCGCAGGGGGCCTCCGGCCGCTCCCGCCCCCCCGCGCGCCCCCGCCGCCCCGCTCACCGCGGAAGCTGAGCTCGCTGTCACTGACGCCGCACTCCTCGGCCGAGCTCTCCTTCTCCAGCTTGCCGCCGCTGCCGCGGCTCCGCTTGACGCTCTTGTAGAACTGCCCCCAGCGGTGCCGCCCCGCGTCCTTCTTCAGCCGCTTCTCCTTGGCCCGCCGGTTCTGGAACCACACCTGGGCCGCCGCGCCCCGCCGTCACCACCACGCACCGGCACTGCCACGCACCAGCACCACCCCAGCTGCCCAGTGCCCCGGCATCCCCGTACCCCAATATCCGAGCATCCTGACACCCAACACCCTGATGTCTCAGTACTGCAGCATCCCAGCACCCCAGGGACTCTGTCACCCCAGTACCCCTGGCACCCCAATGTCCCAGTGCCCTGGCATCCAACACCCCAGCATCCCAGCACCCTGATGCCCCAGCACCGCAGCATCCCAGCACCCCAGGGACCCTGGCACCCCAGTACCCCTGGCACCCCAGGACCCCAATACTCCAGCACCCCAGGGCCCCAGCATCCCTGGCACCCCAGCACCTCCACACCCTGGCACCCCCATATCCCAGCACCCTGGCACCCCCAGCACCTCTGCACCGCAGCACCCAATGCCTGGCACATGGGGTCCAATCCCTTCACTATGGGATGAACCTGCTTGTGGTGTGCAGGACCTTTGCAACAGGCACCAAACAGGGCCCAGAGCTGGGACTGGCTGTTCCCCCTGCGCCCGGGCAGAGGGAGCGCTGGCGTGGCCGGGCGTCCTGCACCTCACCTGCACCACCCGCATGTCGAGCCCCGTCTCGGAGGAGAGCTGCTCCCGCACGTGCCGGGCGGGCTTGGGGGAGTTCTTGTAGGCGTTCTTCAGCGTCTCCAGCTGCTTGGCCGTGATGGTGGTCCGGGGCCGCTTAGCGCCCGCCTCCGAGTCATCTGCAAGAGAGCCAACGGCTCGGACCAGCCTGGCCCCGCGATGCCGGCCGGCTCGCGCCTTGTGGCGGTGGCGGTGCCTACCATTCTGCTTGGCCGTCTCGTAGTCCTCCTTGCACACCAGCCGCCCGTCCTCCATCAGGTAAAACTCGTCGCCCGTGGCCAGCTGCCGGCTGCAGATGATGCAGGCGAAGCAGTGCAGGTGGTAGACGAAGTCCTGGGCCTTGCGCACCACCTGCGTGGGGGGGATGCCCTGCTGACAGGCCGTGCATTTTGTCCCGAAACGCCTGCAAGGAGAAGCGGCGGCTGTGAGCGCCCCGCAAGATCCCCGACAGGGAAAAACGAGGGACGGATGCTGCCCGCCGGCGGCGCGATGCCCGCGGCAGCAGCGCGGTGGGGCCGCACGGCTGGGCGCAGCAACATGGGCAGAGGCAGAGCAGGGAAGGGAGCTGGAAATGAAGCAGGAAATTCAACGCAAAAACCCGCGTTGGCTCAATCCATCGCCTCGGCCTCGGAGGCACGTGGCCCCGGCGGCTAACATGGGCGCCCCGCAGAGCGGAGCGAATCGATGCCGCACGCCGCCGCCTCTGAAAGGCAGCCGCACGCCTGCATGCGGCGGAGGTGCCCCCGCCCTGTCCGGGCTCCAAAGGCACATTTGTCCCAGACCCCCCCCGGCCCCGCAGGTCGCCTGCCCTAAATCAATGAGCAGTTGAAATAAAGGTGAGCAAAGTGACTGAGTGCTGCACAGCTATTGATTGGCACAGAATAATCTAGGCAGCACCTAATCTAAGAAAGTCGCTGATCTTTCAACTCTAATTAACATTGATTACCTGCACCTTTTGGGCAACTATTTAAATGACTTCGAGATTAATAGTCTGGGAAATATCACAGGCGAAACGTTGCTACCAAGCCTATAGCCCTGCTTGAGCATTGCAGAAGCCCAGCTGAGTTTTACCCAGCAGCTTTCAGCTTTAATAATAGCGCTTGTATTTATTTATTTGTGTTGGTATCGGGGCCTCGAAGGGCTTCGGCAGCCGAACATCCGCTGCGGGTGCCGGCGGGCTGTTCTTACTACCCGCTAAGCCGGGCTGGGGCGCCAGGGAAAGTCCTGCCCAGGATTAGCGCAGCGCCTAATCGCCGTTTCGCGGTTCAGCCGCCTGTGGCGGGCGGGGGCGAAGCCTCGGCCTCGCCGCCCTCCCGGCAGATGGGGCGGGCGACACACATGCCTCGACGGCGCGAGGGCTCAGCCCCACGTTGCTCAAGCCAGGCCGGGGGAAAGCGGGGGGGGGGGGGGGGGGGAAGGTAGGAAGACAGAGAGAGAGAGAGAAGCGGCGTCAGCACAACCCCGCGGAGAGGCGAGCGGAGGCGCTGGGCCGGCGTTGTGCGGGTTTCTCCTGCCCTCTAGCTCCGAGCGGCACAGCTGTGCCGGCCGGGGCGGGCGATTAGCGGGGCGACCCTCTAGTCCAATTTGGGTTTAAAATGTAGTGTGGGGGGGAGGGCAGGGGGTATTAGAGAGATTTGGGTCTTTAAGAAGGTTAAATCCCAACAAATAGCATTCAGCCTGTGGCAGCTCTAAAGCAGCAAAATTCCCTTTATTTAAACACTTGGGCTTTAAAATAAAATAAAAAAAGATATAAGAAGATTTTGGAGAAATCATGCTGGGAAAGGGGCTGGCGGGACGCACGGCAGCGGCGGGCTCAGGCAGGAGCATCGCTTTGCCAGGGAAACGCAATTTGGGGGCGCCTGGACAGCACTGGCTCCTGCCCCCGTGTGCCCCGTGGGAGGGGGCCGCCCACGGCGGGGACGGGGACGGGGACGGGGACAGGGACGGGACTCACTTGAAGAAGTCCTCCTTGCAGTAGACGCTGCCGGCGCGGGAGAAGCAGCGGTCGGCCAGCTGCATCTGGCAGTCGGCGCACTTGAGGCAGGAGCTGTGCCAGTGCCGGTCCAGCACCTTGAGGATGAACTTGTCCAGGATGTGCTGGTTGCAGCCGGCACACTGGGGGATCTCTGCGGAGGCGGCGGAGAGAGACAAGGGCAGTGTCAGCGCCCGCGGCCCCTTCGCTCCCAGCTTCTTGCCCCCGCCTTGACCCCCCCCCCCCGCAAATGGGGACACAGCTCTGGCTCCAGCATTGCTCCCCTGAGGTCTGCCCCATGTGCTCCTCCATCCCCCGAGGGAAGCGGGTGCCCTGCAGGTTTCTTCTGCCATAGCAAGGACCTCCCATGTGGTCTGCCTGGACGATGGCCCACAGAGGTGACTCGTCCCTGACCCACCCAGGTCCCCTCCAAGGTGTCCCTGGAGAAAAGAGCCACTGAGCAGAGAGAGAGGCCCTGCTCACGGCCGGGGCCATGCTCAGGACAAGGCCTGGGATGGGAGCAGGGATTTGGACAAGTTATTGCAAACATGGTCTTTGCTGGCATCCTCCCGCCGGATCCGGCCCAGGGGCCAGGCAGGGGCCAGGGAGCTCTCGGCCCTAAGCCAGGTCTCCAGACACTGGTCTTCTCCACCCCACCAGTAACAGCATCCTCATGTGATGAGAAGCAGCTAAAGGGAAAAACCCTGCTGGCAGCCACGTGCCCATCTGCACGGGCATCCAACGCCGAGGTCCAGCGCTAGCTGAAATGGCAGCGCAGCAGGAGCTCTGGCCTCAGATGGCCCAGTGCAACCGGCCCCGTCCTGGGAGAGTCCCACCCCAGGAGACCCCCCCCGCCTGCGCCCCCGCGGCGCCCCTGCGCCTGGCAGCCTGCTGCGTCCGCCCCAGCAGTGTGCCGCAGAGGGACACACGGACACGCGCGTGCCTGGGGCCATCCCCGGGGGGGGGGGGGGGTCCCCCAGCCCTGGCTCTTGCTCCGCTCGGCTCCCCCTGCGCAGGCGCCCCGCTCACCAGCACCGTGCTCCTGGGGCGCCTTTGGGAGAGGAGGAACCAGCATCCCACCGAGCCCTGCCCCGAGACGTGCCCCCTCCCAGCCGTCCCTCTGCCCGGTCTCAAGCCCCTTCCCGCCTGCCTGGCAGCAAGGAGGAAAAAAAAAAAAGAAATCCCAGGTTTCTTCAACGTGAGCAAGGGTCTTTTCTGCTCCGGTTCCCTCCTGGGCAGAGCAGCCGCCCCGCGCCAGCAGCCACCACCAGCACGTGCCTGGGACGCAGCAGCCCCGTGGCACTTGCACCAGGCTCCCTGCCCGTTTGCGGCTCAGGGACACAGGAAGAGAGGGCGTCACTTTGCGTTCACCTCCAGCCCCGCACCAGCGTGGCCACCGGGGCCCTAGTTTTCACGTTACAGGTGGCAGTGGGTTTCTATCCGCTTGCTCCTGGCTGCCCAGGGCTTTACGGACCTCTGCCCCTGGAAACGGTTGGGAAAAATCGGGGCTGGAGCGAGCCCACGCCGCGGCACAGCAACGGCACAGGAGGCAAACAGGAGCCCGTCCAGCACAAGGGACATGTCTCTCTCCAAAACTCGCGGGGGTTTGCTGAGTGCCATTAAAGAGCTTCCTTGGCCCGTGCCCCAGCGACGGCCTGGCGCGGGGGGCAGTCGCCCTCCGGCGCGCCTGTGCTCGCAGAGGCTGCTCTAGGGTGGTCGGAGCGGGAGGGCTTTTCATAAGGCGAGATATATAGCCAGCCATCTAGGTTCGTATATGATGCCTGTCTATAGATGGGCAGCTTATAGACATCTGAATAGCTGGGTATTTATCTCCGTTTCTGTCTGACCATCGTTCAGAGTAAACAGGCGGCACTGTAAAAGTCTGCAAGAGAAGATTGCCCAGGAAAAGCACTGCACATAATGCTGACACGCACGCATGAAAGAAGATTGATTTCGGAAAAAACATGCCCATAGCTGGAGTGTAATAGCACAAGAGATGTTTATGCATAAGGTCTGCCTCCCTCTCCTGCCGGGAGTGCCGGTGCCAGGAGAACGGCTGACAGTAAATATCTGCTCTTTTTTCCCCTTTTTTTTTTTTTTTTTTTTAAATGCTACCACAAATCCTGCATGGGATTAGGAGCTACTCTATTGTATCCAAACGAACTAGCTGAGCTGATTGGCTTCTTTATTGACCGGCATTAAAAAAGCCCTCGCACACATCAGCTTATCAAAGCCAGCCTACAAGGAAAGGAAAAATGTAAGACAGACAGACAGACACTGTGGCTGTGCTAGAGGCACTTGCAGAGTGGCCCCGAGCAGCGGCGAGCTGCTGCTTGGCCACGCAGGCAGCACTTTGCAAGCACGACACGGCGATCCCTCGCCTTCGTTTCTGCACCCGCTCGGGGCTCCGACCCGCTGCCCTCCGGGCTCGGCCCTGTGCGTGGGCCCAGGAGCAGGCAAGCCCAGCTCAGCCCCGTGCAGGGAAACAGCCCGTCACGAAAATGGGGGGGAGCTCCTGCTCCCCTGCCCCAAGCAGGGCACAAGGGAGGAAAAAAGGAAAAAAGCGGAAAAAAAGGAAAAAGAGGGAAAAAGGGGGAAAAAAGGGAAAAAGGGAAAAAGGGAAAAAAGGGAAAAAAGGGAAAAAAGAAAAAGGAAAAAAAGGAAAAAAGGAAAAAAGGGAAAAAGGGAAAAAAGGGAAAAAAGGGAAAAAAGGGAAAAAGGGAAAAAAGGGAAAAAGGGAAAAAGGGAAAAAGGGAAAAAGGGAAAAAAGGGAAAAAAGGGAAAAAAGGGAAAAAAGGGAAAAAGGGAAAAAAGGGAAAAAGGGAAAAAGGGAAAAAGGGAAAAAGGGAGAGCATAAAGGAGACATCTTCTATGAGCAATAGTCAGCCTGAGAAGAAAGAATGTTTTGAGCACAGCTGAAATTTATATTGTTACAGTCTGAAATAACATTACTAAAAAATACTTTAGGGCACTGATAGGTATCTCAGGTGAAGTCAGTTTATTTCATAATTTACCAGATTAGTTAGTTACAGACAGAATTAACTGGCTTCCGGACCACATTTATTGCTGGTCTTTAAGTCTTTTGCATTAACAACACTAGAACAAATAAAAAATGTATATAGAGATTCCGTAGGTCCCTCTTCTCATTCCTGCTCTGAAAATGGGGGTTTCTTCCACATGTGGATTACTAGGTCTCTCCTTTCAGCGCATTTCTGATATCGATAACGCTACCTCTGCAGCCCACATCAGCTACGCGCGCTGTTTTCCAAATTTCATTTGTTAATCCTATTTCAGAGATATGTCAGAAATGTTAAGATATATGATGGTGCGCGGCACAATACCCTCTCTAGGTAGGTGCATTTGTTGTTATTGAATAGTAAATCTTTTTCGTTTATTTCATAAACATTATATATACACACACCAGCTAACAAACACGGCAGTTTTCTCGTTCTTAAAGGCAACAACTCAGCTTGATTTCAGCGAGCAAACAACGGCAACAAAATATTTCAACACCTTCCTCCAAATTTCCCCAAAATATGCTGAAAAGCACAGGAAACTCGTGTTTGCGGGCTGGAGAAACCGCCGTGCAGCCGCAGCAGCCGCCGTGCGTTTCAGGAGCTGCAGCTCCGGCACGGACCTGGCCGCTTCCTCCCGGGCAGGGGGTGAGACCCGGCCGCGACCCGCCGCCTGCCCGGAGCAACCGGGGGGGCTTCCCTCGGCGCCGGACGACGACCCCGAATTAACGCCGGCACTTGGCCCCGCTGCTCGGCCTCTCGCCCCGGGCTGGCTCCGCCGGGGACGGCTCTGCCGGCGGGGCGAGGGGCCCCGGCCCGCGGGGCTGCTGTCGGGGCTGCTGTCGGGGCTGCTGTCGGGGCCGCTTCTTGTCCTGTCGGCAAATTTACTCCCGGGCGGGCAGAAACCGCGGCGCGATTTTTCTCAACGGGCGGCTCCAAAAACTAAAGCCGCAGGGGAACTTTTCTCCGATTTCCCGGCGCCGCCGGGGAGGGAGGTGGCAGATAAAAACAAAGCCGGGCGCAAAGTTGTGCCGGACCCCGAAGGCGCATCGCTGAGCTACGTGCAAAGCCCGGATTTTCGGGCACCTCCATCGCCCCCTCCCAAAAACACCCTCGGCTGCCTGAGACGCCGCGTACGGAGCCTCCCCCGGGCCGGAGCAGCCCCGGGCCGCCCCGTCCTGCGGCCGCCGGCAGGCAGGGAC
This sequence comes from Dromaius novaehollandiae, assembly GCF_036370855.1. NCBI lineage: Eukaryota > Metazoa > Chordata > Aves > Casuariiformes > Dromaiidae > Dromaius > Dromaius novaehollandiae. The sequence continues at coordinate 10,629,941 of NC_088105.1, read as the reverse complement.
GGACGGACGGACGGACGGACGGACGGGCGGGCGGGCGGGCGAGCGGCGCAGTTTGGCACTAACCCCCTCTTCGCTGCGGCCTGTCCCAAAGCCACCCCCCCCCAGCAGCGTGTTTTACAGCAGCTCAGCGGGCACCGTGATTTACAGGTCCGTCTTTACATCACTGTCTCCCTGACGGAAAATAAAGAAATAATTACGGAAACGAAACAGAACTGGCGGAGAGCCTCAGAAATCCCTCAGCGCGCAGCGGCCGCGGCCCCCCGGCGCGGAGGCAATCCCCGGGCCCTGCGCCGTGCTGCGCCCCCCCGGCCCGGGCGGCACCGGCCCCGCGCGCTGGCTTTGCGGATGGCCCCGTTTATTCCTTTTTTTTTTTTTTTTTTTTGGTTGTTTTTAACTGGAAGGACGCGGCTCAGCTCCGCTCGGCGCCCGCCTTTCCGCGCCGCGCAACCCCAACGCGCCCCGCAACCGGCGGCGATAACGCACCGCCCGAGCGAGCCGCGGCCGGGGCTGCGCGCAGAGGACGGGATCCGTCCTCCGCCAGCGAGAACCTCCCGTCCGTTTCGCTGCATCGCGGCACGCAAACGACTTTCCCAGCGCCTATTAATCAAACTGCCCCCAGACCTTTGGACAGAGGTTGCTCCTGCTGTCTGTACCCGGGCACAATTCCCACAGGCTTTGGCAGAAGCTTCGCATAAGTAAGGTTCGCAAACCCGTAATAATAATTAATATTATTAATAATATCTCCAAAGCAGGGCTGTAGCTAGGTTCATCGCGGGGGAGCTCCCCAGGCGCAGCTCCCCACATCTTGGCGGAGCTGATGCTATCAGACCCAGTCCCTGCTAAGCTAAGGAGGCTCAACGGTGGTTAAATACACGGAGAAAGCTGCAATTTAATAGCAATTAGAAATTAAAGTGCCAGCTGCTTTTCTCCCCTCGCGCACACCGGCTCCGTGCAGGGGCATCGCAGCAAAAGCGAGCGAGCCCGGCCGGCTGCCCGGCGGCCAGGCAGAGGCCTCGGGGCTGCTGCTGGGTGTCGCGGATCAGGGGCTCGCTCACCTCCCAGGGCTGCAGCCCCCGGGTGCTGCTGCAGAGATGCCCCGGCACAGCTGGCACAGCTGGATTGCCCCCGGCTCTCCCCGCCCAGGGGCAAACCCCTTTGCCGCAGGGGCACCTTGCACGTGTGTCACCCGTGCAGGATCCGGCCCAAAACATGTAATCCCATAAGGAGCCGATGGCCCGCAGCGTGCACTGGCCGCACGGCACTGGAGCAGCAAGGGACCACCCGGCTTTTCCGAATAGACAGCAGTGAAAACTTTTATAGCACCCCCCTATCACGTATTATGTTTATGCCAGCATTTTTTTGTGCTTCAATAAATAATATATTTTTTTAAAACAACCTGTTTGGTTATTTCCTCCCTGAAATACATCCGTTCCCCTGGAGCTGGCACGGCCACGGAGAGGGGTCTGGCAGCGCTCAGGAGGGCCGAAGGGAGCTTTGCCGGGCTGCCCGCTGCCCCGAGGTGATTTAGGCACCTCATTTCTCGCCGAGCCGATGAGGCCTCGGGGCCGCGGAAGCCCCTCTGCGGCTCGGCACGCCGGGGCTGCTCGGGGCTCGGCGGCGGGACGGGCCCTGCGCTCCCGGGGGCCGCACCGGCTCCGCTGCCGCCAGCTCGCCCTCCCCGCCGGGGAATTTCTCCCCCGCTCCACCGCAGCGAAATATCGTTAGGCGAGCGTTCCCCCCCCTCCCTCCCCCGGGGCCGGGCAGCAGAAACGAAAAAGGGTAGATCCGGGGAAACACAGCCCGAGCGAGAATGGACGCGAGAACCAGGGAGCAGCGGCTGCCCCCGCGGCAGGGCCGGGGCCGGCGCTGACAGGTGGCACCGGCTTCAACCCTCGGGAAAAAATTAAATTAAATTAAATTAAAAAGACCGAAAACGAATTCAAGCCGCCCGGGGCCGGGCCCGCGCCGTCGGGGCCGGGGGGGGCCGGAGAGCCCCGGGGCACCGGCCCCGCAGCGGGGGGGGGCTGGGGCTACGCGCCGGCCCCCGCAGCGCGTCTCCGCGCGGGCGCGCAGGTCGCGGTGTCCGTGCACGCGTGGGCGTTTGCACAAGTGCCGATCCCCCGCGCCGAGCGCGTGTTTCCGCACGGGCAGGCTGCCTGGCTCCGTGCGGACGATGCGCCATCCGTCAGGTATCACGCATTTTTGGTCCGTACAAACACAGCTAAATTAACACAGGTGCTGCGCGGCAGCGGAGCGGGCTCTGCGCGCAGGTAACGCGCACACGCCTGCGGGCGCCTTCCCGGCCCCGCCGCCTGCGAGGCTCCCTATATCGCGACACACGACAGAGCGGGCCTCGGGGCGCTGCGGCCGCCCCTGCGCACACCGCTGCACACGCACCGCCGTGCGCACACAGACACACAGACACAGACACACAGACACACACAGACACACACCCGCACCCGGCCGGGCAGGGCCGCCCGCCCCGTCGCGGCTGGGGGAGCCGGGCCGTCACCCCGCCGCCGGGCTGCTCCCCGCCGCCTCCGCAGCCGCGGCCCGACGGAGCGGCCCCCGCGCGCCCCGCGGCACCGCTCTCCCTGCCGCACGCTCCTCTTTTACGTCTGTTAATGCCAATATCCACGGGGAAAAAAAATAATAATAAGGGACAAGCACACGCGGACGCAGCCCGGGCCCGCAGCCCCGGCCCAGCCCTACCCGCCGCCCGGGGCCCCTCGGGCCGCTCGCCGCCCTGCCCGGCTCCGCCGCGGCGCCCGGGGTCCTTTATTAGAGCCGAAGGAGGGGAAAAGAGAAAAAGCGTCCTTACGTTGCAGCGGCACACCGAGAATCTCTGGAAGCCCCTTGACAGCCCCTTCGGCAGCGAGCGCTGAGCTTTGCATCATTTTATTGGGCCGGGGGAGGAGAGGAGCGGATCGAATCGAATCAAATGAAATCAAATGAAATGAAATCGGGGAGCCGGCTCTGCCCCTCGCGCCTCCGCACCCGGGAGCCGGAGCCGGAGCCGGCCCGGGGAGACGGGAGGGAGGGGAAGGGCGGCGGGCGGCCCCGCTGCCCGGGGCTGCCCCGGCAGCCGGGATGCCGCAGCTCTGCCCGCCCGGGTGCTGAGCCGGGCCGGGCCGGGCCGGACCGTGCCAGCCGAGCCGAGCCGTGCAGTGCCGGGCCGAGCCGTGCTGCGCCGCGCCGTGCCGTGCCGTGCCGTGCCGTGCCGTGCCGTGCCGTGCCGCGCCGCCCGCCTTTGATTCATTCACACTGCGGGGAGCGCGCCTGACGTCACCGGCCCCGCAGGGGGGCGGGGCGAGCCGACCCCCGCAGCCAATCCCCGGCAGCCCGCGCCTCGGGGCGCCGCCGGAGCGTGGCGGGGGCGGGGCCTGCCGCCCGCGGGGGCGGGGCCTGCGGGGAAGGGGCGGGGACTACGAGGTGCCCCGCCCCTGGCGGCTAGGAAAGCAGACGGGGGGGGGGCACGGCCCTGTCGCGACAGGCGCTGTCGTGACAAGGAAACGGGAGGGGCTGCGGCGGCCCCAGGCGTGCCTCAGGACGGAGGCGGGAAGCCCCAGCACCCCGCACCCAGGGCCGAGCCCGGGCCGGACCCAAGGACCAACCTGGTCCCGAAGATTAAAACACAAATAATAACGATAAAAAGCAGTCGGCGGGGAGGGGAGCGGGGAGGGGAGCCGCCAGGCAGGCAGCGGGGCTGCAGCAGCCGCCTGGAGCGGGAGGGTGCCGGAGCCCCTGCCCCGAGGCTGCGTCGGTGAGAAGAGCAAAGCGCCCCGGGGGGGTGGCTTTTTGGGCAGAGACCGGTGCACACTCATTGCAGGAGTGAGCCCCGGCCCGCAGCGCTCACCGCGGGCGAAGCCAAGTCCCGCTGAAAAAGGAGTTTTTGCTGGAAGCCCACAGACGGTGCCCCCCCGACCCCGCTCCCCGGGCGCTCATCATCCCCCCCGCACCTGCATTTCTTTGCCCTTCCCCCCCCCCGGCCCTTCCCGTCTGCGGTTTCTGGCCCCTCGCCGGCCTGGCTCTGCCCAGCGCACCCTGATGCCCGGGGGCCCCGTGCCGGCGCCGCGGGGGTTGCACCCGCCATTCATTACAGCACACGGGTGGCTTTGGGGTTTTTTTTGTTTGTTTTTTCCAAGCGCCAACCTGCTGCGGCCGTCGGTGAAGTGCAACAGCAGCGAGCCCCGGGCGCGAGCGATGCCCGCGGGCGATTGCAGCAAGCAGTGCAACCCGCACGTGCAGCCTCCCTGAATAAACACACCTATATACCCCCGCCACGGGGTACGTTAAAGCTGCGCGCCCCGCCGGTCCCTCGCCAGCGGTGCCCGAGGCCACGGGGGGAGGCTGCTGCTGCTGCTGCCCCGGGTGGCCCACGCCAAGGAGATGGCGGCTGCTGTGCAGCGAGTTTGCCAGGTCTCAGCCCGGCGCCGGCGCCGCGGCCACGGGGCATCACCCCAGCCCGCCGCATCTGGGAGACCGCAAAACCCCTCGCCGTGCCCCCTCCCCTGCCCAAACGGCGGAGAGCGGCCCCCCCCCCCCCAGCCACCCAGCGAGTCCCGTGCGGAGGAGCCCCCTACTCACCGGGGCGCTGCGGGGCCGCGGCAGGGAGCCGCCGGCCTGGGGGCCGCTCTCGCCCGCGCCGAGGGGAAGAAAGGGAGGCAGGGAGGGCGGCGGCGCGGCCGAGCACCGCCGGGGGGGCTGCGGGCCGGCCTCGGAGGAAATTAAATTGCACTCGAGGGCAAATGCTATTAGGGAATAGCAAGCGCTCGCAACAGCCCACGGCCATTTAGGTAATTAGCCCGGGCCCCGCTTCCCCCCCACCCCCCTGATGGTTTCGGCACTGCGGAGGGCCCGGGCAGCACCCCCGGCCCAGGAAGCCCCCCGGCGCATGGAGGGCGCGCGAGGATCGGGACGGCCCCAAACAGGATTACGGAAAGTCTATTTGCCCAAGTCGCTTTTCTCCTGCGGCCCCCGCAGCTTTACCCCCCTCAGCCCTGCAAACCTCCCCCGGGGGCTCATCCGAGCCGGGTGGCCCCGCAGCCCCCTCGCCCAGCCCAGCTAAGGGACGTGCCCAAGGCCGTGGCAGCCAGCAGTGGTGGAGCCCGCGGCCGGGGCAGAGGCCGATCCTGCACCGCCCCGCACAGCCGCCCCCGGGCTCCTCTCCTCCCACCTGAGCAGAGTGAAGATATCAAGAAAAAGGCTCCAAATCGGATTGACACCCCCTCTGCCCCCCCTAATAAAGTTTATTATCAGCCGGGCTCTAATCCTTTTAAATCCCCCGCACAGGGGGAAGGGCTGGGATTAGGGGAGGGAGGCAGCGTAATCCCAATGAATTTGTTACAGGGGGATTTAGGCAGCGCCGGCAGAGCAGATGGCCCCAGCCCTGGAAAACAACCATTTTCCTTAATGATTCGTAACAAGGATAAAAGGGCAGGGAGAAACGGGGCCAGGAAGGCAGAGCAGGCCTGCGGGCCGGGCCCCCGCACGCAGCGATGCTCGCAGGCGCCTCCTCCTCCTCCTCCTCCTGGCTGCCCGGCTTTATTTCTCCAGGCAATGTTTTCCCCATGGCTCAGACAGCTCCTGGGCTTCCCAGCACCGCCGGCCGCCTCGGCATCCTGCTCCGGGCTGAGCCAAGCGTGACACCCAGCGCGGGGAAGCGCCAGGCGCAACAAGGCAGATTCACGCGCCAGGGATGAGGCAGTACAGCAGAACCGACGTTGGCAAAAATAATTTATTCCGCTAACACGAGCTGGGAGCGAGCGACTGCGCGGGAGGGCGGGCGAGCCGGGCGCTGCCCTCGGTGCTGCTGGGTACCGTCGCTGCGCCGAGGAGGGGGGAACGCAAAATTAAAATGGGCGTCTGATGGCAGCCAAAACCGAGGACTTTCCCCCGCCGGGGGCGAGGGAGCTGCCTCGCGGGGGCAGGCGGCAGCAGCCCGGCCCCCGGCGCAGCCCGGGGGGGGAACAAAGCGGCACCGGGGATAAACCCCGACCCAGCCCCAGGGCGTTTCTGCGAGGTTTGGCACCTGGGGTGCAGAGCACGCTTGCTGCACGGGGCTCCCTCCCGCCACCCGCCGCCGCTAGTGGTTTAATCCCAAGGGCCTCTCTGCAGGCGGGCAGCTCCAGGGCAGCGCGGAGACCCCCGCCGCCGTCGCGCTGCAGCTCCCACGCTCAGCCGGGCGCCCCAAAACGCAGCGCGCCAAGCCGAGGCGGTGCTGCGTAACACCTCCTTCTGCCCCCGAACGAGCCCTCCTGCGGGCCGGCTGCTGGCGAGGAGGCAGCAAACCCCTTCTGCTACGAATCCGGCCCCGATGCTGTCCCACCACTGGCCAGACCCGGGGCCCCTCGGCCCCGCTCAGGCCATGGGGAAGCCTGGGCGGCCTTTCCGGGAGCGCGTGCGGAGGCGGAAGAAGGTGTACATGCCCAGGAGGCACATGGAGGAGAGGAAGTAGAGCACGATGCACAGGCTGATGTCCACGCGAGAGAAGCCGAGACCCAGCACGCGGAACCACTGGCTCCTTCGCAGGCCGTCCCCGGCCTCCTCTTCCTCGGCCGGGCCGCCCCCGCGGCGCCACGAGCCCAGGCCCCGCTTGTGCGGGCGCTCCCAGCCCGCCGTGTAGTCGAAGTCTGGGGGGCCGCCGGCCGCCAGGCGCAGGGGGATGGTGTCCCTCTTGCTGAGCCGCCGGCGCCGGCCGGCCGCCGCGGCCCTCAGCGCCTTGCTCTTGAAGTGCTGCTCGCTGAAGGAGTCCAGGTCCACGATGTCCTCCTCCGTCTCCCGCGGCTTGGGGTTCATCCGCACGATGCTTGGCCGGCGCAGCTCAGAGGAGCCCAGCCGCTCCGGAGCTCCTGCCTCCCCCTCCGTGCCCTCCTCGTTCAGCTTCTCCGCCTCTCTTTCTTCCTCCTCCTCCTCCTCCTCCTCCTCCTCCTCCTTTTCCCTCTCCACCTCTCTGTCTCTCTCCACCGGCCTGTCGGTGCTGAGCCTCGTGCCCGCTGCCGCTCTCGGCTCCCGGCTCTCCCTGGCCAGGAGGTCCGTGCCGGACTCGGTGTAGTCCGGGTAGATGTTGGCCGGGGAGAAGTGGGCCTTGAGGAAGAGCAGCACGGCTGGCGTGTCCCACGCGTGCACCCCGCCGTCCTCCTTGTGGCACAGGGGACACATGTCCGGCGGCGGCCACTGCAGCTTGGGGAACTTGGGGTCCTCTGTGTCGCTACCTTGAGGAACCGGAGCCGGCAAGGAGGTTAGAGATGCTCCCACCCCCAGCGACGGCAGCGACCGGACCTGGGGCGCCAACGCAGCCTTCACGGGGAATCTCACCCTCCCAAGTGGCTCCCACGCCGGGCTGCGGGATCCCCCCTGCCCAGCGGAGCTGCTGCAGGTCGGCCAAGGGCTGGCTCCAGCCGCTAGGAGCCTCGGCCCGGGCCTCCCCCCACGCTCCCACACCGCCGTCCTCGCTGCTCCATCAGCCTGCAAAGCAGTGCGAGGATCGACATCGCTTCAAGGCCGTGTACGGCTGTATTCCTGGCAGGACGAGACCTCACGGCCTCCCTCCTGCGATGCGACCCGGAGCAAACGCTGCTCCCGGTGCCGCCTAGCAGGAGAGGAGCGCGTGTGCATCGCCTTGCTTCCCTTTTCCTCGGAAAACCACCCCTGCTCCTGTCTCTGGGCTGCAGCCCCTCTCCCCGGGGCCAGCCCGGGGCCTTCCCGCTGGGGCTGACACCCAGCTCCCCCCGCCGCTTACCGGCCAGCCGAGCGTTCACCTCGTTGTGGTGCGACCAGAGCCAGAGGGCCGCCTCCTCCCGGCCCTGCACCTTGTCCATGGACTCGGCGGCCATGGCCTCGAAGTGCTGGGCGCACTCCCGGCAGCCGAAGAAGCTCTTGACGTAGCAGCGCATGGTGCTCAGGACCTCCAGCGGCAGCTCTGGGGGAGGGCAGAGAGGGACGGGGGGCAGCTCCAGACCCAGCGCGCCCACGGCCGCGCCGCCCGCCCCGTGGGGAGCCCCGGCACCGTCCGCGGCCCTGCTCCGAGGCGCTCGCGCCGGTGCTCGCCGTTACCTTTGTCCGGCCCGCCCCGGAGGGCCTGCAGCGTCAGCAGGTGGAAGAGGGTCCAGAGGGAGCAGGGGTAGCCGCGGAAGTGGGGCTCGCTGCCCTGGCAGCCCACCCAGGTCACGTTGGCGGGCAGCACGGCGGGCTGGGAGGCCTGGAGGACAGACGGACACGGGGTGACGCAGCTGGACACTCAAACGAGGGGGGGGGGACGGGGAGCGAGAGGGAGGCAGGAGAGGGGAGGCCCTGCCCCTCGTGGGAGGCCGTGCCGGGGGCCTTACGTCTCCCTTATTCTTCGCGGCCTCCTTCCAGACGTCCCGAGGCAGCTTCGGCTCCGTCCAGTTCCTCAGCCAGCCGTCCAGAGACTGCAGGTAGGTCTGGACGAAGGGGCGCCCGGGGAAGTACTGCCCGAAAGCGAGAGGAGACGCGGGTGAGAAGGGATGCCGGGGCAGCAGCCAGTGCCACAAGACCCCTCATCGGTATTCGAGCCGCCACGGCAGCGAAGGAGGCAGCTCCGCCGGCCCAGAGCTGAGCGCCGAACCTCGGCCCAAGCCCCGCATAGTCAGAGGCATGCAAAAAGCTGCCCTGACAACAAGTCAGCCCCAATCCGATTAGCATCAGCACTTTAAAACCACGAGCGCTGCAGGGAGAAGGGGGAGCCGGCGAGCGCGCACCACTGACGGATGGGCTGACACGGGCGTCAGAGGAGCCGACCCCCACCATGGCCACGGGAGGGCAAGATGCCTTGCAAGGACTGATCTATCCTCCCTGGGCCCAGGGGAATTCAAGCGATTCCATGAATTGCACTGAAAGTCCCAAATTCAGCAGGGGAATTCATCTACAATATGACATTTCTGCTGCAAAACTCAGTTCCTCTCTCCTCCCTGCAGCTTTCAGAGCTTTTACCGCATGATGCATTGCTTTCTAGTCATCGCTTCTTTCCACGCTAAGTTTTTTTTTTCCCCTCTTTGCTTAAATACTTCTTGGAAACGCAACAGTTAAAGCGCAGGCCCTGGTGGCAGCGGGAGGGTGAATTCCCCCAGTCGGAGCGGGCTGCAGCCGCCAGGGCTGGCAGCAATGCTGGTGCCGCTGCTCCGACCCGTGGATGAGAGCGGGAACAGCAGCACAGGCTCGGCATCCCTGGGCTGCCGCTCCCCGCTGCCTTGCGCCTCGTCCCGGGCCCGCGGCGTGGCTGGAGAGCCGCGGCACCCTCCCCGCCGGGCACCCACTGCCTCCGGCCTCCCGCCTGCCTTTCCAGGACGCATAGAGCTTCTCCTCCTCGTCAGACCTGGGTGCTGCAGCTCGCTCTTGGCCAGCAAGGGAAAGGCTTGTAGGGACGGTTAAAGGTGCTCCTCCTCCCTACAGCCCTGGCAAGCTCGTAGCCTTGGCCAGTGCAGCCCCGCAATGTGACACGGCAGACGCCGGAGAGGGGCAACACGACCATCGCACATCTGATGGAAAAACGCAGCAGGCTGCAGGCTCTGACCTCTAATGGGGACCTCATGGGATGGGGCATTTATTTAACGAAACCACCCATGTTCCAGGAAGGGAGAAATATCAAAGGCAATAACTGGTGGCAAGTAGGAGAAGAGATCAACAGGCTTCAGCACAGCCAAGCCGAGTCTATCTCAGTCCTCACCACTTCCTACGCACCTCTCCTCTGCCATGCGTGTCCCCAGCTCCCTGCCTCCCTTCACATGCACGCCCTTCCCGTTGCAGGGAAAGGGACCACCAGCAATGTAAAATCATTATGAAGCTCTAAGCTGAGAACTTCAGACTTATTGCACTAGTGGCTTGTGTTTGGAGCAGCTGACTATTCCTCTCTCCGTGCTCAGAAAGAGCAGGCAGACGTGGGAGCAGGGGTTGCCTTGCACATTGCAGAAGTCTACGCTTGTTCTGAGACCCAGAAGGTCCAAACTGAGTGCAATGCCCTGGGTAACAAATGAGGCAGAAGAGAAAGTAGGCCTGGCTGAGGCAAAGGTCTACCAGGGACCCCGGGCTGGGGCAGCCATGGGAACAGAGCTCTGCCTACACCACTGGTAGAAACATCGTCCAAACACAGCACTCGATAGTAGCAGGCAATTAAACTGCCCAGCTTCTGCTGGCTCAAAGTTTCTCCGCACTGCTGGTGAGCTTGAGTTTTGCCAGCCCCATGGAGGAGAGGGGAAAAAAAAAAAAAAAAGATCTTAAATTAGGCTATTCCAGAGCACAATTCGGAGCAGGAGTCTCTCTCCCCTGACTGTAAAAGGAGCCTGCAGAGATTAACTCCCTAAACTGAGCATTCAAGTCAGGGGATGAGAATTAGGCAGTGCAAACCCCTCTGCTCGCGTCCGTCATCTCTGCCGCCCCTAGCTGGGAATCCGCATTTCTCTTTTGAAAAGACCTTCTGCCTTGATACAGCAACTTCTGCAAACAGAGAGTCCGCTCTGCCCATGGAGAGCTGCAGCTGACTTCTCGTCTGAACCTATCTGGCACCGGCTTTTGGCCGCTGGCCCTCAGCAGGACTCCCGGCCCACCAGAGGAAGGAATCCCCCTCCAGCAAGAATCTCATTCGCAGACTCGACTTGGAGCGAATCGCATCTTTGCCTTCTGTCGAATAAAATCGCCCAAGCTTCTTAAGCAACCTCATTGCCTCGGGTCACCGCGGGCAGGATCACGGGCACGACCGTCACATGGCCGCCTGGAAGGGGGCAGGAAGAAAATACCGCGAGCTTGACTAACTGTGGGCGGACGGCAGGGCACGAGCGAGGCCAGCTGCAGAGCCGCGGCTGCAGAGGGCTCTGCTGGGACGAGGACGGCAGGGGAGGCCACCGCCGCGGCCCGGGAAGTGGCGAGGGACTCGCCAAGCGACAGGAAGCGCAGCTCGCATCAGAGGCCGCCGCGCTCGGCTGCCTACGCAGGGCCGCGAGCACAGCTTTCGCTATCAGCCCCGCGGGGACGCCGTCCACATCCTGCATTTACATTTAACAGTATAAATAGATGCACAGAAATGCAGATAGTTCCCGTATCAATACCGAAAAACAACAGCTACGGCCACGGCTCAGCACAGGGACTTGACTTGTGCCCACGGGATCTCACCGGGACGTTTGGCCTGCTGGATGAAGGCGACCCCGGAGATCCAAATTCCTGTCCCAGACTTGGCTCCGAGTGACCAACGGCTAAGTCATTTGCCGTACTCTTAATACCGGCTGGCCTCGTTGCAAGCATAATTCACCCGCTTGAGCAAGAGCGGGTCAGACCAGCGCCGCATACAGCGGCAGGAGGCCAGCACGCCCTGTTCCTCCCCCCGAACGAGGCCACCGCCGCTCCTCACCTTCGCCAGCAGCGCCACGTAGCACTTCAAGGCTGACAGCGTGGCCCCCGACAGCACAGCGGCCCGGGGGACCTCCACCCGCAGTGAGTAGTGAAGCGCAGACTCCAGGTCGGCCATGTACACCTTGGAGCTGGGGAAGCAGGACAACACGCACAACGGGCCGTGAGCGTTTTACTCGACCAAAGGCAGCTTTGTACCCCGAGGGACCTGGCTGCACGGAGGAGAATTTTCTTTGCAATAGCGATATGGGGCTTTTCCTGGGGGGAAGGGCATGGTCCCGGCCCGTTGTCGACTCACCGAGGAGCCACCTTCGCTCTGCTGCTTGCACAGCCCTGCACGGACACGTTCCGTCCTCCTGCCCCCACCTGCCCACCCCAAAGCCTGTCTGCCCCAGCTTCCTGCAGCCCCGAAATGACTGAGCCGTGGGCTTGCCCGGCTCACACGGCACCAGCACCTTGCCCCTTGAGAAGAGGCCAGTGCAGGGGCTGCGTGCATGTGGGGGCCATGCAAGGATGAGGGGGCTCTCACTGGTCAGCGTGCTTCGGCTGGGATGCGGTGGTCACATTGGAAGTGCTGGAAGTCACGTTCAGCTTGTAAGAGCCTCGGGTCACGCCAGAGAGCGTCCTCAAGTAGTAGGTGTAGAAGGAGCGTGCCTCCATGTGCCTGCGAGGAAGGGGAAGCCGTGAGCGAGATCTCTCTCCACCCCAAAGGGCTGCTGACCATGACGAGGAGGCAAATGAGACCCAAGACTTTGAGGTGGAACAGCAACTCCCAGCCTGGTGTAACCACTCTGCGACCCCTCACGCTCTGCCGAGGACATCTCCACTCCCGCACGCAGGATGATTAAAGCTCTCCGTCCCCCCCCAGCAGCAGGTATCTTGGCACACAACCCATAGCAAATCTCTTCTCGCAGGAGCCGAGGTTGGGACGCCCCAGCCACCAAGCCCTCCCCAGCACCCTAGAGGAGAGGAGGGTGTTGGGGCCAAGGAGGCCTGCAGGGAGGAGGGCGTCCCCGGGAAGCGCACCCGGCACTTCGGCAAGACTGGCAGGCAGCAGCGGGAAAGCCCAGGGGATGCAGGCAGCGCGGAGCTGTCTCTCGCAGGCTGGTGCTCACCCGCAAGCAGATGGCGGAAAGGCAGCTTCATCACAAGCAATTTTCCCCTCCGCCAGCTCCGTGGCGAAGGAACAATAGCTCTGCTCCGGGCAGAGCTGGCATCCTTCCTCTCGCCGCCTCTCCCCCTTCCCTCACCCGCCGCCATCCCCCGCAGCATCCCCTTGTGCCTCCCACGCCAAGCAGGTCTGCAAGCCCTGCTCCTCCCCCAGGGAAACATCCCCTCTCCCTGGCGCGGTGGCACCGAGGGCCGCCCCCCCGCACCCTTCGCGGGGCGGTCACATGTGGCCCGGCGCTTCCCGGCCCCACCAGGCGCCTCGCTGCCCGGCCGGCCCCGCGTCAGCGGCCCGCCGAGGCACCATCTGGCCGCTTCTCGGCGTGCCATTCAGCGGCAGGGCTGCTCGAGGGAGCGAGCGGCCCATTGTTCCCCGCCAGCCGCTCAGAAGCGGCCATTGTCTGCCTCCTAATGAACTTTTCTGCAATTAGAAAACCATCAGGGAAGAGCAGGGAGATGGGGAGAGGGTCAGGCACAAGCCTGGTACCCTGCCAGGTTTGGGACGCGGCAGATTTATCCGTCAACCGGCAGGGCAACTGGTGGAGACGGAGCCAGGACCCTCCCCTCCGCGTCCCCGGACTCACACGGGCAGGCGGGAGAAGGACCCATTGCTAAGGAGCAGGTAGCCAGAAGGGAAGGTGGTCACGCCAAACTTCTTCACCAGCTCCTCCTCGCTGCTCAGCACCCTCCTCACGGCGATGTTCTCGTACTGCAGCATGTCCAGCGTCACCTGCAACCCAAGGAGCTCCCAGGTCAGGCGGGCCAGGGAGCAGGACATCCCAGCTCTGACTGCACCCGGTTTCTCTCCGTGGCGGAGAGGAACACCACAGGGCTGTTTAGCACCTTATACAACACCTCATGCATTCAAAGCAGCATGCGAACATAAGCAAAGCCTCCCCGACTGCCTTGAGAGGTGGGGAGGTTGCAGGAAGAGGCCAGGCCCAAGCCGTGGCAGGGCAAACCCAAGAATCCCTGGCCCTTGGCCCCGTGCCCAAATCACACCGCGTCCAGGAAAGCTCACTGCTACACTCCGGCTGGGAGAGGCCGGGGTGAGGGCAGAGCCTGGTGCCTCTAGGGCAGAGCTAGTGATTCGCAAGCCATGGTGTGAAAGGAGAGCTTGTTTTCTGCTCGTTGGCTTTGTGCTCAAAGCAGGAGCTCCTGCGCGTGTTTTCAGAGGCCTTTCTGCGAGCAGCCCCCTCGGTCCAGGGCCCCTGTCCCCTCCTGGCCTGCTTGTTTTCAGAAGGACAACGCAACACCACTTGGGATTTCCCCACCCCTGCCAAACGTGCTCGGGAGTTACTAGGCAGGACTGATAGGACTGCGGACGTCAATATATACACTGGGGACACCAGCTTAAACAGAAAGGCAGGATAAACGCAGCCGTACCCACCTCTCGGCCCACAAAGGAGTCGCTCTTCTCAAAGATCAGCGCCAGGTACTTGACGTTGTTTCTCTGGAAGAAGCCGCGGACCTCCTCCGCGCTGCAGGATAGAGCAAGAGTGAGCGGCAGCGCGCACCAGGGCTGCGGGACATCCCCGCAGGGTGCCTCCTGCCAGCACGCATCAGCTTGGCAACGCGGGCGGATGTTCTGCCCTCTCACATGAAAGGAGCTCAGCCCTAATCTGTGGGGATTTGTCACGGGATGTCGATGCTGGGTTCAGCTTTGCTGAGCTAACAGTTTCTCCCCGCTCAAGTTTCCAGCCCAATTTTCTGCTCTGGTTCATGGGTTCTGTGAAGACCTGCCAGGGCCAGCCAAGGAGGCAGAAAACACAGCGAGGCTACGGAGAAGGGAGTTGCATGCTCACCCAAGGGAAAAATAAGGCAAAGAATGTGAACCAGCGTTTCTTTCCTACGATGCCAAGACAAGCCCAAAGCCTGACCGCTGCTCTGGGAAAGCCAAACGCTGTTTGGCTCTCCAGGGCCAAAGAGGGGCACGGAGCCAGAGGGGGCAAGCGCAGAGGTGGTCCCCGCCAGCGTCCCCTCTGCGAGAGGCACGCCAGCCTGTCCGCCGACACAGGGGAGGCCCCCCTGGGGCCGGCCATCGCCTGGGCAGCAAAGCGGCCATCTGCGTCTGGCAGAGACAACTTGGACTCCGCACACTGTATAATGAATGAAGAAAACCCTTTCTCAGACAGGGCAGAAAAAAGCCGCTCTGCGGTCTAATGACACAGATGCTGGTGTTGGCTGCTGGCACCATCTCGCTCCATTGCCAGCTGAGCGCTGGCTGTGCTCGGCACAGCAGGGCGGCGGACACCGCCACGTCCCTGCCCCGCGCCCAGCCCAGGCACCGCCTGCTCTAATTCAGCCCAGGCTAACAAGCAGGCTCATTAGGAGACACGCAAGAGACAACAAAGTAACCCAGGGAGACACACGAAACCGGCAGCTCACAGCTGCCTGGCTCAGAAAGTCGCCCATCCTGTCCAGGCCACGTCCTAGCATCTTGTTCGATCCTGGACATCATGGCACGAGTCTCTCGCACGCCAGGTGATCAGTTCGGCTTGTACCTCGGGCACGTGTCAGCACCAACCGCTCACCTCAGTCCCCATGTCACCTTCCTCACCTACCGCCAGCACCATGTCAACACAACCCCTCCAGAAACGACATTAAGTTGCATCTCCATTGTGTAGATCCTGTCACTTCTGCTAGGAGCCTGAGCCCTACTGCCTTTATCGCTACAAGCTACCTTCAAACCAACAGTGGTTTCTCCCCCTGACACCGCAGTGGTTCTTCTCTGAAGCACTCCTAGCCTGAACACCTCTTCCCCAAGCACGGGGAACCAGCAGCAGCTACAGCGCTGCAGGCGCTGCCCTACCAGACCTTGCGCTACAGCCCGAAGGCTGCCGTAGCCAACGGGGAACAGCTCTGCTGTCAGGCCAGCGCAGTCTCTGGGCCCTTCTCACCTTGCAGACCTCCACCAGGGATTCTTCCCTCCACCCTGACATCCCCCCTAAGCGTTCCCCATAGCCGCCTGCCTTTAGCTGCTCCATAGCTCTACTCTGTCCCTGCACTTTTCTCTCCTAGATGACAATACATCAAATGTTTCACCAAAGTCCAGAGATCAGGTCTATCACACTTCTCACATCTAGAACAACTATCAGTTACCTTATCACAGAAAGATATCCATTCAGTCCAGCACTGCCTGTTATTGGCAAACTGATGTCCTAGTTTTCCCCTATTTTCCACGTTCCTCCATTTTTTTTAATGAGTTTTTTTTTCTGTTAAAAATGCATACATGAGGCTGTAAATGGCTCTAACCTTGCCAGACCACTTGTGTTCCCCCTGGAACGTGGGTAATAGAGTAGCTACTCTGCACTCACTTTTGGCTCAGGACTTTCACTGGAAACCCCCCCTTCACTACCCAAACTACGCTTCCAGCTGCCAGTTCCTCCCAAGACCCAGAAAGGGCGTTATCCAGTGATTCCCAGCTAAACGCACTTGTTCTACCTGTGGCATGGCCGTTTCTGTCCCCTCCTTCCCAAGAGCCGCCCTACTGCTCCATCTCCAGAGTCAGAGGCAGGAAAGCACAGACGAAATTTGTGCTCTGTTCCTGCCCACCCCTCGATCTGGGCTCATCCCAGCCCCCAGAGGCAGGTCTCTGTTTCTCTTTTCTTCCTCACGGTTGTCCACCTGGCTGAAAAGCCTGGTGAGATGTTTGCAAGAGGCCAGACA
The DNA here is from genome assembly GCF_036370855.1 of Dromaius novaehollandiae. Lineage (NCBI taxonomy): Eukaryota > Metazoa > Chordata > Aves > Casuariiformes > Dromaiidae > Dromaius > Dromaius novaehollandiae. The sequence goes on along the minus strand of NC_088105.1, from coordinate 10,613,747 downwards.
CCCCATTCACTCCTTTCTGGGGCTTTCAGCCTCTCATCACCCCTCTCTGTGCCGGCGTCTCTCTGCTCTTCACGGGACCATTCCCAGTGGGCTGCCAGGAGCCATCCCTCCTTCCCAGCGCCCAGCCCCACATCCCATGCGTGGCCCCGGGCCGGCGGTCACCCCTACCTCGCCGGCTCCAGCGGAGGACAGGCGGGCGGCCAGGCATCCTGGCTCTGCTCCAGGTGGGTGATGATGCTGTGCCTCAGGTCCTGGACGGTGCTGCTGGGATCTGTCAGAGGGGACGAGACATGGACGGTCAAGCCCAGGGAAGCTGGACTCAAAGGCCGAGCAGCTCGTCCCAGGCAGGCGGGAGTGCCGGGCTGAGCGTCCTCCCAGGGCTGCCAGCTTCACCCCTGCCCTGACGGCCCAGCTGGGGAACGCCGTCCTCCTCCGTCCCGAAGGCATGGGGGCCGCAGGGACTGCAGCAGGGCCTTTCACACCCAGGGTAAAAAGCCGCCGGGGCTTTGAATACTCACTAGCAATCCTGATCCCATCTTCCGCCTTCTTGGAAAAAGCTCTGAAAAACTGAAAGGAAAGGAAAAACAAGAGAAAGTTGGAGAGAGGGCAGCTGGACAGGGGGCAGGAGGACAGCCCAGCCCAGCCAGCAGGTTGCCTGCCAGGTGCAGCTCTGCCTCTCCACCTTGCTGCCTCAGTTTCCCCACTCTCCCCAGGAAGCACCTGGGCTCCCTCACAGTCCTCAGCTTATCACCTTCTAGGGCCCATTTGGCACGAGATGAAGCCACAGATCTACCGACAGCTCTTCTAGGTGCATCCAGACCAGTCATTAAGTCAGAGCCTATCAATCGGCAGCACACACTGGTTGAGGGACTCCCAGCCGCAACCCCGCGCAGTGCCCGCCACCTCCTCCCTCGCGCCTCCGCACTGGCACATCCTGGCTCGCGGGGCAAACACCCACCCCAGGCGGTGGCACAGGGCGTCCCCACGCTCCCTGCCAGCCTCCACCAGCCACCCCAGAGAGCCCCAAGGGGTCTCCACTGGCATAGCCAAGCTGAGAGACCTCGAGGACGAGGCGCGAGGCAAAAAGCTACAGCCGACAAAGCCCGGGGCGAGCTCGGGTGCACGAAGGGCTCAGGAAACAGGGAGGAGAGCCAGAGGCAAGGAAGGCCTTAGGAAAGGGAGGAGCCACTGCCTTGTCTCCTACGTCTCCGTCAGAGCCCAGGCCCTGCCGCGGCTGGGCTGGACAGACCTGTGGTCCAGCCACACATTGGACAGGCTCTGGTCCCCGCTCCCATGCCTGGCTCGCTGCCCGAGGGCTGTGGCTCTGGGCCCGGCAGCCCCAGGGCGAACGGGCTGGGAGAGCGGCATGCCTGGGTGAACCGGCTCCTGCCGAGGGGGACGCCGGCCGGCACAAAGGACGGATGCTGGCCGGCTCTGCACGGATGCTGGCCGGCTCTGCATCCGTCTCACCCGCCCGGAGGGGAGGGATGCAGACACGGGGCCAGGAGCAGAGCCACACCTTGACCGAGTGCAGAGGAGACACTCCCAAGGGACCCAGAGAGGCAGCCAAGACCCTCCTGGTCTTGCAAACTGTTGACTCTCTGCTTCAGAGCCTTTAAAAAGGGGAAGCAAAGGTTTGATCCCGGCTCTGCATGGGGTGCTTCCTGCCCAAACTGCCTGCTGCACCCGATCCCAGCCTCCCACGACGGCTCCGCTGCAGGTGGCAGAGCCGGAGCAGCGCAACCCGATTGCATCAGCCGCCTGTTTGCTTGGCAGGCTGGGCTGGGAGCAGGCGCTGTTTGCCGAAGGTGCTCGGGTCTGAAGGAGAGGGGAGGAAGACGGGACAAGGCAAGCGACTCCTCGGCGCTGCCACATCAGCACGTATTCCCAGACTGGGAGACGTTTCTGTAAACATCCAGGCAGAGGCATCTGGGGCGAGGAGGCAACCAGGCACGTGTCCAGGGCGGGAGACTGGCTTCAGCCCCGCTCCAGCGCCTGCCTCAGGAGGAGGCTCAATGAACGCATCCATCCCTCCCGGGCCCCTCGCTCAGGCGCTGGGGTGTCCCAGGCAGCGGGCAGAGGCAGAGGCGGCCCCGCGAGCTGCCGACACTGGCCACCACACAGGGAGGGGAGCCCGGACCCCAAGGGGTCTGGGGCGCTCGCAGCGGGCCTGGCGCAGGGTGCTCGGGAGCCGTGGGTACCTGCTCCTGTGGCCGTGCTGGGCACGACAGGAGCTGCCCAGGCGCACGACCGCCCTCGGGTGACCCTGCGTGCTCCCCTCCGTGCGCTGAGCAGGATAAAGGCAATGTTCACCTTCCTTCCCAAGGCCCTAACAGCTCCCCTGCCCGGCAGCACCCCAGCTCTGATCCCCACCCGACACTTCTCACCACAGCTCCCAGTGCATAGCTCTTTCCCAGCGGAGAAGGAAATGAGCTGGCTTTTTGCTGCTGCAGAGAGCACAATTTTTGCAGCAAGGTTCTGCAAAATCCCCGTGAACCCAGAAGAGGAAGGGAAGGGCCGAGAGCGTTTTGCCGTGCTGTAGTTAAGGCTGAGGGAGCCCAGTCCTGGCGGGGCTCTGCTGAGGTGCATGCAAGGGGCACTAGCAATCAGAGCCAGCAGCACGTGTGCACTTGCACACAGCGGTTTTGGCTAGCGTAGACGAAGCCAGAGGTTTCAGCCTGGTGAGACTCCAGCCAACTGATCCTCAACTAACCCAGGCTTTACTGAATGGTCCAAGACGTGACTGCTGCCCGTCGTGCTACAGGAACATGCTCTGGGTCAGAGCTTCAAGAGCCAGGTCGAGTCTCAAAGCCCAGAGAACAGCTCAACCGGCGCCGAGCACCTACCCGGCTCCTGCCGAACGCAGGAAACATCCTCGCCAGTTACGGGGACGGAAACCGCGCAAGCGCCTCATGCCAGGCCCTCCGAGCAGCCCGGCAGGCCGGCGCAGAGGAAACGCCACGGCGGGGCTGAGCAGCACCGCCAGGCACGTGCGGGCTCCCGTGGACACCAGCTCTGCAAAGGAATTCTTGGATGCGGCGCTGGCTCCGTGCCACAGAGCCGCAGCGCCAGAGGCGTTTTGTATCACCAGACGCCTCGTTCCCCTCTCCCATACCAGTGCAAAAGCAACCACGTGCCCTCCCTCAGGCTGGACTGGATCCAGGCGCCTGCTTCCCTTTGGAGAGGAGCATGGGGCTGGAGAGGCCCGCTGGGGACGCAAGGGGATGGCGAGGAAGGCCCTACTCTTCCTCCCCGCGATCTTGGGGACAGCTCCTCACGGAGACACCCCAAGACTGTGCAAGGACGGGAATTCAAGCAGAGGACATTTGACATTTGCCTCGTACTGATCTCTTGGCACACATCTCCGAACTCCAAGCACAAGAAAGAGTTAACGATTAAACCCCTATCTCCCTCCTTTTCAAGGCAATCTCAGTTTCCACTTCTCACTTAATAGCTATCCTGCTCGCTGTGTCACCTCTCATTAGATAGGTATCTTGGGTTCTGTGGCTTTACTGCTTGTGTTGGACCAGGCCTCTGTTTGCAGTGGGAAACACTGAGATCCTATATATTTACACAGCTAAGCTGCCGGGTGCAGGATCAAGGGGTGGCACTGCGCCCTGCCAGCCAACAACAACAGAGCCACCGGTCGGGGACGTTCCCAGGCGAGCTGCTCCAGAGCACACCCCCGCAGCACCCGCGCGGCCCAGGGGAGAGCTGCGCGCAGGGCCTGACACGGCCCCCGGGCCAGCTCCGCGGTCTTTCCTTGCAAAGGAAATACGCAGCCCAGAAGCCTGCATGTGCAACTGCCCTCTGCCTCCCCCAGCCCTTGCTGCAGTCTCACTGGGGCCATTTCAGATCCAGGTTTCCAAGTCTCTCATCGGTCCTAGGAGCAATCACGTCTCTACATTTTGTTGCAAAGACACGCTTCAGTTTTCCCCTCCTTGCAGGCTGCACCTCAGCAGCAGCCCCGCTTCGGGGAGGGCAAAACAACCGCAGTCTGCAAAGCCCCAAAGGGAATATTTTGGTGCAAGGCTGCTAATCTGACCGAGCGAGAAAAGGATGGCTCAAAAGGAAAAGCCCTGGGGAGCAGGGCGCTGAGAAGGGCCTCCCCGTCCCGGCCGGCCCCCAGGGAACAGACCTCACCTTCAGCGTGGGGAAGCCGGTTATCCCGAAGTCCGCGCACACCTGCTGGTTAGCCTCGTCGGCGCAGTCGAGGGCAGCGATCATCACGGCGGGCCTCCACTCTGCGGGGACAGAGGGACGCGGTCAGCGCAGCCGCAGAGCGCCGGCGGCACGAGGAGGGCTCGAGCACAGGCCGAGTGCCCACACAGGGCCGAGCAGGGAGTCCCAGCCGCCGCAGCCGGGCCCTGCCTGGGGGAAACGTCGGGCCTCCGGCTGTGGCCCTGGGAGCCGGCCGAGGAGCCCCCAGAGCCCGGGGCAGAGCATCCCCAGCTCCCTGTCGCAACAGCAGGGCAGATCAGCACATCGCCCAGGGCCACACCATCTCCGCACCCACTGGTTTCTCCCGCGGGTGCCAAGACCCCACACGTCTGCATTGTGCCCTCCCGAAGGAGCGCGAGGGAAAGCATGTCCGTGCCGGTGCCAGGGGGCACGGGGCCAAGCCAGAACCGCTAATCCCTCTTCCATAAACACTTCTTTGCAGGGCTGCAAAGCGCTGGACGCCGGCTGGCTGCACGTCTCCCTCTGCTCATACGCCAAGGCCCGGCCGTGCCAGGCTGGCGCGAGGGTCTGTCCCACTCCGCATGCAGCCTGCGCACGTGGGAGCTCGGACATCTCCGTCCACGCTGCTGCCTCCTCCCCGTGCGCACAGACCCCTGCGGGAGGCCTGCTTAAGCACGCCGCGTCCCGTCTTGCAGCTCGGTCTCCTCCCTCGCCTCCCGGGACTCAGGGGGTTTCCTCCAAGACGATGTCTCCCTGGAAAAACCCATCCTCGAAAAGCCTGATCCAGCTTCTTGCTGCCGCCAGAGCCCCGCGGGCCCCCAGGCTGAGGGTGGCTGAGAAGCAGCCGCTGGAGGAGCAGCGCCAAGGGAGCAAAGTCCAGCCCGCGCCCTCGGGGAGGCGGCAGGGGAGGCTCCCTCCCTCCGTGCCGGGCCGGGGCAGCAGCTCCCACCGCTCGCGTTACAGCCTGCTCCCCGTGACGCAGGAGCTGAGCCCGGGAGCCGGAGGCAATGGCTGCAGGCCAGGCGACCCAGAGGAGCACGGCCAACCCGGTTCTTCCAGCCACCACATCCGGGATGCCGCACAACCCGCCTCGCTCTGCTTCCAGCCAGGTAACCCATTACCGCGGGTCAGAAAGCAACCGGCACCTCACAGCTGGCCGGCATGACGTGATCAAACGCCAGCAGAGACTGCTCCAGGGCACCAGGAGCCCAGCTCCAGGGGTCTGCAACATCAGGGAGAGCCCCGGCCCCCCGCGGTACCAACCCCGGAGCTGCTACAGAAATGGCACTGGCAGGGCTGCGTCTGAGAGAGAGCTCTGTGCGTCTATTGCTTGAAGTAAGCTCCAGAAAAAGGGGCTGAAAATGGGCTTGGGAAGCCTCCAGGGTCCCTCCAGCCCACGCTACCACCCAGCAGTGCCTGATCCCAGCAATACGAGGGGATGCCGGCGAGGCAGGCACCGCTCCATATGGTCCTCATCACCTATCTCACCCTCCATCCCTCCTCCTGCAAAGCAGGAACGCTTCCCACAGACCAAATGCTTCAAGCGCCTGGCTGGGTATTGCTACAGAAGTGCCAAGGCCAAAGCTCTGCTTGCAGACGGTCACCCTACAGCTTCTGAAGCCATCGGGGCAACAAAGCCACCAAGGGCAACCCAGGGAGTCACCAGTCCAGCCCACGGTGCCATCTGCCCAAAAACGCTGGGAACCTCCACAGCTAGTCAAGGCTTGATTTGGCCCCAAATTGCACCAGGCCTGCCAAGATACGATTCTCGGTGTTTCGGGCCCTATTTTTTGAGTGGCAAAAGTAAAGGGAAAGCCACGCGAGGTGGAGGCAGGCTTTGCGTGCCCTGGTTTCTCAGCCGGCTGCGAGCTCTGCCCGGGCACACCGCCTGCGGCTGCAGCCACCCGCCTTTCCAGTCTGCCGGGCTGCCAGCCTGGCCTCGCTCCTCGCCTGCAGCACCTCCTGCCCAGGGCCTTCCCGACGCTGCGGGAAGAGGCACGGGGCCGAGCAGAGCCGGACATCGCCGCCAGGAGAGGGGAGGGATTGATAACCACAGCCCAGAGAGAGCAGATATCACAGGCTCCTGCCTGTCTAACCCCAGACCAAGGGCACAGACAATAACCAAGGGAGCAACTCAAAGCCACGCCAGTGACGCTATAGCAAAATTATCCCCAAGAGATGTGCAGGGAAAGGAAAAGATGTTTATAAGGATGGAGATGGTCACCTAGGGCAGACAAGAGCAAATTACAAGGGATACAAGGACCCGCGCCTCCAAACTTGGCCTCGTAGGAGTCAGAAGACCAGCTCATCCCATGCCAGCCCACGTCTCGCCAGCCATCACGGACGCTCCTGGTGCAGGTCCCGAGCGGGAGCAGACAGGGCGGTGAGGAAACACCCCCATTTGCACCTCTCCCCAGTTGGGCGGCAACGAGTCGCCTTTCTGCCCACGATGCTGTGACATGGAGTTGCAGAGGGACCAGGCCTCTACCGTTGAGCCTCCCCAAGCGTCAGACATCATGGGCCTGGCACTTCCTCTCCCACACCCAATGCGAGCATCCAGGCGTGGGATCTCTGCTCTTAAACCATCCCAAGCAGCTTCTCTCGCCCTGTCCTCCCCCAACAGAGCCTACTCTGGTCCCTAAGCATGCAACCTCCAGCAAATAAATCTTGGCTTTCATGGCTTTCCCAGACCTTTTGCAGCCTTACAACGCCAGGCCCCATCCCTGGGTCTGCTCTTGGCCTCTCCACAGCTCCCCCCATGCCTCTTCCTACCCCAAGGCACCTCTGTCTCCCAGAAAAAGAGTGGCAGACCCCTGCCAGGTCCCTACTCCCTGACTTCAGCTGGGCAGCATGGGAGGAAGCAGTATAAGAGAGAAACGAAGAAAGCAGGCAAGAAGGCATTTCAGCCGGCAGGCTCTGAAAGCCAGTGGGAAAATGGAGACAAAACTTCTGAAATGGTTCCTTTCTCTGCTGGAAGAAACAAGCCAAAGTAGGGCCTCTCCTTCAGAGCAGGGAGGGGGGGGGGGGCCGCACTGGCACCCGAACCCATTCATGTGGGAGCCTACAAGAGGTCAGGACCACCTGGACCATCCGGTTTGAAGGTGGCAACACACAGGAGTCCCTGCGAGATCCCTACTAGCCCTGCGGCAGGCGAGGAAGGGCACCTCTTTCTTCCCAGCCCAGGCTAGATATTCCCCAAAAGCCAGCTCTCCAAGCAGCGACTCTTCCCGCTGCCTGATCGCTGGTGCCCAGGGAGGCCTGGGCACCACATAGCTGATGGGGCCAGCACTGGGGGAACTGGATCACCAGGCTAAACCCCTTCAAACACCAGCTCTGGGGGTGGCTGGAGGCGAGACACGCTCCACGGTACTCATCAGCACGTGGCTCCCACAGGTCATCAGAGAGCCAGCGTCCTCCCAATTAAGCCCAATCCTGCAAAAATCCACCTCGGGGAAGAGCAAGCGACTCCTTCCATGCACTCCAACCAGCACACGGCCCCCATGGCGGCTTCCTGACCCACCTTCCACCGGACCAGGCGCACCCCGGGCAGCGCCAACGCGCAGCAGCCGTGCTGCGCCGGGGCCTGGCTCGCGGTCCCGGGGCACCGACTCTGGCTCGACGGGAGGCAGCGAGGGGCTACGTCCGAGGTCAGCTCGGCCGCCCCACCGCGAGCTCCGTCCAGCTCAGGCGCTGCAGAGCCAAGGGCCGTCGCCTCTCGGTGGTGTCGCCCACCCCACCGCGTAGCATCCCCAGGCGCAGCCCTACCCAGCCGGTCGTCACCGGGAAACCCCCGCGAGCACCGACCCGGCGCTGCGGCGCAGGTGCCGCCCGGCCCCGGCCGCCCCAGCACGGCTCTGCCGGTGATTCACGGGCGACCGCGGCGGCTCCTGCAGCGCCCGGCCGCAGCCCGGCGGGCCGAGGGCTCGGGCCTCCCGCATCCCCGCAGGATGCTAAAATGGCCGCGGCGGGCTGAGGCACCGGCCCGCGCAGCCCCGAAGCGGAGGGACGAGGAGGAGCGAGGCGCCCACAGCGCAACCGGCCGCCGAGCTGCGCCGGGCGGCGCTCGGGGCCCTCCCGGGGCGGGGGCGAGACCCGCCGCCCCCCGCGACGCCGAGGGGGCCGCTGGGGGGGCCAGGCCGGGCGGGGAGGACTCACCGCGGAGGTCGGCGGCCAGGGCCCGCCATGTGGGCGCGAAGTGGACGCAGTGGCCGCACCAGGAGGCGAAGAACTCCACGGCCCAGGCGCTGGGCGAGCGCAGCAGGCGCCGCTCCGCCGTGCCGGCCCCCAGCAGCTCCAGCGGGTCGCGGGGCGAGTAGAGCCCGCGCGGCCGCGCCGCGGGCAGCGCCAGCGCCAGCAGCAGCAGCGCCGCGGGCCACCGCCGCCCGCCGCCGCCCCGCGCCCACCGCCGCCGCATCGCCCGCCAGGCCGCTGCCGGCGCCGCCCGCCGCCCTTTAGGGCCGCGCCGCCCGGGGGCGGGACGGGGCGGGGACGGGCCCCCGCGGCCGCCCCCCCCCCCCCCCCCCCCGCTCGGCCCCGGCGCCCGTGGGGAGGCCGCTGCCCTGAGCTCGGCCGGGGCGGCCCGCGGCCCCGCGCCCCGAGGGCACCCCCAAACGCCCCAGCCCCCCTCCTCCTCCTGCCGCAGCTCCGGCCGGGCCCAGGCGTCCGGCACAGGGAGGAGACGGGGCCGGAGCAGTGGCGGTCGGGCTGCGGGGCGCCCATCGCCCTCCCCCTGCGAGCCGGGCGCAGGTGGCCTAGGCCTGCTTCATTATTTAACCTCCTTTAATAAGTCCAGAGGTAGAAAAGCCACCGAGAAAAGCAGGGATTGGGGGGCCCGGCCCCAAAGCGGTACTTGGTCTCCCCATGAGCGTCTCCACCTGGCCGTCATGGTGTGCTCCCCGGGTGGCCGGCCAGCGGAAGATGCGCATTGCCGGGACAGCCCTGGCGCGGAGGGAGCCGCAGCCGTCACCGGCCCTCGGCCTCTCGCACCCCGGAGCCGGGAGGCTGGAGCACCCCTGTTATTAGCAGTGCCCATCACTCTCAGGGCTGGCGGCTGGTTCCAGCCCCAGAAAGCCCATTAGCCACACTGGGCTCCACCTAGGTGCTTTTAGGCTGACTTGCCATGCTAGAAAAACAAGCCTCAGAGGTGAGCCTTGCCGCGGCGGGAGAGGATAAGGAGGGAGAGGTTCCCAGGCTGGCCCCATGAAGGTGCTCCCAAGGGTGGGACGAGGGAGAGGTTCCCAGGCTGGCCCCATGAAGGTGCTCCCAAGGGTGGCCACCGTCTACTGCCAGAGACAGTGCAGCAACTTACCTTTACCAACTGGTCATTAAAAGACAAAAAGCCGACCTGAAGCTGCCCCTTTTTCTGTCCTGAGAGCCCATCAGTGCTTTGAGATGTAATCACTCTTGTCTATGCTGAGTTACGTTAAGGGCTCAGGGGCTTGATTAGGTTATCACACCATTAGGAGAGGAGCTCGGCGCCAGCAGAGCTGCCAGCATCCTCCACGGCCCCCCTCACTCCTCCCTCCCAGGCAGCCCAAGTTCCTTGAACCCTCTTTCAGACGCAAAAGCAGCATCCACGCGCCCGAAGGCACAGGGTGAGAGCCAGCACCTCGGGGCTCCAGCTCCTTTCGAGGTGAGCCATGAGGTTGCTCATCTGCCAAAGCCGAGGGGTGGGGATGCTCCTGCTTCCGGCTGCCCGGGGAGCCGGTGACCCTCCTGCCAGGCCAGCACGTCCCTTCCTCGTCCCTTGCACGCAGGGCGGGAAGGCAGGGCAGGCTGGGGAACACCCTTGTCCACGTGCAGGGCGTGGGGGCTTTCCAGGCATGGCCCTGCCTGCATGGCCTTTTCCCCCTTTAACCATAAGGCAAAGGAAGAGAGCAGGCTTTTCCTCTGCCCGGACCTGGGCAGAGCTGGATTTTCACTGCAGAACAGCCTGGTGAGAAGCATGTGCACAGAAAGTCATGGGTGAAGCAGAGATTTTAAAGTATCCCTTTTAAAGACAAATTTGAGAATAATAGACTCAGCTCAGGGCAGAGACATGCTTCACTCATACACTACAAGGATAAGGGCTTAGGACCACTGGAGAGTTTCCAGCTCTGTTCAAGTCCCCATGCGCCAGCTGAGTGGTGGCTTTAGCTCGTTAAGCCAGAGCTCATCAGCTCATAAAACTTCTTCCCCAGACTAACAGCCAGCAGGAATCTTTCTGCAAAGTCAATGAGCTCAAGGGCTTGATTAGATTATCACAATGAGGTTTTCAATGAGGGTTGGGCAAGAGCAACAGGCTGAGATCCTCAAATGTCACTAAGAACCCACTGAAATCTTTTAAGCCCTGCAGAACTTGTTTCTTGCACACAAAATGGATCGTTTTCACAGCGGTGAAGAGCCACTCTGGTATGTTCTGCACTGAGTTAGAGAGGAGAGGAAAGACCAGTTGGATTTCTGTGTATTTAACCACTGACCTGTCCGAGAGGACTCTACAGAATAAGATTTCGAAAAATGTGGAAAGGGCTTTTTTGTCAATTTTTAAAAGCATGAATCTGGCTGCAAAACACCAACAGCTCAAAAATGTCAGACTGAGACAACTCAGTGCCTTCTCACTTCCCTGTAGTTTTGAAGGTCCCAGAACAGGACAATCCTACTTCTCATCTCTTCTCAGCACTGCAAATGGACTTTCTTCATCGGAAATTGAAGAATACGTTCCTACCTAATTGTGTGATTCCAGGAACTGGCTCCAAGAAAAACACACAACTAATGCAAGAGTCATGATACAGTCACGAGAGCCGGCAACACTGTCACCTGGCCCTGGCACGTTGGGGGCTGTTCAGGGAAGTTGGCATCCATCTCCTCTAAGATGGCCTTGAAAAACCAGCTGCAGTAACTTTGACAGTTTTCTCTCGTGCTTTTATGCGAGGGATTGATGAAATCAGTAAAGTCCTCCTCAGTCTGAATTTTCAGTATAGCACTGCTTAGTGTGTGGCACTTCTCTAGATAAAAAAGCCTCATTTTCCTGATTAGCATCTCTAAACAATCTGAGACCGTGAGTGGAAATTTTGTCATCAACCACCTCCCAGCCTGACAAAGTCAGCTGGGACACTCCAAGTCAAGGTGGCCCTTTCCACTGGGAATCAAGTCACACCTTCACTGACACAGTTCTCCGACAACACCTTTAGCAATAGCTTTGTGATAACCCTGCCACCTTCCACGGCTTTGCTGCGATGCCACACGCAGGAATGACATGCAGGGTGGCTTTGGACCCTGGCTGCTTCCCACAGCCTGCGCAGGCTCTGCTGGGGTAACACCCATGACTAGCAGGAAACCCCCACATAGCCACAGCCGGTAGCCGATGACTGCTGACTGTGTGAGACAGGCCTGCTTATATTTGGTTGAGATCTACCTTTCAAGCCCAAGAACGCTATAATAACAATAAATGTAAAAGAAAATCCGGGGTGCATTCTCGGGATGTGATGAATGCATTCACATACTCGCTGTCTGCAGAACTACCTAGCAGTACCAGCCCTGCTCTGCTATTCACTGTCTGCTGATTCATCCCTGCTTGAAAGGACAGCATCAGCTCTTCGGTCATCCTTTTTGGAAGGAGGTGGGGGGAGTGGCAGGGACAGATGCCGTGTTTGGTACGTCAGGGTTGGGAACGTTTCACCCATAAATTTAAGATCTACTCAAAGTCCCTCCTGACAAATCATCACTACCCAAGATGCACAGAGTAGATGTTTTCCACTCCAATTCACCTGCCCAGCCTCCAGGAGCAGATCGGAGGAGGCCACACCATCCAAATTTGCCACAGCATCATCTGGCAACTGGCTTAATTGCAGCACTTGAAACTGAGAATACCACACAGGTGACAACGGAGCAATCCTCTCTTTCCGGAGCAGTAGTCCTGCAACAGAAGCAAGTTCCCACCTGTGAAGGACTGGTGCCCAAGTCTCAGGTTCACCGAGCCACACTGTCTCCATCATCTCCATCAAGTGACACAGCCAGTCGAGGTGCAGCGGGATAGGGCCACTGAATGCAGGCTCCTCACTGAGCTCCTCCTGCAGTCTCCCTTATTTGTCTGGAATAAAATAAAACAAAATCCACTTAGAAAGGCTTTCAGCTCAAGTGTCTGCTGCTGTCCCCCCATCCCTGCAGCCCTGGCCATTTCTCCAGTGCCCTTGTGCCACCACATACTACCCAACACTGCAGCTTGGCAGAGGATGCTTTCAGCACACGCAGGTGAAGGTGCAAGAAAAGGCTTGGACTGTGTCTGGGACACTGCTATATTAATCCCCCAGAACCGCTGGTTATTTCCACTTCCAGCAAATTCAAGACAAAATCCTGTTTTCAGCCAGCCTGGATTTCCCCGGGTGGTGACGGACAGGTCAGCCTGCTGGTGGAAGCCACATGAGGAGGGGGCACAGCCCGAGGGACACAGCAGAGGTTTAGCACAGTTGGACTACAGGACTAGAAAACCAGGCTGAGAGAAACATTCGGAGCAGGAAGCAACCAGACCTGTTTCTGGTCAGCCTCACAAAGTGCACTTGCCAGGCAAAATGCCGCCCATACGCCCCGCTCCCGCCCGGCCCTTGCTCTCCTGCCAATTGCTACTGTCCCTCCAAATTTCTGTGGGGCCTTACCTGGGAGGAGGCAGGAAGGTGCAGGTCTGGGGCTATACATTCTGCTTGCTATAGATTTAAGACTTTGCAGGGTCTCTTTCCCTCCCCCACCGCCCATGATGCTGGGATCCACATCCCCGAGAGAGCTGCATGCTTTCAAAATCATTATAGTTCATCTGCGTTTCTGCCTGCCACCAGCCCCTGCGCTGGGCTGGGCGCCAGCACAGCAGGCCAAGCAGCCTTCTTTCCTCTCCTTCCTGTGCTCTGAAGAGAGCCGCCAGCGTTCATCAGCTTCCCACCGGCTCCTTTTCTTCCATGGCCCTTGTTAATGAGGGCCCGGGCGCTGCAGAAGCCCTTGTGCTACACAGGACACCCAGAAGTTTGGAGCAGAGTCAGCTTTTCAAGTGCTGTGCAATGCAGCACCCCACCAAGCTAGCAGGCACTCAGGCTGTGCAACGCCCACAGCTGGCACCACCTTCCAGAGGGAGATGGACGGCATCCCGGGAACAGAGACGGCAAGAGAGTCCCACTCCAAACAGCACATTTAACTGCTGCCTTCGGGAAGGTCCCAGCCTGCCATTGCCCAACATGGGAGTTTCACTGGGTAGCAAGTCCATGGGTGAAACGGCCTTCGAAGCCCTTGCAATGCAGTTGCGTTCTGTCAGTTGTTCTGGGAAGAGTTGCATAAACACCACAACAGTCAGTGCCAAAAGTGAAGCAACGTAGATTTGCAAATGAGGAAATTAGAGCCTTCATCAAGCCTATTACTGGGCATCTTGGGTAAGGACGGCAGGAACAATGCAGCAGTTTGCTGTGTCACTTGCCACGGAGCTGTGGCAATGTTCCCACCACTCAAGCCTTTCTTTTTTTTTTTTTTTTTTTTTTTTTTTTAAAGCGAAGCCAATTCTTTAGCCAAGGAAGCACAGATCAATTTTTTCAACGTGAGATGCATCCCGAGTCACTTCCAGGGGTGGAGGCTGACAGCTGCAAGTGGATCACCGCCTTAAAACACAGGACTTGGAGAGCAAAATAGCTGCAGGGCAAGGAAAGCAGTGCCACGGATGCTCTTTTGCTTTTTATTAATGAAAGCACACGGGTGCCAGGGCCACTTTGTTTTGGCCCTTCGACAGCAAGCGCTCTGCCGCTGTGCTCCGGCTTGCTCAAAGCCCCAGAGCCGAGGGCCGCCACGTGCTTCCGGGGCCGGCTTGCAACACGGCAGAGGGCGGCAGCGCCTGCTCCCTGCGCTGGGGACTATTCCTGCTGCCCCCAGCACCGCGGGACTGCAGCAAGACAACTTCCACATGTGCGCTTGAGCGTATTGAGTCTTCCTCCAAGACGAGGGGCCCGCATTAAAGGAAAACGAAGAGCAAGTAACTGCTCAGCACACAGCGTAACACCTTTGGTTTTGTTCGTGTGTGTGACTCCGTATAATGCACAAACACCCATACACAGCCCGTGGGGACTGGACAGTCACACAGACCAACGCTGTCTTCTGCAGACTGCTTATGGCACACATGCATACACCCAAGCAACTGTTAGTCTATACTGTGAACTGCGCAAGTTTACTGTGCAAACTTGCTAGCCTTAGAGAAACTGCAGTAATTTGCCTGCAGAAAATGTTTTCTATATCCTTTTCTCACTAAATGGAAAGCAAAACTTTATGAGAGGCTATACATTAATAAATGGCATCAAAACATGGCAGAGGTAAAGGAGCAACAGCAGCTCTTGGCACTGAAAAGGCTTGATAAGCACACGTGGCCTTACACGTTTCATGCTGTCCCCATTCTGCTGTTCTTACCTTCAAAGACTGCTGCTGCCGCTCAGTTGCCACGTGCCCACACGTCCGTAGTTTGGCAGCACGACTGTTCAGCCGTCCCCTTACAGAGCTTCGGTACCTTCCATGCATTAAAATGGATTTCTTGCAGGTCTGGACACTCTCCAAACAGCAGTCAGAGGAGAAAGGAAACCGCAAAGCTTTAGGAAAGTTCCACCGATAAATAAAAGTCTGCAGAGAACAATGTTTGCCCCTAAGTGAACAGATGATCAGAGCTAATAACAGCAGCTTTACAGAACTGCAAACATTTAGGAACCTAATTGAGGGACCTGACACAAGGCTTAGGCTCTGACGAATTTAATTCCGAGCCAATTGTTTAACATAAAGGCTGTATCTTTTAAAAATGTTTTAAACCACATTTTTTTAAAAAACTGTTTTAAATAAACATATGCCAAGAATAATTTGTTTTCCCCTGGCAAGATCATGTAGTGCATTTCTGCAATGATTAAGCAGTGCTATTTTCTGGTTTTGCTTTTATCAATAGTCAGCTTTAACAATGAGGAAATTCTAATAATGTATCATTATAATCAAGGCAACTCTAATGGGATTTCATGGACTGTGGCTGGCATCCCAAGTACAGCATCAGACAGAAAGGGGAACGTACAAGGGACAAATCTCCAGGACACCTTCAGAATTAGCAACCATTTGGGTAATTATAAAACTCCATTTTATAAAGAACAGGAAACAAGATTAATTTATAAATCAGTTTATTTACAGATTTTATTCTCTTAAAGTACATTTCAGTTACCAAAGATATTTACACTGGTGTACACAGGGACCACCCTGGTTATTTTACAGTTCTTAATTACAAAAACCCTTCCACATCCTTGGGTCTGTCTACTGTGCAAAGCTGCTCGGCATGTGAACATTAGCTGAAACTGGCCCAAAAACCAAGTTACCAGGTTATTTACACATACACAGTAAACAGGTTTCTTTTTAATATCTCCCCAATACAGTACACAGGGAGACAGAGCCTCCCAAAAGGCGGCTTTGCAAATGTGTATCAAAAGGCTCTGCAAAGTCAAGGAAAAAAACTATTAAATGCAGGTTAATTACAGTATTCCTCTTTCATCTGTATATATTTTTGCATTTAATGTTTAAATTACAAATAAGTTCAATAGTTTGCTTTTCTCCATTTTAGTCGATTTGTAAACACTTCAGATGCACTAAATACCTTATAAGATTCAACTGTTTCTCTGCTCAAAAGTATTTTATTTTCCTAATATTCTTAAGGTAGCAAAGGGATATGAAAGTCAGAACTGAACTCAGTTCCTTGCAGAATAGTTACTTAAAAGGTCTCTATCACTGTGCTACTGAAGATGATCTGCAGGTACGCACTTATTCAAGTATTGCAAAAAGCTAAGGCCACTTTTTCAAGAAAAGAAAGTGAACAAGGTAAGATTCTTCAATCCATCATTACACCTTATGAGCAACAAGCCTTTTCTGAAAGGTAAAATACTACTACTCCACAGCTTAGCTCGGGAAGTATCCTGCCGCGAGAGAGGCACTCATGCTCTTCGCCGGCGCAATCCTGGGCTTGCCCACCCGGCACTGAGATCTTCCTGAAAAGGGAATCCCACCTCCGCAGTGACGGCAGCTGCCACGTCAACCAGCTTACAGGTTTCAAAACAATTTCTCGGCCTTGATAACTAAGATAACCAGGACCCAACGATATGATTTTGCTCTTACAATGGCAAGGTTGGGGAGAGGGGAGAAGTACAGAATTCAGCCTCTGTTTATAACACTCCGGACTTCCCCGTATCTCTTTGTCATCAACTGCGGCCTAGACAGACCATTGCTCCGTCTCAATCATCATCAGTCCTAGCATCCAAAGTAACTCAACACACTTGAGGTATTGAGAAGGTAACCCCTATACGTTCAAGTCTTTTTAGGGTTGCTCCTATCAGGAATTGCTACCAAAAATAAATGGTGATGTTTGCAAAGGAATAAAACCATTCCTTATACACAATTTCCTTCTGCCCAAAGAGCTGTAAAGATAGCTACTGTTTCTGTTGAAGGTACTAAACTACTGCTGATCCAAATCAGCAAGACAACAGGCATATAATCTCCAATGGTCCCTGTAACCTCGGCAGGCCAACCGTACAACCTTCTCCCTGTTGGCGCGCATACCAAAAACAACTACGCCAACCCCGCAGAGCAGCTGAAAAACTTCAGTGATGCAGGGCATCTTTCTGTCTCAGCACTGGCCACGTTATCTAGGGAACGGAAACTAACTTTTCATTTCTGTGATACTCAAGCCACAAACCTACACTGCAGGTTTCTGCCCTCTTTTCCATAATTGCTACCTATAAAAATAACAATCATCTCTGTTGAAAAAGATACGCCCAGGAAAGGGAATCTGAGGCAGTAACCCAGTTAGTGACACCATGCTGGTTAAATGCAGCAGCTTTAGTTTGCTTCTGTCATAAGAATTTGATAATTTCACAGTTCAGCATCATGACGCTTCACAAGGACAAGCGAATCACTCAAGGAAAAAAGCTGAACAATGCTCCACCAAGACCACTTGACTTCCAGCCAGCCAGAAAGGCCACTACTGTGGGACAGACATGCACATACCCCATTGGAGGTGTTCCTATACACCGTTACCTCCTCCTTGTTCTTTCATTCATCAAGCTCCCATGAATATGGCTCACCATTAACTCACAACTGAGGTGCTGGCAATACTACATCTGAGAATTTGCTTGGACCTCTGACAAATCCAACATTTCCCAGTGCTGTCCCTGAAGAACTACCAGCTGTGTGTCATTGTGCAAAATGCAAATATTCCAATGATAGTTTTCCAAAAATAAAAGGTGGAAAAGAGAAAACATAATGGAGAAGCAGCAGAGGTATGCCTAGCAGGAAGCCCAAGAAACAAACGGATGTAAGAAACCATGAAGAGATCTCCCCACCATGCCTATCATGGGCTACAGCAGCTTTGGGGTGCCTCCAAGCAGGCTTTAAAGTATCCCTCTACACTCCAGCTTGTCCAGAGAATCTGATACCCCTCTGGGTCTCGTCCAAGTTAGCGATCAGGACATCCACTATTAAGGCAACAACATTTGACCCCAGATTGTCTGTGTTCATCCAAGAAAAACACAAGGATGGGAGGGATAGATTAAGAAAGAGCACTCTGCAGAAGAACACTGCAGTTGAACCCAGCACCAAACGAAGCACAGAACGGCTGCCTATGGCCTAAGAGTTCTGCGAGAACAAGGAAACAGACGGAGCAGGGAAGTTTCACGTCTTTTCTTCAGCTCAGTCCCTTCGACTCTCCATCAGCTCTGAATCAGTTGCGAAGAGGCTCCATTCCCAGTCCTGCTTTTCCTTCCCACCCTCAAGAAGCTGGAGTTTTTGAGCGAAGAATACAGACTCTGGAAGTCACCAGAACAGACGTGTTCTCAAGTTCTGCTGTCTCAAAACATAAGACAGGGCAACCTCTGCACAGGACACTCTCCTATAACCCACTCAATAAATTATCTGAAAATAAATTAAAGAAAAAACCCCCACAAACACAAAACATGCAGACAGTCAAGCAACGGACACCGCTTTCTTTGGTGAATACACTTTTTCCCCCAAATTGTTCAAGTAACGGCTTCTCCGAATTAATAGGTGACAGTAAGGGAGGAAGCTGAGGGATAGAAGGCCAATTTTTTTTTGAAGAAACATTTTCCACTCCTGCATGTCTCGTGCCTGAGAGAATCCTGAGTATCCATGATCTAGGAGCAGCTGGCACTCCAGGAAGTGCTACATGGTAGGAGGAAAGTTGTCCACGGGCTCATCTTTTACCCTTGACGTTAGGTGGCCTTTATCTTGCTCCACCTCTGGACTGAAGCAAGTTACATAGGAAAAAAAACAGTAAGAATTCTTTACTTGAATGCAGAAAGCAACATCACCTACTTTTCCTGGATTAACTGGCACCATTATTTGGTACCACACCACAGGAAGAAAGATGAAAACCAGCTTCGGAGAGAACAAAATTAAATGGGCTCTGGAGCAGAAGAAACTGATGCACATTGTTAGGGCTGCAGGAGGAGAGGTGTTAAGACTATAACACTGTTCAGTATGGTAAGTATCCATTTATGACTAAAACCTGACCAAACCGTTTCTTCTCCAAATGACTCACATTTCAAAAGACAACTTGAGTACTGATGACTGACAGCCATTCCAGCCAAATAGCCAATATCCCAACTTAACCCAGCCCTTTCGGGGCACAAGCTGAATGTCGAAGCCCCAGGCAGGGGCCACAGACAGCTGCTGACAGTTATGCGGCATACTGCATTGGCACAAGAACAGTCTGAGTGCTCCACAATGCAGCCTCAAGTGAGGCACCAGCTCGTTTCAAAAAATAAATCTGGTGCAAGGTCTCTAGCAGCAAAGGATGTAAATTCAGATTCCTTTAATCACATCTGAACTGCCTTTAAAACCCATGCATAGAAGTCCAGCAGCAGTGCTTGCAGGGTGGAGAGTACGTCAGGAGTCAGAAAGGCCCGTGACTCAGAGGTTATACAACTTCTAGCTTTATTTTCAGCGTTGTCACACAAGCAGCAATCTCCTCTGTTTCTCATTTATCTGGTTCAGTACATCAACAGTGTCTCTGATTAAGGCCTCAAAGATCCCATCTGCCAACTGCATCTTTACACACAGTTCATCCTCGTCGTAATTCACCCACTGTGCTTCTTCCTCATGAAGTTCCTGCACCTTGGAGGGTAGAAAGGAAAGGACAAAACATAAACATTACAGTTCTGTTGCTCTAAGATAATATCCCCTGAAAAGTTCTAGGAAGAGTCCAAAACAGTCTATATCTGTATCAACATCTATATCAACAAACATCACTCATTATATTTAAAATGCCGAAGAGCACCTGCCGAAAACTCTTCCACTGCTCAGCCACCTCCGACCATAAATCCTACATGCTGAGCTCTAAAGAGAGTGCAAGAGCTATAGCTCCAATATGCTCTTCCTCCCTTTAATCCAAGGCTTAAGTGCACAGAAACATGTCTATCTTAAGGGTGACAGCCACTGTTGCAGAATGATGATTCAATAACCCTAACGCAGCGTGAAGGCCGAAGACCAGGCTGCCATGGGAACCCCAGGGAACTGGCACTGCTTCCAAGGGTTTTAGCCTTTTGTAAGGCCTCAGTTACACAAGTGTTCTCCATCTGACAGCTCCTTTCTCTTTTTATTAAGAGAGTTTGGGGAAAGGGGCAGGAACCTTGTTCTCAAAAAGCTTTGGAAAAGTCACACTATGTGCTTACACATCTCTGTGCAACCACTGCTGTACAAAACACAATGTTTTGTTTTATGTAAGAAAGGCAAACATTCCTCTTTGTCACAGCCCTCATTTCCCATGCTGCTGTCAAAGATGAGGTGTAATGGTTTCATCACACTTTTACAAACAAGAAGCAACAATACTAGCAATCAAAATTGAATGTGTGTCATAGGCAAAAAAAAAAAAAAAAAAAAAAAAGCTTAAAATGTGAATGTTAACAGGCAGCAGATAAATGGACACGTGTGTGTGGCTGTGAATGTCCAAAATTGAAATTCTGAACTCTTAAGCGAAAGTCTGCTACTCGCTAGCTGCAACTGATATAGGCTGGTTGTAAATTCTGATAGCCCCTGGACTAAACCAGAGTGGCATGTCCTAAATCTTCCCATTGATAAAGAGACATGAGACAGAAGAATGAGTTAGGAGGCTGATCTGCACATAGACTACTTAGATGGGGAAAACTGCAGGCTTGGCTTCTGGAAAGAAGAGATGGTGCTGAAAAGAAGGGGTCCCGAAAAGCAGAAGCAGTCTTGGAAAGAAAAAGGGGGCCGGAGATCAGGGAGATGGATGGAGACAAATGCCAGGGGATGACTAGGGACCTTGACCAGTGACACCTGAGACTGGAAACTGCGAGCAGCTGCACAGCACCAACCAACACAACTTTCTGCCCGACCTCCTCAGGCCAGCAGCAATCTCCCTGCTTGGAAGGCAAGCTGAGACCTAGTGAACGTAAGCAAGAGAGTGAAATAATCAAGTAGGGTAAAAAAAGTTCTAATCTTGGTGGTTCTTAAGTAAACTCCAATATCCAGATCCTGAATGAGTTGTTGTTTATTCTGTCTCACCTGTGACAACTTGATGAGACAACTCCTTTACTCTGCTTGGGAAGGAAAAAAAAGAAACATGGAATGACAAAATACAAGAAAAAGGGAGAGGACAAGGTAACTTTATCAAGGCAGGGAGAAAGGCTGGGTGTTGGACAGCAGTAGAGAGACCAAGGGGGAAAAATAAATACGTACTGGTATCAGTGATTAATTTTCCCTTGCCTCTATCATTCTTCTGCCCTCTTCTTTCTCTGAGGCAGAGAGGACAGCTTCCTTTGGCACTAAGAAGGACTTCTTTGACTGTACTTTTGGAAAACTAAGAGAATGTGCAATTTGTAGCTGCAGGAAAGTCTTGCTAATAGCGTATTCAGAACACGGGTGGAAACCGTCATGCTGCTTTGTAGCCCTAGCTGCAGACATCTGAGCTGAGGCAGTTGCAACTGCTTTGACTGGGCAACATTTGATCCATTTGCCGTATTACCACAAAACACAAGCGAGCGAGGCAGTTTGCCTATATTCGGTGAATATACTGTCTTGCAGTTCAGACTGCACAGAGAGAAACATTTTAGCCCTTAAATCAACAGGCCAGAAGATGAGGTACTTTTCGGCAGTCTATCAGCAGGCATCTCAAGCGTGAAAACTAAAGGCATAGGTCTGGCAGTATCCCATGAGCTTTGCTTCCTCCAAATAATAGTAATGGGGAAGGGAGGGAGCAGTCATGGCACAATTTGGTCCAGTCCCATGCAAGTAAGGCAGTGCAAGACCTTTTGACTGAAGACCCAAGTGAAAAAAAAAAGTAGAGAAAACA